>NC_133411.1:95807500-96137000 GCF_049350105.2 Macaca mulatta
ATCAGCTCACTTGCACTGGTGAACAACAGGCTAGCGCTGCTTTTGCACACTTGATAAGCTGTTCTTGTTATAGGAGCATTGATTCAGCTGTTCCAGCTATATATGCTATTGTTTGTTCTCTCTTATTTGCTCACCATATATAATGATTTCCTCAGATATGCAAGAGTACTTGGGCTTTGCTTTTATTTAGAAACTCTTTTCTCTGTATATGAAGTGATTGTTGAGTATTCAATTATGGCTGAATTATAAATGATTGTGATCCAGTTCTAATTGATTTCAATGTAAATCAATAGAGTTTCTAATCAGGGTGAAGCTCCATGCTGAATGACTAGTTAAGCATCTACCATTTTAACTTATGCCTAAATCAATAGGCAGTATTATATTTCATATTTGATTGGAACTATATTGCATCCAGAATTGAGGCGATATAGCAGTTTGTTGACAGAGTGATATGTATTATTTTGTAAACCTGTACATTCCAGGCCACATAGAAGCACTTGAAATGCAAGAATAATAAACAGGAACGCTCAGGAATATTTTTAAATCTAAGGGACTTTTTTTTTAAGGGAGCAGTGAATAAAAGCAGTAGCTATTTAACATTAGGTGTTCAAATTGCTACTCTATGGTGGGCAATAGAAGTTTTTTAAAAAATACATAATGTCATGATTATAAAGCATTACTGCAGGGAGGGTTAGGCTTCAGAAGATAACCAGACAAACCAGTTCTTAAGAGGGTGGCTGATTGGCTGTTTTGCTAAAGATAAATCTTTCCTCTTCCAAATATTCTGAAAAAAAAAAAAAAAAGTAGACTAATAGCAAGAAGTGTAGTGATTTGCACATTATCCAAGCCATTGAGTTATTCCTGCCTGTCCTCATTCTGGTTCTTGATTTGCAGGCCAGCTATGCTCTGCAGCTGGAGCAAATTATATCAGCAGAAGTGCTGATGTGACCACAAGTTGACAAAAGGACATGATTTCTAGTAGCAAAAAAGCAACTAGATTTTATGAAATTGTATCTAATAATGTTGTTTAACTCATGGATCCTGCATCTGACGCCTGCTTTTTATCCAGTCCTTTCAGCGGCCCTTTGTTAACAGTCACTCAGAAGAGGAAATAAAATGTAGCCATTGAAATAAAAATTGCTCTACTCTTTTTAATAGCTCAGCTGCAGGCTCTATTGTTTTATTTAATGGATTGTATAACTGAAGTCTCTCCTCCTGATGATTCCCATTTGGCTTCTGAGTCCCCAAACTCTGTCAGAATCTTGGGGGTTCCAGAAGGAGGGGAGTCTGGTGTTTTGCTTGTTCAAAATACAAGTGGATAGTAAAAGCAATAACATTCTTTAAAATGTATTTTCTGCTATGGAATCTATAGTTCTATGAGCAAGAAGCAAAGCTTTTTCATCAAAGAAAGCATGTTTAGACAGTCCCTAGATTCAACAATTCTAGTTCAGGATACAGTAAAAAAATTATTTGCCTAAATGTACAGAGGCAAGTAGGCTTGGCGGCAGTAGTAAAAGGAAAAAAGAAAATAGAGGTACTAGAATACATAATTGTCTTCTTTCTTGTCAAAATCAATATGTCATCTTCGAATTGGTAGATGGGGTCTTTGCTAGAGAATCCCAGCAATGGATCTTTCTCTCTCCTCCTGCCTGGCTATCCATTATAGATAGGAAAAGCATACCTATAAATCATTTGAGTTTGACTTGCTATCATTCTAAACAGTATCACATGGTTATTATATTTTTTAATTATTTCATAGTTTTTGGTTCTACAGAGCAGTTAAGATGTATCTGGTTTCTGCTGGAAGAATTACAGTGATTTAAAAATATATATTTTGCTCCTGCTTTTCTAAGAAGAATTTCATTATGTGTATATTCAAAAGATCAGAGTTAAAAAATAAAGTGCTTCCTACATAAGGAAGGTGGTATAAAATACCAAGAGGAAGGATCAACCCTCTGCTCCATGCTTATTAATATTTCAAATATGAATGAATTGCCAAGTATTTACCTGACTAAAATAAACTGTTTGCTATGGTTCTTGGAAGATTCTGCAGAATGCTTTTGCAGTTCATTTTTGTCCTACTTTTATGTATTCCATCAGAGCAGGTTCATTGTCTTAGGAAGAGGAGCAGAAAGATTTGTTAAATCATGAAGTGTTAAGAAGCCTTTCAGCTGAGAAAGATACACAATGTACAAAGCAGTTAAAACAAATCATACAGTATAACCTGTTAAGGATGTAATTGAGATACATGTAATCATTAACCTTGGAACAGACTGGGAATCTGTTAATAAATCAAATCAATACCCTCTCCACTGATCCATAATAATTTGAAAGAAATGAAAAATTTAACAGTTACTGTATGTGAGGTTATCGTGGGCTGCAATTAGCTAGCCTCCAGGAGATTATGTTACCTAGTTACCAGAAGGTAAGTATAATTTCCGTAGATCTTCTGGAGAGATTGTCATAAAGACAGGTGCTAGACATTGAAAAGGGTTAGGAAGGGATATCTGGTACAGCCCAAACCTGGGTCATCTTTCAATAATTTCATTCCATCTATCCTCCTTATGACATTTCACACTCCTAGTTCAAGTGAATGTATTGCTTTGAAAAGACATTACAATTTAATTTTTGTCGGTTAAAAAAGTGATTATCCCCTTTATATCTTACTAAACATTTAGATCTCACATGAGATGGCAAAGAGGTCAAGGCAAAAATTCTGCATTTGGGAAAAGAATAACATGTGGGCTTCCTCCCACAGGCAAGACACTTGCATATAAAAGTATTTCATGTTTATACAACCCCCCTCTACCCCCCGCCAACCTCCATCTCAACAGTTCCAGAATGGTCATTATTGCCAATAGAATATACAGAAGAATAGTGAAAAGGAATGAATGCTTTTGCATCTATTGCATCCTCACATTTTTCACACCCCCATTTTGCAAGTAGTATGTAGTACCCTACAAAATAGTATATAGAGAGGAAAATGATCCCAGGGCCCATTGCTTTTATATATATTGCTTTGATGTAAATCTTAGAAGAAACAATCATGGTATAGAAGTTCCATAGGAAAATCTCAATTTGGGGAAGATATAAAAAGAGATATTGCCATTCTCTAGGGAATCAGTAAATAAAACGGAGAACAGAATTTTTTAAAAATGCATGTAAAATATATGCGTATGGAAATGTTAAGAGCCTTATTTTATAATGCCAAGGAGGGCACAAGATAAAAACTGTTGTCATTTGTTTCCAGGGAAAGCAGTCGGTGAGACCAGGCACAGTAGGATAGTTAGTTAGCTACCACATGTAAAGCTGAGAGCAGATGGTGCCGTTGATATAGAGCGCAGGAATGTGCGTGTTTATGCGGGTGCGTTTCTGTGCGTGTGCGTGTGGAAACCAGCAAGGAGTTTGACACTGATGTACTCCATCAAGTCCAGTTATAAAGAACAAGTAGATAGAACAACATTCTGTGCATCTGGCAGCCTAACTAGCTCTGTCAATCTGTGGATACTGCTGACATTGTACTATAAGCTTCGATTCCATCTGTGTTGTTTATTTTGAGCTGGATTTACTGCACACTATGTGAATTGATGATGGCTAGAAGGTCCAAAAGATTCTGAGTCTGTTTAAAGTTCCAAGGTGTCAAATTACACAGGATTGTGTCACGAACATTATGAAAGGGTAAGTGGAGAGGCAAACTGATTTCAGTATTTGTTAGACGTCCAAGAAAAATTGCCGAAAATATAGATGAAGAAGGTTTATGAAAACATATAAAGAGTACATATGAACTCCTGCAATCAAATGTTTCCTTTTCAAGTTGCATTGTGTCATTTTAAAAAATTCAAAATATGTACAAACAAATAGACAAGTCAAATCAGCTCTCCACTCTGGGGTTGTGACATGCATATTATTCAAAACTTTCTGATCAGTACCATATTAAATTGCCAGAATTAAGGAATGGACTTGATGAGTGAGGGTTGTGCCTGCCTTCTTTCTGAATGGCTAGATCTGAGGAACAGGTATATTTCTATGTACCCACTATTCAGTTATTCTGTGAAGATCCTTTCTTGCTTCAATTTCTTTCTGTATAAGAAGATGTTTATAAATCTTTCTACCATACAGTTTAGGAAATAGACTTTGCTATCATCATCAAGAAATCATGAAATAAATTGAGAATATACTTTTTCCTGAAAATCATATACATTTATGTGAGAAAGCGACACTAATTGGGATAGGTCATCAATTTCAAGGCTTTTGTCCATTTTAATTTTCAACACAATGTGCAGCTGAATGCTATGCCTGCATGATGCTGGAACATTCTCGTGAACAGAGAGAAAAGAGATTTAATGATTCAAGCATTTAATTTGCATCTGCATATCAGATATCATTTAATTTATGTGGCTGCTCTTGTCTGCTTATGTAGTAAGTAGCCCAGATCAGAATTTTCCTGTACCAACCAAACTCTATGCAGTTTAACTTGCAGTCATTGAATGAAAAAGCATTTTGTTTATGGTATAGAAATTTCAATTCGTGCTTTCAACTCCTTTCAGTTAGTGGTTGGTTATGGTTGAACTGTGTCACTGAATACAAATATATTTATATGTAACTCTGCTCCTCTTTAAAGAAAAAAAATTTAATTATCTTGCCTTATTTGTTTCAGAGCTAGGGCATCAAACAGAATCTGTGAATGTAGTTCATTTGATTGGTAATGTTTAATATTCATCCGTTAAGTGGGTACTTATCCATATTCATAATATATGCGAGGTAATGTGAGATATGTAACCCAATATATAATCCCTAGTCTCAAGAAACTTTAATATCTAGTTGAGTAGGTAAACCATTCTTACAAAAATATCAAATAGCAATACATATATTCAATATCAATTAAAAAATACAAGGATGGCACAAATTGGATTTAAAGTTGGAAAAGATTCACTAGTCTTCTACCTGCCAGACACTATACTGGGTAATTCCTCTCATTAGGTGTCTCACCTAACTCCTCAACAACTCTGTGAGATGTTTTCCCCCATGTTTGAGATGAAGACAGAGGGGAGAGTAGATATAACTTGTCTGGGCCACACAGCCACTAAATGACTAAACAAGATTTTACTTCAGTTTACCTCCATAAGCACATATTGAACATCTGTTCTATACCAGGCATAGTGTTTAACACTGAGATAAATAAAATGAAAAATCTGTTTTAAGAAGTGTAGAGACTTGTAAGGAATAAAATAGAAAAAGTTTACTGGGAATATAATGCAGTAAGTGCTGAAATAGATGTATTTACATAGGGAATGATAAAAACAGAGGAGAGAGCACCTAGCTCAGAAAGGTAATTGACTTAGATGGGGGAGGAAAATGTGACAGGCTTCCAAGACAAGGAACAGGCACAAAAAAGAGTACAGCGGCACAAACAACAGGGCTAGCGGGAAATGCAGCTTTTGCAGCATACCATGGTAACTCATGTGACCAGTGAGGGAGGAACACATTTAACATTATGCATCATGGTAGGAAGTAAACCCAGTGGGCTGAGGTATTGAGACAAGGCTTGAATTAAATAGGTTTTCTGATGACTCATGAACTTTGGGTATATTTATTTTGATCACACAGATAACGAATTGTCAGTGAAGATAAATGGGATCAAAAAATACTTAGAGACAAAGGTGTAAAACCAATATAGTAGGTTGGGGAATGTACATGCCAGTATGGTAGATCTGCTAACTTTCCATTCTGACGATCAGTTGTCATATACAAACTTGAAGCCTGTTAATCACCTAGAGACAATCCACCTCTAAAATTGTAAATTTCACTCCCTGGCAACAACTTCTTAACTGTCCAGGTTTTATTGTTATCCTCATTCTCCAAACTGACCAAGACCTTTAATCCCTTAATCTTCCAATTTATTTGTTTCTGTCAACCATAAACTATTTAATTCCTGACTGGTTTTGACTCCCTGGCCCACCCCTTAAGCCACTCCTCTTGACTCAAATTCCTTGCCTAATTTTACTTTTAAATCACACATTCCTGCAAAAGCTTCAAGATTGGATCAATTCATTCTTATTTCTCTAGCTCTCTTTTCCATTATTCAAAGAAATGATTTTCATGACCATTTCTCTCTATGCCAGTTACCTTCTGACTCTCAGCTCATTATCTCTTCACAGAGAGAATGGAAATTATCATCAAAGCACTACAAACAAATGGAGATAGTGTCCACTGCGTCCAATCACAAGTGTAGAGGTATTATTCCTTCAACATGAGGTCAATCTTTGTATCTGTGCTTTGGATTCTCCTTCCTTTGTCACCTGTCTTTCTTCCCTTTTTTTTTTCTTTTTTTTTTTTTCAGATTCTTACATATTTACTAGCTCTTTCTCAAGAATAGTTTCTACATATACTTAAGCCTTTTCAATCACAAAAGCAAAAAACACCCCTTTCCTCAAGTCACTCTTTTGCTACTGCCCTATCTACCTCTAGCATCAGCAAACATCTTGAAAAAGTGGCCTAGAGTCATTGTTCTATGCTTCCTTCATTTACAATGCATTCTTCAACCCATTGCAAACTGGAAAACACTGCGAGGAGTTCTCTGAAACTGTTTTTGTTAAGGTCATCAAAGAATGCCTCGTTTCCAAATCTCTCATAGGTATTCTCACTTTACTTTACTTGTAGGACTTGATATTGCTAACTAACCTCTCCTTTTTAAACGTGGTTTCCTTGGTGTAATTATACCACTCTCTCTCATTTGCTTGGCAGACTTCTTGCCCACTGCCATTTCCCTAAATATTTGTGTCTTCAGGGATATCACTTAGGTCTTTAATGCTTATCTTTCAATACATTCTTCCTGATTAATATCATTTATATCTTTAATCATAATTTACACACCTATACCATCATTTATCATTTACACATGGGAAAATGTGATCCAAGGAATAAATCCTCAACTAATGTCTTTTTGATGAGTTTTAGTTAGTCCTATATGTTTAAATAATTACTCAATTTCTACCCTTGGAGAAGATGATGCATCCAACTTTAAAACCGTGCCTTTCACACAGCCATTGAAAGGCCACAGGTCCAAAACTGGATGTATCATCTCCTTCTCTCCTTCTTCCAGCCAACTTTCCTAAATATTCTCAAATCCATGAACTTCTTTTCTAATAACGGTATTCTAGTAAATGACTAGAATTTGACTAGAATAATGTTGCATTTACTAATGTAAAAAAAGAAACCTAATCACTTAAGACATCTGTAATTGAGTATGAAATATGTAATCCAGGTGAATAGCAAAAAATTAAATTTAAATGAACTAAAAATTATACCCCTTTTAATTAAGTTGAAACAATTGAGTGAACTACACTTAAAATGCTAAATTTCAAAAGCCTAACTCATAGAAACAAATATTTTAACCAAGTTAAGAACAGAAAGCACATCATTTTAATATTAATACTCCTAGTTCCCAGCATCATGAACTATAACAGAGTTGCTGGTCAATTGATATTTGTTAATAAATTAGTCTGTTTGTTCTTCAATACTACAAAAAAGTGAAAAACCTTACAAGATTTTCAACCAAGTAATTCATACATGAATACGATAGTTATAATTTATTCTATATACTAAATGGATAATAAAATAAGAATGTTACAACTGTCCTGATTTATGTCTGACAGAATTATATATTTAAGTAGAATATGGTAATAATACAAGGAATATCAGGTATTAAAATGACTAGTCAGGTTAGCTTTGTATTCAACAAAGCTCTATTTTACAGCCTTAGTTTCAGTGCAAAAGGGACCACTATTCATGGGGAAAAACATTTTGACCAGCTTGACCCCACTATAAATGCAAAACTAGTATTTTATACATCCTGCTAAGGAAAAAGGTTGACTCTTCTTCAGCCAAAACAAACTTTATATATTTTTTCCTCAATAAAGTCATTTCCCCCCTGAGCAGTGAGTATGGACTAATATGCTGATTAAGAAATTAGTAAGTCTAGTTCATATTTCAGTAACACTCTGGACTTAAAGCAAATAGGAATGAATTTTACTGTTGATGTCGTTTGGTTTTGTGTCCCTGCCCAAATCTCATGTCAAATTGTAATCCCCAGTTTTGGAGAAGGGGTCTGGTGGGAGGTGATCGGGTCATGTGTGCAGATTTCCCCCTTGCTGTCCTGGTGACAGTGAGTGAGTTCTTACAAGATCTGGTTGTTTAAAAGTGTTTAGCACCTTCCCCTTCTTTCTCTTTCTCCTGCTCCTGTCATGTAGAATGAGCCTGCTTCCCCTTTGCGTTCAACATGATAGTAAGTTTCCTGAGGCCTCTCCAGGACCTCTCCTCACACCTGTGAGCCAATTAAACCTCTTTTCTTTATAAATTACCCAGTCTCAGGTATTTCTTTATAGCAGTGTGAGAATGGACTAATATGACTATGGTCCCATCCTCCTTTTATTGTAAAATACACAAATACAAATGAAGACATAAAAAACATAAATGCACAACTTAATGAATTACAATAAAGCAAACATCCATGTAATTCACAAAATAGAATTTTGCCAACAGCTCTACCCAATTTTAACACCTTTTCTCCCACTCTTGGATACTATTGTTTGGATATTTACAGTAATATTTTCCTTGCTTTTCATTATAGTATTATTATGTGAAAATCTATCATTAAATTACATAATTTAGTTTTACTTGTTTTGAACTTTATTTGAATGTAATAATATAGTATGTATTTCTTTTGTGTGACCTCTTCCATTCAATGTTAGGTTTTTAAGATTTGTCCATGTTGCTAGACATAACTGTAGTTCCTTCATTTTAATTGCTGGTGAGTAATCCCCTGTATAAATACACCTTAATTTACTTTTCCATTCTATTGCTGATAAATATTGGATTGCTTACAGCTTTTGGCTATTATGAATAAGGATGCTATCACATTTGGGCATATGTATCCTAGTGTACCAAAACATGCCTTTTTGTAACATATACAATTAAAAGTGAATTTCTGGTCTGAGAGAGAGTGTGTGTGTATGTGTGTGTATGCATATATATATAATATATACATATATATGCAAATAACTTTACTAGAATCAAAAACAATAAAAATAGAAGAGAATTTTGAAAATTAGTTATATCAGTTTAATTAGTTTTATTTAAGAAAGAGTATCTTAAATTCTATAGCTAAATTCCATCTAGTATTTCATATTTTACAAGAAAATAAGTGAATAGTCTGATTGAATTTTCAAAATAAGATACAAATAAAGTATGAATGTCTAAAAGAGATTAGCAAATACAAGTGCCTTTTTCCTGATTAAAAATGCATATTTTCTCACAAAATTGGCAGGAATGCATCAATCACATTTATCCAAATTCTTAATCAAACAATAGTGCAAGAAGAAACAGGTAGAGCCTGTGAAGATTCAGAAGTAGAATATAATGATTAGATTTTCATTTTATGGAATCCACGTTTCTCTTATAATTTCACAAAGTTTGGAAGCCTTGTCCAACATACAATTAAACAAATATCATATGGGCTTATTAAAGAACTGATTCTTAAAATATAACTTCTACTTTTTTTTCTATTTATAAAAGTTCGAGCATGGGAAGCTCTGCACTGAAACCAGTATATCAAATCAGTGCTCTTGGACCTGGGAACTAGCAGCTAGTTCTCTTGAAATGGAAAAAATAAAAAGTCCCCATGCTTTGATTTACCATGAAACAAAATCCCTTTTCTTAAATTACTTCAGAATTTTTGGAACCAGTGTAGGGGAGATTTAAAAAAAAAAAAAAGGATTATGAGTGTATAAGTATGAGATGTTTATAAGCATGAACTTTTCCTGTGAATAAAAAAAAGGGAGGAGGCAAGTAATAACAACAACAAAAAATTCATCCTGGAAGTTTCCTCAGGGCCTGGGACTTCAGAAAGTATGTGCCCTGGGACAAAAGATGTCACCAAGGAAAGGCCGATTGGTCTTTGCTCTCACACATCTTACAGTCTACAGGGAGATGAAAAGAAGGAAAAAAACAGAGGTACTGTATCAGAGTGAAAGGCCCATAAAAAGGGCACTTGATTAAGTAGGACTCGAATGATGAGAAAGTTATGATAGAGAAAGAAGGGCATGATTTGTTCTAGGAAGAGAACAAAAGCCCAGAAATGAGAAAGGAGGAACAGTAGGATCAGACATTAATAGAAGGATCTTTGAAGTTGGGCAGCCATGGGATAAAATCCTAAGTATTCCAAGTAATAACTGTGTGACTTTGGTTAAAATCACTTATCCTCTCCCTATAGAGTGGAGATAATACTACTTAACAAATAAGATTTTCGCAAGGATCAACTAATAGAATGTTTATAAAGCATGCATAAAAATTCTTCCACAAAGGTAGGTAACTACATTTATAGCAGAATCAGACATTTTGGGTGTGGGTGGGGGTTCACGTGAGTCAAGAACATGCAGAGAGAAGCAGTTTATGTCACCCACAGCATTTGGGCTATATGAAATAATTCAGTCCTTATGCTAAAAATAAGGAAGAGAGCCGCCAACAGATCCGTGTTTCAGAAAGGGTGCTTGGGCTGTAGTAGGAATGGTTGGAAGAAAAACAGAGGCAGGAAAACTAGTGAGGATCTGAATGCAGGTAATGTCAGGGAAGAGGACTGGAATTTGGTGTATTTAAAAGATGTTGGAATGCAAGACACCCATTTCTGTTCGTTTGGCTGGCAAGAGGAATAAAACTTTTCCCCAACATACCTAAGTAATTGTGTATGTGGGTATGTATGCATATACCTATATATTTATGTCAGTATTTGAAAACAAGTTAATTTTTAAGTAAGGAAGGGAAATGTAAATAGGGCCAGAAATAAATCATTGGATGAATTGAAGGGAGTTAGTAAGCTCTGAGGCTAATGGTTGTCATGAGTATATCTACTGCTCTTGGGTAGCCTAGAGCTTAGGTTTCAATGACAGGCAAATGTGGAGTACAAGAAACAAAGCCTTGTCCCCACAACCCCAGCACTCCACATGGATTTTGCACTTATAGAGACTTAATCTCAAAGAAAGGGTGACCTAGAAAACAATTCTGTGCAGTATTAATATCAGACAAATAGTTCTAAAGGCAAAACTATTGTCATTGGAAATGAAGAAGGTAATAATATAATGATAAATCTTTTAATATATCAGGAAAATGTAGTAATTCTAAACTTGCAAGCACCAAATAATATAGCTTCAAAATATACAAAGTGATAGTTGACATCGAATGAGATATTTCAACATGGTGCTCTCACTATTAGAAGAGGAAGATGAACTAATAAGTAAAAGCATGAAAGATTTGAAAGACACAATTAAGCAATTAGTTATTATTTAATAAATAAAATATATGTTTAAAGCACATATAAAAAACTGTATACATATAAAAAACTTTTGTGGTGTATGTATTCTTTTGAAGCACATATTGAACTTATTGTTTCATAAAGTCTCAAAAAATTCCAAACAATCAATAACACACATACAAAAATTGCTTAGTATTAAATTACTTAACACATAAATTGCTAACATTTAGATGCACTTAGAAATCAACCAAACCAAAAATATGTTAAAATTGTTTACATTGTATGTGTAAACCACTAACGGGACGAAGCAGATTTCAAAATGGAACTTAGAAAATATTTAAACTTGACTAATAATAAACAATATTTCAAATTATGTAAGATGCAACAACAAAAAATAATTACTAAAAAGGAAATCTATAGTTTTTAATATCTATCTCAGAATAAAAGAAAGGTTAAAAATTATTTATCCAACTTAAGAAGTCAGCAAAAAGCATAAAAAGCCTTAAAAGTACATAAAAGAAGTAAAACTAAGAAAATAATACAGTTAAGATTAGAAATTGATGAAATAGAAAATAAAGCTACTGTATTAACAAAGCCAAAAATTCAGTTATTGGGGCAACTGAGAGATGACAGAATTCTAGTAAGTTTTCACTACTTCGATTTATCTTATGCTAGATGTCTTGGACCTCTCTGTTAAATAAAAATAAATAAGCATTGGAAAGAAGGAAACCGAGCTATCATTATTAGCAGATGACATAATTATCTCCATGAAAAACTAAAAAAAAAAAAAAAAAGATATCAAAATTAATAAGAAAGTTTAGGAAGTTGCATATATAAATAAAGTACATCATGATCAAAGATAGGTAGATTTGATGCTGTAAAGTTGTCAACTTTGTGCAAATTGATTTGTATCTTCAATACAAATTTAATCACAACCTCAATAGGATTTTTTGTAGATTATGGTAAATGTTTTTAAAATTTATTTTTTAAAGAAAAATGAAAAATACTGTCAGGGAATTCTTAAAGAAAAACAAAGTAGGAGGAATTGCTCTACTGCATGTACAAACTTATGATAAAGCTATAGTATTTATTGGGAAAAGAATATAAAATATACCAACAAAAGAAAGTTAAGAGGTAGACCTACCTAGATATAGAAACATGATATGAAATGGGAAAGGGACACATTGTACAATCAATGGTAACAGAATGGTTTGCAGTTTTAACAAATAATTTGTTCCTTACATCACATAATACACAAAAATCAATTCCACATGGGTTAAAATCTTAAATGCTGAAGATAAGTTTTTATAGGAAATTGTGGGATATTTTTATGACTTCTGGGGAGTGAAATTTTTCTTAAGTCAAAATACCAAGTAAAAATATTGTTTATGTAGTTTACATTAAAATTTAGAAGTCCTGTTGATCAAAAGAAAGAAACAACTTTTTTTTTTTATTGGTTACAAATAAACACAAAATAGCCATCAACTGGCAGTAAGAAATTTGCACATGCAAAACTGAAAAATGATATCAAGCTACATATATAAAGAACTTCTAAAATTCACTAAGAAAAGGCAAACTACCTAATGAAAAATCGACAAAAATATAAACCCATATATTTCACAGAAGAGAAAACAGATGACCAGCAACAAATAAAAATATATCTACCTGCATTAAATTTCAGAGAAATTAAAACTAAACCACAACAAGATACTATTTATACCCTCCATATTGACAAAAATAAACGTCTTAAAAAATCAAGTGTTGGCCAGTATACAGAGTAATGGGAACTCTTAAACACTGCAAGAAAAAGTTTAAATTTTTGTTTATATACTTGGAAATAACTTGGCATTAATAGTAAAGTTGAAAATATGCATGTATAAAAACCCAGAAACTCTACTTTTGGGTATAAACTTTACTACGACTCCTAGTCATGTGGATTGAGCACATGAACAATAATTTCATAGAAAACAGTGTAATAGTAAAAATATTCTATTTGAACAAGTGACCATTGTTAGGAAAATTTACAAATAAATTGCTATATATTCAGAAAATATTTTTCTATACAAAGTTCAAGTAAACTCCACCTACAAACAACATTATAAATATTAAACCATAGTGTTGAGTGAAAAAAATCAAGTTGTTGAAAGCATAGATACATTAGAATACCATTTTTACAGATTTTAAAACCAGATAAGGCTAAACATTATATTGTTTGGGAACACATATAAAGATCAACAAGACAATGATTAACACAAAATTTAGAATAGTAATTAAGTCTGGAGGAGTGAGGAGGCACTGGAATGCTTTTAGATAAGCACAAAGTGAAATTAACAGAAAGTAATAGTGAGTTTTATTTCTTAATTAGAATACTGGGTTAATGAATATTAATTTTATAATTTTGCTACAAATATACACTGTTAATAACTCAAATTTTAAATGTTGTGAAGTTGAATGCTAGTATTTGATTATTGTAAATGGTAGGGAAGAGGAAAGAATGAAAAATCAGCTCCACATAGGTATTTCTATTTAATGAGAGAACGAAGAGGATCTGGTAAAAATGGGTATGAGCTGATGAGAGGGCAGATGGTGAAGAATACAGTTTCCAATTGTTCAGATTCGGATAACTGAGGTTCATCTTAGTAAAATGTTGGGGAATCAATTTAATGTAGGACTGAATATGGCACGAAGGCTCTGGGCCTTAAGTTCTGGGTATCACTGACATTGTCTGAAGCCTGAGGAATGAATGAAATTGCCCGGTAATGGGGACAGAGATTGAATAGAAAAGATAAGAGAAACAGTTAGTATACACCTTTATTAACGTTACAAGTTGGATGTTCCAGTGAGCTCTCATCTCAGGAGGTTAAAGATCAATAAATGTAGGTTCTTGAACTGAAATTTATGTTCAGTAATTATGCAGGTCCTTCTTTGAGCTCCAGAATACAAGTGATGAAGAGAGATTTACTACAAGGACAGGAATCAGCAATTCCTGGTTTCGGACTGGCTGCAAGAAAATCTTTGATGGCAAATGATTATCTTTCAATAAGTTTCTTAAAACCAGAGCCCAGAGTCTTCTGAAATGTTCCACTTTCACTCCTTTGCTGGCCTTAATGAAGCAGTCATGTTGTGAACCACCTATGAAGAGGCCCATGTGTCAAAACACTGCAGGTAGCCTGTATGACCTCTGGGCCTCAGCCATATAGCTACAGGGAAATGAATTCTGCCAAGATGTAAACGGGTTTGGAAGCCAGTTCATCGCATCTTCCAGATGAGACCCCAGACCTGTTGGCATCTTGATTGAAATGTTTGAGATCTCAAGAAGAGCAAGCTAAGCCTGGCCCCAACTCTTGTTCCATAGAAACTCTGTGATGATAAATGTGTGTTGTTTTAAGGTTCTAAACTTGTGTTTTAAGGTTCTAAATATGAAGCAATAGACAACACATATAATATTGTGTAGGTGATATATGTATATTGGATATATTCATCAGGATGTATCTGGTCAATGAGGAGAACAGTGGAAAATATGGCAGTTGGAGGCCTTCATCCAGGTAAATGATTGAGTCAGAAACATCAGTTTCTTGATGGACAAAGGAAGAGTGCAAAACTTTGCTTGCATATTGATTATTCTCTGAGCTTTCAATTTGATCATTTTGGGTTTCTGCCCTTAACTTACATGTACCTCTCTTCTAAGATATGCATTCATAGGTTGTATTAGCTATTGCTAAGGGCAGCACACTTCTGGTTGAAGTGTTATTTACAATGAGTAACATTTTCCTCCAGTTAAATGCTAGAAAATCCAAAGATGGACAGTTAGATAAATATAATTAGCTCACTTTTTCTGTGCATGTGGCATTATTCATTGGTTGCTTTTACAAAGTGGTTCAAATTTGCAACTTAATAAAACTCTGGAAGGCTTGGGGAAGTACATAGGGAAACAGTATTATTTGGTAGTATTGTGAATTCTTTAACATTAAATTGTATTTAATAACTATTACAAAAACTGTTTATATCAGGTGCAAAAGAATATAAACCTACACTTCACAAATTCTTAGTAAGATAAATTCTCTGAATGAAGTATTGGGTCTCTTAAATTCCTCTCTTTTTCATGTGTTTCATTGATACTACAAAGATCTCACTGAAGGTCGTTCATTCTTTTTGAGGTCTCTATAGTAGCAGTGATCCTAGCCACATCTTTGATTTAGAACATCAAAATGTCATAATTGATATCAAACTCATGAACACCAGATCAGAGCATTGGAGTAATATTTGATGCCACATCAAATATACTTGTTTTTTCTTTGTGTGTTCTTCTTGTTCTTGGCTCTCTTTGTCTCTTTAACCACTTTCCTCATAAGGGATCAAACTTGGAAATCTTCACATATTGACAATGGAGAATGTCTCTATAGGCTGAAATATACTAGACAGAGAGAAGGAGCTGATGTTACTAAAAATGAAACCTCTACTGCTGATCTTTACAGGGTAATAGCAGCTCATTGGTTGATCCATTAGGTGAGAATAATATAAAAATTAGGAAAGCATAATGCAATGCTGAAAAGAAAGCTTAAGTGGAGAGGTTAAGTTAGAGGAGTAATAGAAAGATAAGAGAATGAGAATATTTACTGAGAAAACAAGAAAGAACAAGTCAGAGAAATAAATGTAGAAGGGTTATATTAGCAAATGAAGTTGGGAACTGCCCATAGCAAAGGCTGGTAAGGTCAAGAGACAGCCTCAGCTTCAACACAGCTGCTCTCTGGCATTATTAACGGCATAAGAGTGGATCTGGGAATTGGTAAAATAGTAACAGCTAAAACATCAGTTTAAAAAATAGGAGTAAATCTCCAAGTCATTAAACCTATCAATGAATCATACACAAAAAGTACCTTCTTTTTGCTGGAAATAAAGAGTGAGCAAAAACCTTTAGCTCACCTCAATGTAAAAAACTCAGTCTTTAGTTAACTTTTTAAACATTTAAAATAATATTTCCAGCTTTGTTGAGTTACAATTGATAAATAAAAATTGTGTGTATTTATGGTGTATTTTGTGATTTTTTGATGCATATGTACATTATGAAATTATTACCACAATCAAGCTAATTAGCATATCCGTCACCTCACATAGTTATTTTGTTTCATTTTTTTTTTTGTTGCAAGAACATTAAGAATCTACTTTCTTGGTAAACGTCAAGTACACAATATAGTATTACTAACTACAGTTTCCATACTGTATGTTAGAGCTCCAGAACATTTACTTAAACCCAGAGTAATCTGAATATCAAGCTTATTGTTTAGAACCACTTTGGGATTCAGCTCAATTTCCCCTAAGCCTTGCTTTCCACCTGCATAAGGGGACTCTGGAAAGATGAGAAAAGTTGTACTATGAGGCATTCAGTTGACCAAGTACTAAAAAATCCTCTCTCTTCCCAGTTATCTGTTACTTACAGTTATACCATATGAATATTGTGCCCTAAGGAAAAAAGAGAAGTGAGAAGAGTATGCTGCCTATTGAATGCTAAAGTTCAATACACCATAAAACTCCCTGAATCTTTCAAAAAAGACAGGAATGGGCTACCGCAGTGCTAGGAAAATTATTCCAGAGACCAGTGCACCTAAAACCCCGGTGTGCTCAACAATCATCTTTGTTAGAACAAAGACCTGACCCCTGTGCCCAGAGAATCTAACAAGTTCTCAGGTCGTGCTCACGCCAGTTCATGGACCACTTATTGAGAAGCAGTGTGACAGACAATTGCTCCCCTTCAGTGGAATTCTTTCCTAGGGGAGCTGTCTGCACTTAGCTATGTATCGTCTTCTTCCAACCTTCAGTCTGTACAATGATGACTTTTACCAACGCAGTGGGTTGAGGAGCCACCAGTGCCATCTTCACAGGAGTTCTCTCCTATATCACTATCACTCAAGGCTGTTACTACCTTTTTATTCAGGAAAACAACAACATCCACACAGAACTTTGAATATTCCTCTCTCCAAAAAGGACAGCAGGCACTGAGGCATTCCACTCACTTAAGGTAATCTGATGGTGCCCAGCAACATTCAAGTTATTTTGCCACCACTTCAATACCTCCTCACTTGGCAGACATCCCCAGTGTTGGTTTTTTTCATAACTGTCCCACACTAGTGTAACCCTCACTGTGAGACTTGGCTAGAGATAACTCAACTGGGCTAGTGGGTGATTTTTTGTCTCTCACTCTTTCTAAACACAACTCAGTAGACACATCATGGCTTCATGTTACCTTCCTAGCTGGAGATTTTTTTTTTTTTTTTTTTTTTTTTTTTTTTTTTGAGACAGAGTCTCGCTCTGTCGCCCAGGCTGGAGTGCAGTGGTGTGATCTCGGCTCACTGCAACCTCCGCCCCTCCAGGTTTAAACAATTCTCTGCCTCAGCCTCCAGAGTAGCTGGGATTACAGGCGCGTGCCACCACGCCCAGCTAATTGTTTTGTATTTTTAGTAGAGACGGGGTTTCACCGTCTTGGCCAGCTGGTCTTGAACTCCTGACTTCGTGATCCACCTGCCTCGGCCTCCCAAAGTGCTGGGATTACGGGCATGAGCCACCGCGCCCGGCCTCCTAGCTGGAGATTCTAAGCTGGTTTCTTTCAAAATTTCCCCACATTTCTAAGGGAATAAAAAAGGGTGCTGATACTGACAGATGCCAGGCATTGTACTACTCCCTTATTTAAATTATCTTATTTAATTCTCACAATAGCCCTTATGAAATAGGTATTGTCATTCTCATTTTATAAATGCTGTAACTAAGATACAGAGATTAAGTCACTTCATGAAATTGCATGGCTCAAAAGCAAATAAACTGAGATTTGAATCTCATTTCTCACTGTTTTGCTACATAATTTGTCCCATTTCCTGAATTGTCTTAACTTGCAAATTATACTTACAACATCTTTTCAATCTTAAAAGGTAAGACATCTCCCAATTTATGTTAGATAATCATTTTATCCTATCTTAAACCCAGAGCCTGAAGAAGCCAATATTGCCTTTCTTTTTTTTTTTTTTTTTGAGACGGAGTCTCACGCTGTTGCCCAGGCTGGAGTGCAGTGGCGCGATCTCGGCTCACTGCAAGCTCCGCCTCCCGGGTTCCCGCCATTCTCCTGCCTCAGCCTCCTGAGTAGCTGGGACTACAGGCGCCCGCCACCGCGCCCGGCTAATTTTTTGTATTTTTAGTAGAGACGGGGTTTCACTGTGGTCTCGATCTCCTGACCTTATGATCCGCCCGCCTCGGCCTCCCAAAGTGCTGGGATTACAGGCTTGAGCCACCGCGCCCGGCCAATATTGCCTTTCTTGTTCATTATCTCTTATTGCTCAATGGCAATCTAGAGAAATTACAGATGAAAAATGTCTGTTTCCTACAAAAGTGGGTCAACAGTTCATTTCTTCCATGCTAGAAAGAGTCATCACCATACTCTTTAATTTATTTAAAATGCTTCCTAAAAATACATAGTAAGAACTTTCTAAGACACCTTTTTGTATGTTAAAGCCAAATTTATTCTGTTTAGAAAGAAAATCTTTTAAAATGCTTCATAAAAATCTGGCATCTTTAGACCATAATATAATTATAAGGGATCTGTGTGTTTCCCCTCTTTTTTGTGTAAAGATTAGGATTTTTCAACCCCATTACAAATTAACGCATCCTTGCAAGAAGATTGAGACTGGCACTTTTCATATTCTCAGGAGTCTCCAGTTTCTTAATCTATTAATAAAGTCAGCAGAACTTTATTGAACTCCTACTGTGTGTTAAGCATAAAGGACACATCGATGAACAAAACTGACCAGATGTTATCTCCACTTTTATGAAATCTGAAGGCATATGACTATCACCAATTCTTCTTAAGTTTTTTGTATTAACTGTAGTAATAAAAAAGCTAAAGCAATCTTATGAAAGATTTTAATTTAAACAGAAATGTTAATAAGGCCAATGCACTGATCCATAACAATATTGCCTTTTTAGCATCATAAATTTATATGTTAATTATGCAATTCAATCACAAAACTAAGTTTTTCATGGCATTTTCCTTTTCTCTGGGGTAGAGTTTCAAGTGCCTCATAATAGTAATAATATTAAATCCAGTAATATTAGTAGGAAGAATGAACTATTACACATTTTATATACTACAATGTCAACTTTTGACTTACTAATTAGAGCAAATCTTCAGAAATCAAGGTAAATATTATCATACTGCTTATCTTTAGGTATCTTTAAGTATACGGATTGTTTATAAGGAAAATTTTTTATCATTACTTCAAAGTTAACTGTCTTCCTACCCAAACTGTTTTGGTAGATTTGTCTCTGGGTTTCCAGTAGCATCCTACTTGCCTTCTTAACACACCTCCATCTTTCACCCTTGTGCAGACAGAAAAAAAATCAGTGTGTCAACTTTGTTTCATGAAGATCTTATAAAGAGGCATTTAAGGTTGTAGTGACTTTCTAAACAGAGTAATCAAGGAAGAGAAGGTACAAACCGAACATTGTACAAGTCCAACAAATATCATAGGCATATGAAAAATAAAAATTGGTAAAGTAAATATATTCATTAAAATACTTATTGGGATTATAAAGTTTAATAAGAACTATAAAGAAACACATAAAGATACTTTTTGTTCTCTTAGACTAGATAAGAATCACTCATTTCTTTAAGTCAGAAATTTATTTCTCTAGAGCAATGAAAAGAAAGAAACAAATTGAACATCTTTATAGCTATAGAATTAACCTGATTCTCCTTAAAATTTCACTGATTTCTGTCATTGGGCTTATTACAGGGATTTTGTATATGCTGGAAGTGACGGATGTGTCATTACCTATGAAGCAGGGATACAGGATGACATTGCCCATGTTTTAGTGGAGGAAAGTTAATTTCTGCTTCACTTTCCCAGGAAGGAAAAGTGTAAGAGGACTGCCTTCTGTTTCCCTACTTGCTCTCTTCTACCCTCTCAGTTGGAAGTGGAGCGACTTACCTGAGTGATAAGTTTGAAAGAAAAAGCTCAGTGTGCTTGACATAGGCCCTGGTGGCCTTTTTCAGAGTCAATCTGCCTGCGAGATGCATGTGTTCTTTCTTGCTCTCCACATTATGGTTAAGCCCGTGGGAGTAGCCTGTATTCCAATGCAGGCATTCGTTGCTAACTATTCAAATCTGATTAATTTAGGAAATTAATAGGTCAATCATTTGGTCACATATAAAAAGCCATTGTCTCCAATATAGTTTGTCAGAAACAAAGTTAAAATTTTGAGCTCCACTTGTCAGTTCTCAATCAGTTACAAACTCGGAAGTAAGGGGACAAAAATGGGTGCCATTTAGCAGACCCCTAAATCACTTACATTACTTAAATATTCAATTTGTTGGCACTAGAAAAGTCAATTTTTAAAAGAATTATAAGTAGATTGTAGGCAACCTAAAGCATAAAATTCAATAAATGATCTGGGCTTAGGAAAAGCTTGTAAAAATAACTATACTTATATAGATGTAAGTTTAGTGTGAATATGATTAATATATAAGTACCACTGATACAAATATAGAGAACAGGAAATGACAGTTTTTTCAATGTCCTTTTCAATGCTATTATCAAATTTTTCAAGAATGGACACATTAAACATATGCAAAATTAATCAAATTTTTGAAAACTCATATTATTGATGGAGAAACACACCAAATTTTAAGTTGTTTTACCATAATACATTTTAGTTTTTGATTATTGTTGTTTAAGTGTTTCGCTATAATCATTAGGCTCTTATAAATTATTTTCCTTCCACCAGCTAAAAAATTGTGTGTGCATGTGTGTATACGTGTGTAAAATGTGTGTGCATACACACATACACATGCAAGCACACATATAAATGTGAATATGAAGCATAATTTGCAATAAAATTATGTAAGGGTTATTTGCTGGTGAGATCTTTCTCTGGACAAGCACGCTCTCTAACCTCTATATTAGTTAAATAGGGATTCCCTGGGTGGCTTTTAAGTTTAACTTCACACTGACTGGAAGCAGAACTATAACCAAAGTAATCATCCCCACATAACAAACACTTCCTCATCTCCCCAAAACTAGTGTTCCTCTTAGCTCTTAAGAACAAATTTTTAGTGTTTCCTCATATGCATTTATTCAAAAAAATTTTACCTATCTAAACACCCATATGTATACAGTATGTATAGTATGTTTTGTTGTTGTTGCACTCTCTGGCTTGCATGTGCACACACATATATACACCCAGGGTTATATTGCTCCTCTTTCCTTGGTAAGTGCATTTAAAAGCACAAACAACTATAAGGGATCTAATCCATTAAGTGCCAATCATTTGCATATAATGCTTCTTTTTTTTTTTTTTTTTTTTTTTTTTACAAATGAGGTTTTATGTATAAAAGTAAAAAATAATCCTTAGTCTATGGCTCCTTGTTTAACTAAAGTTTTGAATTTCAAATAGGTTAAAATTAAAGTATGTTGTCTGGGTCTCTTCTCTATCTTTTCCCTGGGTAATCTACCACCTCACCAACTATGTACACACTGAGCTCTTTCACATACGTATCTTCAAAACTGCATATCTTTCTGCCTGCTGAGTGTCTTCAACATGTCTAAAGTTGAATAACCAAAATCAACATGCCCTGAAGTGAATACCAGAGTTTTTCTGTCATACACACTCACTTTCTTATGTTCTCTATCTCAGAAAGAACACCTTCACCCAAACCAGAAATCTTGCTTTCATCCCAGTTACCTTCCTCTCTCTACTTCATTCCTTCCCCCATATCCTATTAGTCATCAAACTTTAATCCCCCTAACCATATTCTTTCTCCTTATAGACCATCAGTTCTCACTAGATTTTGACAGTGGTTTCCTGATTTATCTCATCTGCTCTTCCCACAGACCCTACCAATCCACCCTCCACATAGTGTGAAAAGCATCTTTTTAACATGCAAATCTGATCGTATTTACTCTCAAAGGGCTATGGGGATGATCTCTTTACTGATGTCACTGCAACATGTAGAGATTAGATAATTTAGTGACTTAAGGATGTGAAGCCTCTCACCTTCCTATCTAGTACTGTAGCTTATATCAAATGTGAAGTTCTAAAACAAAACAAGAGTGAAATTATCAGTACAGAAGGCATTCCTACAATGTGTGTTTTGGTTTATGGATGAAAACTAGATGCGGCTTTTTCTATTTAGTGGAAGGAAACAGTTGAGGCCTCCCTGAGTCAGCAGTTGTGCAATAGTATCCCAATAATTTTAGGCCCTGATTTCTACAACTTGATATAAAGCTGTAGTTTGCTAATCATCACTTCACCAACAGACTGCCAATTTATTTAGCTTCACATTGCCTAGTCACTTCAACATAATTCCTGGAAGAAGGAGGCCCAGGACCTCTTTTACCCAACATGCTCTGTTTTCATTGAGGAGCTGAGCATGTAAAAGGTAAATGTGCTGAGGGACAGTCCTCCAAAACCTACTTTTCTAACGTGAAGCTGTTATCAGCAACAGAACCAAGCAGAGGAAGCAAGTTTACAAGATCACAGCAACATCCCAGTCCCCAGTCAGGCCTCTGTGGTTTCAAAAAGCTGCAAATTCTGTCAACAGCAAAGTCTTCATATCCTGTTCCTGTTTTACCATGGACTTCTAGTTTATTTCCCAACTCCAGTATCCATCAATGTTTTATACCAGTGACTATCAAAAGTGAAAGTCAAATGTTCTCTACTTTACTCTCTGATATGTGAATTTTGATCCAACTACTTCTAATTCCTTAGACACACTTCAGTCTTCTTTACTCTCACCCTTTTCCCGATCTTGTGAATTCATTTTTCTATGCCATCAAACACTTTTCAATTAATATGCCTTTATAGGAACTTCACTCTATGTTTTGATTTAACCATTTTCTTCATAGCTCTTCACTAAACTTATAGGAAAAGAGGACTAGACAGTACACCTTTTTTCTTCTTATTGACAATTCCATACTCTTGCCTCAATTTCTGAGTCTCTTATGTTCCTCATTTGCCTTATGGTTTCACTTGCCACCTATGCCCCTGAAACCCAATAGCCAGACATGTATAATGTTATGAATCACTTGCTAGATTCCCATGAATGACATACTTCCTGATTTGAATCTGTAAACACATTGATGCCTATATATGCTCTATATTTCTAAAGTAAATTAAGTGTAGAATATAAACATGATTGTTTTTATAAAAATTGACCTGTGTAATCTTTATCTCCTTTGTTATCATTTTACCTCATCTCCAGGTATGATCTTGTTGCTGACATTCACCTCTAACCTCTAATCCCACAGTTTGCTCTGTACCTAACATTTACATTCTCCTTGGAGTAAGACTGAAAGTTTAGCGAGTGGTCATTTGGGAGTGGGATAAGGCAAATGCGATGAATGGGACAGAACCTAAGAATTGAATCTCAGATGTGGGATGGAGATCAAAGACATAATGAGCGTCAGAATTAGTTCCAGGCTTGAGAGTTTGTTGGAGGTTAACGATGGAGTTAACTTCAAGGAAAAACTGAGGCTCAGTGATGAGGTAAATATCTGAAATGTTGAACATATTACTCAATACAAGAACTATGAAAGTTTATTTATTTTTTTATTTTTTCTAACTATGAAATGCTTATAACATGAACATGGTCTCTTTAGTCCTTTTTACCTTAAGTACCTCACCATTATATTTCTGTAATGTCACTATTTCATGTGTATATGAATGCGTGAATAAATGAATATCTTTTTCTGCCCCTTGATTACTGTTTCTTTGTGGACCAGAGATATTTTATAAATGCCACAAAAAGTTGTCCTATTCCCAGTTAGTTGATGCCCTTGCACTGGAACTTCCAGTTCCAGTATTACAATTGTAGAGTATGGGAGTCTGTCAGCACTATGGTGTTGGTTTTTTGGTTCTAGCCCCACCATTTACTTCTTGGTCATGTTTGTGAGCTAGACACTGGGGTCAAACTTCAACTGTAGACAATGAGGGCTGACTTCAGAGGGATGTTGTCTCTAATTCAGAAGTTTGAGGGTTATGGATTTATCTGAAGCCTACACAGTGGCCAGGATAAAAATGTGCAGTTTCTAGGCTGAAGTTTTATCACAAGCTTTTTTGTAATTTTCAAGGCTGTTGGGACTGGAGTTGGTAAATTTCTTTTATTTTCCTTTTAATCAATCTATTATTTAAATACATGTGGCCATATTAACTATATGAATTGAAAATTTTCTCAAAAGTTTGCTGAAAAATTCTAATTCTTAGTATTTTTGCTTAAGTAAGAATACATACATAGGTTTTAAGAAAAAAGGATATAAAAAAATCAATAAAACCAAAACTTGACATATTTTATATGTATATAACATCTATCCTATAGTTTAAATCTTTTCAAGAATAGGCACTATGTTTTATATGTATTTAATTTAAACACTCATAAAATTCTGAAATTAGCTATGATACTGATTTATATTCTAACACTGGAAATAAAACATGATTATTTTTCTTTCTTTCACAAAGAGCAAAGGGTTTCAGAATCAAGTTTGTCTTCAAGCAGCAGCAAAGGCTTGCTGACAAGATATTTTGGAACAACTTGCTATTAGGAAGGAAGTATGAGTGGGAGGATGAGAAATAGCTCATGCCCATATGACACATACAAGTTGTGAATGTGTTAGAAGTCCATGATGTAGAACATAAAAGGGTGTAACAATTTATCTCAGTGACAGAAAGGACCTTATTCTAATGTTTTGTTTTTGCAGCTCTATCCTGAATTAGATTTTTTTTTCTCTCTCTACTTTGCTCTCATTTATTTCAATCAGGTCATAAGATGATGCTTATAAACATTACAAATCATAACATCATGAGAAAATATAGAATCTGTCAAAATATCTTAAACAAACTGCATGGACTTTCATGTTGAAGCCATTTGCCCTTGTTACTCCATGCAAACATGGCAAAATCATTGCTGCATGAGAAATGTTAGTGAATATTATCCTCTTTTTTTCACCTAATAGTAATTTATGCTTTTCGAGTTACTTTATCTAAAACTGTCACAGTGGCTTTATATGTAAGCTTCTCTGCATCCCACAGAAATTGGTAGTTAAAAAGACACTGTCAAATTATTATCCTAGAACAAAAGATAATCAAGTGATTCTTTTCCAACAATACAATACACAGAAATTGGAAATCCATCCAATAATTTGTTCAACAAACAATTATTGAGCTGCTATAATTTTCAAAACTCTTTGATGGGTACTTGAGGAATTCAGACATGAAGATCATGGTATTCCTGTTCTTGAGAATTGTGAAATCTACTTTGGACCCAAAACCAATATAATCCTAGTTTCATCTCAGCCATATCTCCTACATACACTATTTGTTATAACTTGTAACAAATAAGCTCTCTCCTTTGAACCCTTGTAATACTCTGAATTTTCCTTATGGAATATAATTTTGTCAATCACATATAACAATAGCATATTTATTTATACAAGTCATCAGAGTAGTTTGTAAGACTTTGAGTTCTTTGAGGACACAAATAATACCTTATATATTTTTGAATCTTCTGCAGCACATTGCATTGATCATTACAATGTAATGTGAAATCACTAATACCTATTAACCAAGCAGTTTATGGGGAATGCCAGATGAATGGTACATTAAATTAAGAGTTATGGGGAGAAAGAGGAGGGGAAAGCAACTTCTAGCTCGAAGTCACACGGAAATGCTTATTGGGTGATGGCATTTGAATTCTAGATGAATTACCACCCTTTGATTCAGAACATTACGGTGTTTACTCCTCTAAGTTTTAAATTTTAAATTGCCAAACTAGCAAATGGAAAAAAGGGACATTCTCAATCTATTTTTTTAAATTTCTTTATAAAATTCGTACATATTTTTTAAAATTACAGACTGCATATTGTTTCAGTTATGTGTTGATTCCATCCAAAACTTGGTGGAATAAAGCAACAACCATTTTATTTTATTACTGATTTGGTGGGTCATAAATTCAGACAGGGTACTGCAAAGATGGGTTATCCCTTCCACATGATGCCGGCACCTCACCTGGGGTGATGCAAACAGCTGGAGCTGACTGGGATGAGGGTTTGCAGAAGTCCTCGGTTGTCCCTGTCAGTTGAATTCCTTGGTTGTTCTCCATATTGGTGCAGCAGACACTGGCACGTGGGCTGGGAGCCTGGCCCAGCTGGGTTTTGGTCATCACCTCTGTCTTTCCACTCAGCCTGCCCATGTAGACATTGGACTTCCTTGCAGCAAAATGGTCTTGGGGTAGGTGTGGTATCAGGATAACTAGAGTGAACATTTCCATTTAAAAAGGAGGAATGAGGAATGAGTAGTGCTTACTAGTGCTAAACTTACTAGTTTAGCAGTTCTGATCCAGCCAGTGCAACAATTCCAGTTCCTTGATTAGGGTCCAGCTGTGCTCCCTGGGAGTGGTTCCCTGTGGTTCTTAACTCCTCTCTCCAGCCAGGTGGCTCTGCCCTCTGAGTCTTCCTACCTTTCCTACAGGGAATGGCCCATGTTTGTAGGTGATTAACTTTCTCAGCCTGCTTTCTTCCCATAGAAATTTGAGAAAGCCTATGATGTTTTTGCTTTGAACTGATCCTCTCTTATTTAATACAATTTGTTAGTGCTTCCAATGCAAATGTCTTAAAAACATTGTGGACTTCTCAGAATATTATTGATGGTTACATGATTAGGCAAAAGCATACACACAAATGTCTTTACAACAGTTCATTCTCTATCTCGACCTGAGGCTTAGGGTGCTGTGGTATAACACCCTTAAAATCCAGAGACACCCTCTAGCAGAGAAGGTCTAAAGGGCAAGTTAACAAGCTTTGTTTTTCTGTCTACAAGGCATGTCATTAAGTCTATCTGTAGTCCCAATGCAGAGTTAAAACTGCATTTGACTCCATTTTTAAACTGAGATGATATTTTACTAGAAGGTTCCTGAATTTGATCATTACTCTGAGGCCATTTCTTAATTTAAGAGCCTAAATCTCAGTGGAACAACTGTCCTTGACCCTTTATAACCTAAGTTCTGCCAAAGAGTTAAACACTTCCTTCATAAGTTTATCTCTCTTTTCTCATATTTCATCACATATGGTTAGAATAAACCAGTTAGTACTTTCAACATACTATGTAGCCAGCCAGATCAATGAGTTTTCTTGGGTACACTTTCTATTTTCCACATTACCACAGATAAAGCTGGTATTTCTGCCAATACTTAACTTGAACCTTCTTTCCTGCAGCTTTTTATTGCAGAAGCAATTGAGTTCTGGTTCCAATAACTATATCAGTTGGGATTCAATCAGAAATACAGAAACACTGTGCATGGTAGGAAAAATAAATTTATTATAAGAATTTGAACTTACACAGTTGTGAGAGAAGCTAGGAATGTAAACGTCCAAAAAGAGGGAGTAGTGATACTAGAGAAAAGTTAACTAGCCAGTCCTGACACAGATGGATGAGTCAGTTCTTACATGGAAATTTGGAAGCTATACACATACAGCTGCAGAACAGGAGCAACAAAGGGAAACAGGTATAGAAATATATGGAACATCATTGGCTTTTCATGGCTGGTGTCTCTGTGACTTTGCAGCAAAGCGAACTACAGCCTAACTGTTGGAAATCACCTGCAGAGCTGCATCTGTCTCCCATAGCCTGACTGATGATGACCATTAGAGGGTAATGGTTGTGCTTTGCTTCCATCTTCTAGAACATTTGCAATATAACTTTTGGTCAGCTAGAACCTATACACACACATGGAAGTTGCTTTTAGGAAACAGTTCCCAGCTTAATCAAGTTGATGATAGAACAATTCTTAACCACATTCATTAAAGAAAATGTGGCAATTACAAACAAACATAGAATGTAGCAGAATAAAAATTACCCATGAGCTTATTACCAAGATGTAAATGGCATTAACATCTTAGCAGATTCTCACCTTTTATTCTCTGAAAACTTTTCTATTTTGTTATAGAAGATTTAGCATTAGCCATTTGCTTATGAAGTACTGTAGCATAGTGATTAAAAGCCCACATTTTGGATTGCTTAGCTATATTTAAACAACAGATTTGTCATTAAGTATATGTATGACCTTGGAAAAAAAAACAAACACCTCTTCTCTCTTTTTATTTCATGTAAAATGAGGATAAAACTAGTACCTACCTGTAATCGCTAGAATATGGTCTTCCAAAGATGTCCATATCTTAATTCCCAGAATATGTTAGGTTTTATGATAAAGGGGAATTCAGATTGAAGGTATAATTAAGGTTACTGGTCAATTTACCTTGAGAAAGGGATTTTATTCTGGATTATTCTGGTGGTCCCAAAGTAATTTAAAGGGTTCTTAAAAGTGGAAGAGGCAGGAGAGAGAACAAGAGATATGGCAGTGTGAGAACTCAACATAACCTTAATAGCTTTGAAGATGGAGAAATGGGGCCACAGGCTGAAGAATACCAGTTAGAAAGAAGCTGAAAAAGGGAAGAATATAGTTTATTTCCTAGAACCTCCAGAAGGAACACAGCCCTGCCAACACCTTGAGTTTAGACTAGTGAGACCCATTTTGGATTTTTGACATCCAAAACTGGTAAGAGAAGAAACTTTTGTTTTATTAAACCACTAAGGGTAAGTAATTTGTTACAACAGAAATAAGAAGTTAATACACTGCCTCATGGGATTGTTGGGAGAATTAAATGGGATGATACATATAACTATGATTAAAATAGGTCCTGGCACATAGTAGTTGCTCAGTACATGTGATAGTTTCTATTTCACTATGTATGTATGTATCAAAATACCATATTGGACACCATAATTTATACAATAAAGTTATAATCATTTAATTATATGAGATATGCTGTATATGTATATGTAAATATACATATTCCCTGTTGTTGGATAGTTAATCTGTGTTCAATTTCTTCTTATGAAAAAATGCTTAAGTGGGCAAAATCTATGGGGAATTTATCTGTCTCCACGCCTGTTGTAGACTTAGTGGCTAATAAAATATCAGCCACACAGTAAGGGCTCTATAAATAAATATTTATTAAGGAGATGAATAAATGGTCAGACTATTTGTCCCTATATATTTTTTATTCACATTTGTCTTTTGTCTGTAGGCTAGATTCCCAGAAAAGGAATTACTAGATCAAAATGAGCTGAACATTTTCATGCTCTTTATACCTACTGCCAAATGGATTTTCATAAAGGTTATGCCAATTTACACTCCCACAACATTGTATGAATGTGACTTCGTCATCCTACCCATGCTAACATTGAGTATCCTGCATTTTTAACATCTCTGATAGCTTTTTGCCAATTTTTATCCTTCATTTTATTACATTTTTGATTACTTTAGTGTGATACAATTCTTAATGGTTATTTTACTTATTATTGGTCATTTTTATATTTCTTTTGTAAATTCTTTGAGGATTGTTTTCAAATTACAAATTATTTTAAACATGGGGAACATAAAAAAAGCACAGAAAATAAGTCCTTCTGAACTTATCAGAAAAATTTGGCAAATAATAACAATTTCACAATATTAACTTCATTTATTGACTGCTTTGCTTTTGGAATACAATGTTATAGCTATCTTTAAAATGCCTTGTATTCTCCTTTCTCTTTCTCCCCAGAGAGCAATTCTGTTCTGCATATTCTTCTTGTTTATTTTTTTATATTCACACAAAACCCACGTGTATGCACAATTAGTACGTGCGATACTCTTTTTCAAGTTACCTCTTTGCTTTACCAAGGTGTTCGTATTTTTGATATTAATCTATGAGTTCTTCATGTCACAAGCATTTTAACTCTTTGCTTGTCATATTTGGTGTATTTTCCCAGTTAGTCATTTTAATTATATTTGTTAAAATGATTTTCAACTAACTGCATTTACTTGAAAATCAGCTAGTTCCACCGATTTTTTTTGTTTTGTACAGACTTAAGACTAAAGTTACAAGATTTTTATTCACATATTTGATTTAATAGTAAAACACAATAGTCATAATCATTAAAACTTTCTGATTTACAATGTCTAATCCTTTCTTACAATGAACTGTGATAAATAGAGACTGATAGCAGCTATTAAAAATCTGTTATCTGATTATCTTAAGGTGGAATTTGTAAAACTTAAGATCTCTAAAGCTCCTGTATCTTAATTAATTCTCTCTTTTACAATATTAGCTTATAGTGGAGGCTGAAATGATAGTAGTTTTTTTTAATTAAAACTTATCAAAAGGAAAAAATCATAGGTAATCTAATATTCATCAAACTGCAAGGAATACTGAGAGGATACATTTTTGTGAGCTGTTAAAATGAAGAGAGTCTAACACGTGCCTTTCAGTGGTAGGTTTTCCTGATCTTCATGGAAAAATGTTAGAATTCACTCAACGTGGTTTAAGGGTGTAATATTTTCATGAAAAATAAAAAATTATTTAATCAAATAGATGTAATTTATAATAAAATGGCATCCTTGTATACACAGACAAGAGATTATTAGAAAAAAATGAATTCAGAACTTCTCATTTAAAAATCAAAGACTACAAATCAGATGAAAATATTAAATAATACATAAGTACTATTACAAAACCTGTAACATCCAATCAATGGATAAAAATCTAGGAACTGCTTTCTTTTGAGTTTTCCTTACATGCAAACTACCACAAAAGAGAACCAGAAATGAGCCAGTATTTGCTGTGGATGTGTGTGGAGAAAGAGATTATTTTCCTCTCACAATATCTTAAAATTATGACCATTTGTTGGCCTAAGAGAATAAGTTATAATTTAAAAAATCTGTCATAAAAATGTGGCCAATTTGGAGTAGCTATGCTTATGTATGTTTAGAGATCAACAGATAAAGCTACAAGGGATATATTTCAATATTTGAAAATGGCAATTACTTAATACAAAAGTATTTTAAATTTTTTGAACACATGCACATAAGCAAAAGAAAAAATCTGATGCATCTATTGACATCTTTTTGACCATAGATAGATATAATAAAAGCAAAATAAAAATTAAAGGATTTATAGCTAAAAAGTAGGCTTAGTGGATATTAACAAGTGGAAGTGTTTTTATTTAAATATATATAAACTTAAAATATATTTCAGCAAGGCAAACAACCAGTACAATTAAGTCTACAGTGTTAAGTATATAATAAATATAAAAAATTAAAATGTGTTTTTGGTAAACTCTCCATTAAGAAAGTACAATATCTTATCCTATCCACCCTGATTTTAAATTAGTCCCCTTCAGCTTTCTCTCAGCTAGCTCTGCTGGAAACGAGCAAAAAGCACAAATGAAAAGTCGAATTAAATTCTACTGCTTTTCTTCCAAAACAACTCATCAATTTAAAGTACTTGGGCAAATAAAACTGACAAGTGGCTTTCTTCATTAAAGATGCCTAAGAGATGTGAAATTATAATTTGTCTTTTACTCCTCTAGACATGTAAATAAGAAAGGCCACAGTTTTAAAAGAGAGCACTATTTTGGGAAATTGTTTCAGGAATGAAAACATTAGAAGATAGATTATTTATAAGCTATGGCTTTCCATACTCCAATGTACATATGTATTGGCATTGGGGTAGCCAGACTTGAATTTGAAAACCTTATACTGTTACTCAGAAAGCATTCTGCTATTTCATTATAATGTTTTTGGTCTTTTTTTCCCTGTCAGAATTAAAGTATATGGCAAGCTGTCTTTAGTAAGCTGACCTAATGGTCTCTTTCATCCGCTTCTTCCCAAAAGCCCACCCTAATGGAAGGAACCTTTTTAAGTGCCCTGGGAAGAAATCTCCTTGGGAAATTCTTCAGAAGGCTATTTAGAGAACACATGGTGACTGAAATAGTTTCTGAGGAGATGCATTGGCTTTTCTGAGGGAGGGACTGTCTGGGCCTCCCTTGCCAGATTCTTCCGTGGATAGTTCTTTGCTCTCTCTGGTTTTCAGCCTGTTGGAACTTATCTAATTTGTTTACAGAAAGAAGTTTCATATTAAATGCTTATTTACGATATGACATTCAGAAGAAGATGTAAAAGGAAAAAACTGAAAAGAAAGGCCGGAGTCTCTGATTGGAATTCAAAAACTGTAGAAAATATAGGAAGTGTAGATCTCAGGTGCTGCCAAACAGACACAAGATAGACACCAGACAAGGTTTCTAAGCCACCTCCAGTTAGCAGCTCTTGATTCTAGAAAAGTAAAGAAATATTTTAATTTTAACAAATAAATATTTGGGGGTGTATGCAGCCTGTCTGACTGAGATTCGCACAAGGAAATCTGAGTTTTTAATTTCCTTAGGCTTACATCATTTTATTTCTAAATATATACATTTTTGGTCTCTAGCTCATTAGCAAATAAATGCCCCTAAAAACAGAACAGTTCTAAAGATATGGGCTTCCATTCCAAAAATGAGATATTTTCATTTTATTCTTTTTGCATGGCCACAGGTGGCATCCCTAACTATGGCTAGTCATTTGTGCTGCTACAGCCATGATATTTTAAAAATACACTTATTACATTTTAAAAAGAAACTTCAAAATTGCATCTCTCCTAAAGCTTTCCACAGGCATTCAGTTGTCTAGGTCTCACAACTAATCATGAAAATAACATGTAGAAAATGAATAAAACACATAGGATAATCTGGAAACTTCTATTACCTGTCCCATGTTAGCCTCAATTCCCGAACTGGTGATGGAAAGTATCTTGTTGATTGAGACTGACAATATCTAATTCAGGTAGTTCCATCAGAGAGACAAAGACTCTCCAAGTCAAATATTATCTACATAAAGGAAAGGAGGAGAGGCTCAAACGACAAGCTCAGCTCCTGACTAATTGCCACAATAATACAATGTGCAGCTTTGCTGCTGGAGAGCTAAATTGGCACACTGTACCTTCTTGTTGGAATTAAAAGATGGCTGGGGGAAATACAAGAATACTCTTATAAAAAAAAAAGTTATGAGGTAATCTCGTTATAAGTTTTCCAAACTTCCCTACTGAATGTTTGTTCCAAACTTTATTTAAATAGCATGTTACTGCGATACCTCATTTACATGGTGTGTCAAAGTGTTATAATTTCCACATTTCTAGACTCCCAGGTCCAAGACAGCATTGCATAATGAAGGGAAAAGATACAAGATTTCTAGGAATGAATTTTACTGTAAATAACAATCAGTTATTCTATCAACATTCCAAGGACAATGAAGAATCTATGATGTATTGTTTATTAGATATTGAATGTTTTTACCCTCTATGGATTGAGGCACTTTCTGTAAATATGGAAGGGGGATTCATTATACTGTGGAGTATTTTCTGAAAATTCTGTTACTTTTTTTTTCATTTGCGTTCTATCACAAAATTCATCTAAGCATAGAAGTGGTTGTTTCTCATTGGGGAGTTTATCTGCCAAAATGTTATTGCTATAGGAAATGTATGTCACATTGGATTATCACTTGGCACTGTTCAAGCCAGAACAGTGTGAGCTTTAAACTTGGTTTAAAAAAAAATCTAATTAGTATCAACTGAAAAAGAAGATCCCTCAAAAAAAAAAAAAAATCTTTCTTACTTTTCCTATTATGAAGGTGATTTGTGATTAAAAAAAATTTAATCTGTAATCATTTTTGCTGTGATAAATCAAATTTGACAGTTTTAGAATGTATTATTCTTAGTAATAGGCAAATTTCCTTAAAACATGCTTAAAAGTGGGGAAAATTAAATGAATAGAAAATATTATTCCTAGTGAAAAGCATCTGTGTGGGCAATAATGAATGAAAATATAAGAATGTAAGGAGTTTATTACTCTATTCAGACAGTTCTCTAGGTAAATTGAGAGATGTTTTTGATATTCAATCAATAATAATTTATCGAGTAACTATTATCTGGCAGTTACTGTGTTAAATAATAAAAATGAGAAGACTATGAAGACTGGATAAAGACTATGAATAAGACTCTGTCATTTCACTAAACTGCTTTATGATCCAATCTGCAGGCAGGTATAAAAAGACTGACTATAATCTTCAACAAAAAGCAGTAGGAATACACACACAAACACATCCATCTATACATATTTGCACATATATACACATTCATATATACATATGTATGTATATGTATTTGCACACATAAATTTCATGCATATATATTTGCATACAATCATGTGGAAAAGGATGAGATGAAAACACACACACACACACACACACGAAGAGCAAGCTACTTTTTGGAATCTGACCGACCTGGATGTCACTTGAACCATGTTGACCCTTGATTTCCTTATCAAATGGGTTGACAATATTTCCTTAGAGGGTTTCTGAGAATATTGAAGGAGATAATAGATGCAAAACATTTAGCTCAGTGCCAGCCATGTAAAAGCAATAAGAAAGATATAATTATTATTATATTTCATTTTATTTTGAAAGACTTCTTGGAGGAGGGAGCATATAAACAGACATTGAGGTATAAGGATATAAAGAAGTATTATTAGGAAAAGGAAGTAACAGGAGAATAGTATACCATAAGTAGAGAAGGAGAAAGTGATTCCAGAACAGGTATGCACTTCTATTGCCATTAACTAGTATATGGCCATTTACTATTCCATTTGATAAAAAAGAAAATTCCAAGAGCAAAAAGAGTGTGTGTGTGTGTGTGTGTGTGTGTATAAAAGTTTTTACATTGAAATAAACATCTCAGCTTGGATCTACTTAAAAGACATTAGAGAAATAAAAAATATAATTAGTGAAAAAATATTCAGGAAAATTTACTGAAGATGATGAAACAATAGGAATTTAAGACATTAGCCATAATTTTAAATATTAAAAATATATTTTTGTGATTAAAAATATTGAAAGTATTTTGATTTGAATACATCACAAAAGCAATTAAGCTAATTACACACATTTTCTCTTTTTCTTTCTGTTTTACTAAAATGTCACATTTCTCCTCATTTATCTTTCTTTTTTTGTATTTTTTTTTTCATAACACAAATCTTATCCTAATGAGAATTTAAAATTGGGAGTCTGTGTGACATAGAATTTCACCTATACATTATCTTAAAGACATGGGTTTGGGTGGGATCATTCTTAAAAATTTCTACAATAGTATTTCACGCAGGGAGGTTTGAAGGTTTATAAATTCCGTGGTCATGTCATCAGGGTGATATTTTGAGAACAGCAAACACTGTGTGTGGGTGTGCGTGTGTGTGTGTAGTATCTACTTCGTCATTGATGAAATTAGGTAGCGGCTATTTTACAGATATATCATAATTGAAAAATAGGAATAGATAAATAAATAATAGGTGATAGAGTAGAGATAGAGATAGAATTGAAAATCCATCTTGCACAAGCTGCTTGTAGAAAAGCCCTGACTACCTGGGGTCTCTGAGTGTTTGGATAACTGAGTATCACCACTGTCTCTTACAGATCTTTTACCTTCTTAAATCAAAGTAAGCTAATGGCTTAATACAGTTGTATTATAGGTAATTTTATGAGAGTAGACTTGCACTGGCTTTCATCCTTGATTGAAGTCCCCCTCCATAGCTCTTCATGTTGAATTCTTGCCCTAACATTACCATCTCAGATGCCAGCCCTGCCATGAAGTCTTTGCTGATGCTTCAGACATTTAAGACACCTGTGTATTCCCACAGCATTGTATTTGTATTTTTGAGTGATTTGTCATGTCTTTTTCACACACAAAAAAATTTGGATGTGTTTCTTTTGTATTCCTTCCCTCCCTAGAAACATTTTGAGGGAAAAATTGCACATTAACAGACTCTTGATAAAATATTTGTTGAGTTGCATTGCATTGACTTAAATTTGTAGACAATTTTTTAAGTGGAATCGTTTAACAGAACCTTTCTAAAAGTCCATCCATCTGTTCTATTGATAGTTGTTATGTATTATTAGAAAGATTTCTAATTCTAGGTATGTGTATGCAATTATAAATGAACTAATTTTTCATGTATTAGAATTACTAATGTTTCATTAATTTTTAATGTCATTTATCAAACACGTTATGGTAAAATTTTCATAATAGCAAGTGGTTAGCAGTATTCAGTTGCACTCTTTGCAACTGCCATATTTTAAATAGTTTAATGACAGAAAGGGTCAAATCTTACAAGTATTTTTATCAGCTTGTTTATCAGTATTCTTATTTGCTTTGAGGTGGAAACACTAAATAATATAAAAATCAATGTATAGGCAATATAAATGTTGCCATCATCATTGTAACTGGCCAAAGTGTATAATACTTTAAACATAATAGCAATATGCTGAAGAATTAAAACAATTTTATTGATTTTTATTTCTAGCTTTTAATGCATCACTGGTCTTCTTCCTTTCATGAGTCAATTTCCTTTACTGCTCTTGCTCATTCAGAAGAAATGTTTACTATCCAAGTTCTGTTACCATCACTAATAATTACAATATATGTGAGTATCCTAATGCTTAGCCGTAATGATACCACTACAGTCAATGCTCATGGAACTACCATTTATGGGAAACTGCCTTATACTTTGCTTTCCAAAAGTCATTTTTGGTACTGTCCTCTGATTGAGAGTCCATGCTTCACTCAAACAGAAGTCTATCTTGAAATTCTGGTCCATTACATAATTTTCAGAAGCTGGGAGAAAGGCATTTGCATCATTTCTGTTCCCAGATCTGTTCAATATATACTTCCAGTCTGTCATGCCTGAAATTAATTTTTTTTTTTACAATCTGGATCTTTACTATATGCTAAAAATTCAGTACAAAAAAGGACCTCCTTCTGCAGAGAATATGTAAGCCAGAACATCGTGTTCCATCTTTATAATGAAACACATAGTTCCAATCAAAAGGCAAATTTGTTTCAAAATGTTTGAAGAGAATAATGCTTTAAAGGATTTCAAATGGTTACTTTGTAAAAGTGAAGATTTCTATCTTGCTATATATTTTGACCTGGATCATGTAATTTGTATGTAAACTGTACAGTTTTTTTATTTATTCTAAGCTATTTACCCCTTTTGTGTTTCATGCTTGTGAGACTGGAAAACAAATGTGAATACTATTAGAAATAATTTCTCTCAAAACACTCACATTCAATTGTATAATCATTAAAAATGTAAATTGTGAGTATTTATCAACAAGTTCTAAGCAAACGATAATATACAATTTAGACTCTTCAGTGAAGAAGCTTATCATTACCACAATTTAAAATTTTGTTTCTCCAAAACTAGAAAATTACTCCTCTTTATTTTACAAACTTTTCAAAGAAGAATAACCCTAAAAAATAAATTTCAAATATTAGAAAAAGAAAATATGATAACATTAAAAACAAAACAAAGAAAAATCCTTTGTTAGATCTTGGGAATATTACTGACCTCTGAAATTATGTTCATTCCTCTGTAAAATGGGGATAGGCACATTTGAAGACTAAATGAAGTAAAGCATATAATGGCCATAATACAGAACCTGAATTAGATTTCTCTTCTCCTCATATATGTCCTTTTCCTCCCCTGTGGCTTCACCTTCCCTCCACCTTCCCTTCTCCTCTATCTATTTTTTTCATTTTCTTAGGTTGGGGCAAAAGTAATCCCTTTCTCCTATTTCTTCTTCCTCTTTAATTCCAAAATGAAGCTTTTTTATAGCATTTCACTTAGATCCAAGGTTCAAACTGGGACCTCTATCACATAAAAATTATACTTTCCTTTAACTTTTCAATTTCCTCTGGAAGTTCTATTGATTTTTGTATAATGAACCTGTCACAGACTCATAATGAGATTAAACACATTTTCAACTTTTGACAAATACTACGTTTCTAAAAATGTTTGCTTTATGCTTTTGGATACTATATTGTTTGGTACATGGATATTTGTTAATGTTTGGCTTTTATCATTTCTAAAAACTAGTAAAAATGGACTATTTACGTAGTGATTAATTTCTAATTTGTTTGATATTAATAATACTTATATGATGACTTTATACAAAGTTTATCAACAAGTTTTTGTCATTCTCTTTTTAACTTTCTGCATTCCCTTTGCTCTAGGTTCATGTCTTATACCTAGTTAGCATTTTTTTTCATTTCAATCAGATTTTTAACTCATTGTTTACATAGTATTTCCATCTATTTTAATATAAGGACTTCTCGTTCTCATCTAATGAACACTTTTATTAGTTAGACTTAACTGATAGTTCCATTTTTACCATAGCTTTGATGTTTACATTGTGTTGAATAATTTAAAAGGCATTGCACAAATTCTTATACCACGCTTGTATATATTGGTCTAAACTGTCATAGAGTGTAGAAAGTATTCTGCTTTTGCCCAAACCTTCTCCATTCTCTTCTAATGTTTTACTAACTTTGTCTGCATCTTCAACATTAACTTTTTGTTCCTTTTTGTATTTTGATTACTGTTGTTGTTCCCATTCATTGTTGAAGGTAAGTCTGCTTGAATTGCTTAATCAATCAAAATCCACTTATCTGATATAGATAGGCATCACAAACTTATCACAAAGGGGTAGTACTTAAATCACTTGGCTGCCTATGACTGAAAATTAAATTCATAGTGATTTAGTTAAACAAAATTTATTTTTATCACATCACAAATTTTTGCAGGTGAGAAGTCCAGGGCTTTTACAGTAGCTTTTAAAATAATATTTAAGACTTATTCTCCTTAACCTCTTCACTCAGCTGATTTTAACATGAACACTTGCCACTGCGCTTGCCATTCCATGCTTGTAAGATGGTTAGCCACCAACAGCTTTGTTTCTGAGTTCTGGGGAAGAAGAATACAAAAGCCAAAGACAAAGGGCATGTACCTTTGATGTCTTCCCTTTAAAAAGCTTTCTCCAAAGCCCCATCTGGAAAATCCTAGTTATGCTTCATTGTGCCAGAACCTTGTCAAATGACTATTTTTATCCACAAGAAAGGATGAGAAATATTATATTTCAACTGGAAGCACTGTTACCCCATACAAAATTAGGATTCTATTATAACCACAAAGTTGTAGAGAATAGACATTGCATAGGCAAGTAGCAAAGTCTTCCAAGAAAGTTAACTCTCATGTTAGTGTTATATGATTCTAATCCCCAACCTATCCCACCTTTGGCTACTAATGATTGGTTGTGTGGTGGACCCTTAACTTTGGGTCAAACAGATTTCTGTGGGTCAATCAGGAATGGTGACTCAAAGATGAAATCCGTATTGCGTGTTGAAATTCAGAATCAACACGGGGAACTCAGTGTCTACCATATGCATACTGAAATAGGGATAGCCTGGGAGAGAAAAGAAAAAAGAAAATACAGTTGCGCTACAGAAGTACTAGTATTAAAATGCCATGTAGCCTAAGAAAGATAAAGAACAAATTCCCTTATTGTTTCTTCAACACATTACCCTTTTTGGCCCAGCTAGTTTGATAGTGATTCTCTTTCTCAATTTAGGCATATAGGATAACATAGCATCTTTCTCTCTCGGTGGTTTTTGTTTAGTTTTGTTTTGTTACTTCTGTTTAGACATGATTCAAACTCTGTGGAAGCAGGTACACATATTTCTGTTCAATATTGTATTTGCTCTGCCTAGCAGATCATCTAATAGATAAGTATTTGTTTAATAAATGAGGCTTTACAAAACTAAGGATCTCTAATTTTTTTTTTTCTTATCTTTGATTTTGTCATTGGTTTCACTGGGAATTCCAGTTTTCTTTCTACAGAAGCATTCCATTTTAAGAGTTGCTTCTGTTGAATGATTTCTGCACAATGCTATTAATGATCCTGTAGGAAGAGTTTATCTTGGTGTGCAAATTTTCAGAAAGTAAACTCAAATGAAAAAAATCTTTCTTTTGTGTTCATATAGGTTAGGGTATGAGGAGACCAATAATTAGTATCTCTCTTCACCAGTTGAGAAATAACATGTGGAAAAAGACAGAGAAGGCAACCAAAATACCATTTCGATAGAAAACCTTTATGGAAGAATTGGCTTATATCTTATATGTGTTAGAGTGTGCTTCCTAAATGTTGAATTTCAGAATTAGGCATACTTACCCACCCAGTGGCTCTGGAACAAGAATGAAAGAGTGAATTATGTTATATTGCCCTTATGAGTTTAAGTTCAAAGAAATTAAAGTAAGCACACTCAGTCAGAAGGACTGAGTGGCCCTATGCATTCAGCATGTGGCAGAGACTATAATCCATTTATTCAAAATGTCTCATCTTGCAAAAAATTCAATTTGAGCCATCATTAGATTCTTCCATACATTTCTAAATTTGCCTTTATGGCATCTCCATTGTGAAGTCTTTTATAAAGTTCTCCTTTTCTTCATAGTCTATTCCAAACACCTGAATTCCCATTTTCTCCTTGGTTTTGTGTTTCTGCATTGTAGAATTGAATTGAGTGACTTTTGAGTTACAAAGCCCACACTCTCTTCATGATCAAGCATTTCCAGGTTTCTGGCACTATGACTGTTTTCACTGCCTCTTGTTACAGAATTGTTTGGGTCTAAGAAATATACCTATGAAGGAAGTTTTCCTCTTCATACATAATTAACCAGTCTGGAACCAATGTGTAATTGTGTAATAGAAGACAATTCTTAAGTCTTATTCAAAAATGATATTAATGTGAGATTACTCCCCTTATTTTCTCATTCCTGGTGCTGAATGCAATATGGATTTTGAGTTAGCTGATCTAGCACTGTCTGTACAGGGATAAAGCTTATAATTTTAATTAGAATCTCACTAGGGTACATGAAACTCATTTGTTTTTTTCAGTTTAAAAGCAGGGGTATTGTTCTTAATCATTGCCATAAAGACTCTTCCAGCTCACCCTCCATGATCCTCTTTCTGTTCCCAGGAAATATTTGCTTCAGCTGCTTCTGCTTGGATGTGAGCTGGGGAATGGAGTGTTAGGCAAATAGAACTCAGCCCTGTAGAACAGAAAATAAGCTCTTCCTTACCCTCCCTCCGTATATATGAATGACAATTTGACTTTGCATGACATTTGTGTATTACTGTTTTGCTTTAAGCATTCTGAGACTGGCTCCTCGTCATATTCTGGCATTGATTTTATCATAACTTTAGGTTTGGTTCAGATATAAATTTAGTTGCTATGTCTCTCAAGTCTTTTAAAATCTACTCTCTACTCTTCTTTTTTCCCCACCAATTGACCTGTTGAAGAAACTGAATTACTTCTCTTGCAGAACTTCTCACAATCAGGTTTTTCTTACTGCATTCTTATGGCATATGTTCCTCTGTACCCAGCACACTAGAAATTAGATAACACAAGCCTGATATGGTTTGGCTGCGTCCCCACCCAAATCTCATCTTGAACACCCATGTGTCATGGGAGGGATCCAGTGGGAAGGACCCAGTGGGAGGCAACTGAATCATGGGGGCAGGTTTTCCCCAGGTGTTCTCAGGATAGTGAATAAGTGTCACAAGATCTCATGGTTTTATAAATGGCGAAATTCTCCTACACTTCTTCCTGCCATCATATGAAAAAGGATGTGTTTTCTTCCCCTTCCACCATGATTGTAAGTTTCCAAAGACCTCCTCAGCCATACTGAACTGTGAATCAAACCTCTTTACTTTATAAATTACTCAGTCTTCTTTATCAGCAATGTGAGAAGACTAATACAGTACATTGGTATGGTGTAGTGGAGTGCTGCTGTAAAGATAGCCAATAATGTCGAAGTTACTTAGGAAGTGGGTAACAGGCAGAGTTTGGAACGGTTTGGAGGACTCAGAAGAAGACAGGAAAATGTAGGAAGGTTTGGAACTTCCTAGAGATTTGTTGAATGGCTTTGACCAAAATGCTGATAGTGATATGGATAGTAAAGTCCAGGCTGCGGTGGTCTCAGATAGAGATGAGGAACTTGCTGAAAACTGGAGTAAAAGTCACTTTTGCTATGCAAAGAGACTGGAACCTTTTTTCCTTGCCCTAGAGATCTGTAGCACTTTGAATTTGAGAGAGATGATTTAGGGTATCTCAGGGAAGAAATTTCTAAGTGGCAAAGCATTCAAGAGGAAACAGAGCATAAAAGTTTGAAAAATTTGCAACTTCTTAATGCAGTAGAAAAGAAAAAAACATTTTCTGGGGGTAGGGGGTGGGAGGGAATTTAGGGCCAGAGACCTTCACAGCAGCCCCTGCCATCACAGGCCCAGAGCCCTAGGAGGAAAAAATTGTCTACTGGGCCAGGTCAAGGGCTTCCCCGCTGTGTGCAGCCTTGGGACCTGGTGACCTGTATCCCAGCCACCCGAGCCATGGCTAAAAGGGGCCAATGTACAGCTCAGGCTGTTGCTTCAGAGGGTGAAAGCCCCAAGCCTTGGCAGCTTCCACATGGTGTTGGTACTGCAGGTGCATTGGAAGACAAGAATTAAGGTTTGGGAACCTTTGCCTAGATTTCAGAGGATGCATGGAAACACCTGGTTGTCCAGACAGAGGTATGCTACAGGGTCAGAGCCCTAAAGGAGAACCTCTGATAGGGTAGTGTAGCAGAGAAATGTGAGGTTGGAGTCCCCACACAGAGTCCTCACTGGGGCCCTGCCTAGTAGAGCTGTGAGAAGAGGACCACTGTCCTCCGGACCCCAGAATGGTAGATCCACCGACAGCTTGTACCGTGTACCTGGAAAAGCTGCAGGCACTCAACACCAGCAGCCAGGACAGGGTACTATACCCTTTAAAGCCACAGGGTGGAGCTGTCCAAGGCCCTGGGAACTCACCTCTTGCATCAACTTGATTTGGATGTGAGACATGGAGTCAAAGGATTTCATTTCGGAACTTTAAAGTTTAATGACTGCCCTATTGGATTTTAGACTGCATGGGACCTGTAGCCCCTTTGTTTTGACCAATTTTTCCCATTTGGAACTGGTGTACTTACCCAATGCCTGGTCCCCATTGTATCTAGGAAGTATCTAAGTTTTTTAAAAAATTTTTATCTTACAGGTTCATAAGTGGAAGGGACTTGCTTTGTATCAGATAAGACTTTGGACTGTGGACTTTTGAGTAAATGTTGAAATGAGTTAAGACTTTGAGAGATTGCTGGGAAGGCATAATTGGTTTTGAAATGTGAGGACATGAGATATGGGAGGAGCCAGGGGATCAATAACAGGGTTTGACTGTGTTCCCACCCAAATCTCATCTTGAAATGTAGTTCCTATAATCCCCACGTGTTGTAGAAGGGACCCAGTGGGAGGTAATTGATTCATAGGGGTGGTTTTTTCCCATGGTCTTCTTGTGATAGCGAATACATTTCACAAGAGCTGATGGTTTTCTAAAGGACAGTTCCCCTTCACTTCTCCTTCCTGTTGTCATGTGAAGGACATGTTTGCTTCCGCTTCCACCACGATTGTAAGTTTCCTAAGGCCTCTCCAGTCATGCTCAACTGTGAGTCAGTTAAACCCCTTTTGTTTATAAATTACCCAGTCTCAGGTATGCCTTTATTAGCAGCATGAGAACAGACTAATAGGTTCAATCAGATTGAAGTTTGTTTTCGACAAGAATTCTCCATAGCTGGTATTGTGTACTTCCTTCATGAGGCATACAATTTATGGGTATCTCAATGTGTGGTGTTAATTAGCACTGGTAATCATTGCCCAGTTATGTAACTTCATTAGACATTTAAAAAATGTTGATATTCTTCCATGTCTACCATTTTTCCCTCTTTTTTTAAAACTTAGAAAATTAATGATCTCCTCTCCATTTTGCATGTTTCTTAATTTTATTTCCTGTTTCATTGAGCTATTGTTCGAGTCATTGATTTTCACTACTTAGTTATTTTCATTGATGACTTAGACTGTTTTTTAACAAGATTTAATTGGTTCAGTTTTTGTTTTGTAGCTACTATGCTTTCTTTTCTTCTATACAAAAGAATAGCAATTGTTTTCAAAATCTACTTTTCTGTGGTTGTTCTGTATCAGGAATAGCACAGGCATATTTTTTCTCCCATTTTTTTCTGGTTCTTTAAAATTTTACTAAGTCAACTTATTATTATTGTTTTTCCTCTCTTCTTGTGATTCTTTGGCTAATCTCTACAGATCTAGTCTAGTGGTAGACAGATTTGAGATTTTGTGACAAGTGCTCAGTTTTTGGCTCAGTTTGGTGTTGGGGAAAATTCCACTGGTCCCATTCACTGTGAGAGGAAAATTTTCAAGATTCAGCTACAAACTCAAGGAATGGCTTAGTGATGTGACAAAGGAAACTGTCTGTTGTATTTCTGTGATGCTGAAACTTTCATTCTTATGTGAGAGCTTTATACCAATAGCAAGATTTTCAACGTGAAGTATCGCATGGAGATGGAATTAGGGAGCACGCTATCTTGGAGAGATACTTTCATTCCTCTTCTCATAATCTGCATAGTAAAGAATGCTCTATTTAATAGCAGAGTAGATCTTCTGTATTTGAAAACAAGGAGTATGTCAGCTGGATATGAGCATTTCACTCCTGCCTTCTTTTTAAATCCTTTAAATTGGGTTTAGGGTTCAGGCTGATTTTTGCATCTGTTTTCTTTTTCTAGCCCTGAAATTATTAGACATATTAGGGGCTGGAATGTTGAAACTATCCTCAACATAATATTTCCTATACTGAACATATTAAATTGATTTTACTGAGTCAATTTCTCTGAATTCAAGTTGTAGCTGCAGTAGTACCTTTCATTCCTCCCCTTATTAGAACAACTTCTGGCAGCATGCCTCTCCAGAAAGACTGCCTAGAGCCGCTTGACGGAAGACACCATTCCTAGGTATTAACTCATTAGGTGACAGATTGTAGAAATTCTTGTAAGAATTGAGAATTTATTTGGTTCTGTCATTGTTTTAAGCAATAGTTGACAATTATTTCTCTTTTTAGGGTATCTTTTCATGGATATATTACAGAGAAACAAGAAAAGATAAATTTAGTTATATTTGTATCTTCTAAAAAGACCATTTTATTTATAAAAATGCATTCATTTCTTAATACACATCCATTATAATTACTTTACTTTAACATAAGTATGCAGAATGCCTAGTAGGACAATCTTACCTTTTGTATTCTCCACCTTAGTTTGGTAACATGACTCCTTTTTAGTCAATCATACAAGAAAATGACTTTGTCCTGAACCAAAGCAGGCTGCTGCTTTGAGAAGTCCTAAAGAACAGCAGGGGTTTTATAACATCAAGTTAGTTCTTTCTGTGATAAATTTTACCTCTTTTGTTCAGGGCATGCATCAGAATTATCAACAAATAGTTAATTGGAAACAGTGCCTAGAATATAATTTTGAATATCATCCTTATTTTGTACAGAACATAGTTCTGTCATTTCCCACCCAGTTGAACTTGAGATTTTCATTTTGATGTTGAGAAAAAGAAAATTACAAGTAATGAAGTGATCAAAAGGCCATCTTCAGTGTAAGATGATTAATGCTGAGACTAGTATATTTACCATATAATTGTATAAGTAGAAGGTTTTTTATCTTTCTTTTCCTTTCTTCCTTTTTTGTAAGAAAGGAGTTTTAACTCTACATTTTGTGTTCACTCCTCACTTAAAGTAAAATTGGGTTAGAAAAAAGAAATGTGTGAAAGCTGTATTCGGAGTTGCTTTGTGTAATTAATGAGTCATCATCTCCCTCAAGCAGAGAATCAGGAAGTTAACCTTTGCTGACTGTGATTATTAGTCTGAGAACCTCTACATTCTGACTTGCTATTTTCTCATCCTTAAGATTGCAATCTTTAGTAGTGTTCTTATCATATGCTGAACCCAAAGGATTTGGCCCTAACCTAAAGGATTTCAGCACCAATCTCTTCCAGAACTGAAGGTCTCTAAAGAGAAATTACAACATTCTTTTCCAAATGCTACTAACCTCTGCTGGCTGAGTTACTGGACTAACTTATTAATGTTTAACCTCTCAGTCATAAAATGTTGGTAATAACAATTTTATTTAGTCAAAGTGCCACATTGAATTTTATGGGAATGAACTTATTTTTCAGTGCCAATAAAGAAGAAGTCAAATTAGGTAAATTTCTTTATGAGTGAAGAACACATTATATGTGATTCCTTTTTTTTTTTTTTTTTTTTTTCATAAGCTGGAGTGCAGTGGTGGGATCTCACCTCATTGCAACCTCCACCTGCTGAGTTCAAGTGATTCTCATGCCTCAACCTCCCGAGTAGCTGGGATTACAGGTATGTGCTAGCATGCCTGGATAATTTTTGCATTTTTAGTAGAGATGGAGTTTCGCCATGTTGGCCAGGCTGGTCTTGAACTCTTGGCCTCAAGTGATCTATATCTACCTGCCTAAGCCTCCTAAGGTGGTGATTCCTAATTTTTTTTTTTTTGAAATGGAGTCTCACTCTTTTGCCCAGGCTGAAGTGCAGTGGTGCAGTCTCTGCTCACTGTAACCTCCACCTCCCGGGTTCAAGCAATTCTCCTGCCTCAGCCTCCCAAGCCGGTAGGACTATAGGTGCATGCCACCACGCCCAGCTGATTTTTGTATTTTTAGTAGAGACGGGGTTTCACCATGTTGGCCAGGATGGTCCTGATCTCTTGACCTTGTGATTCACCCACCTCCGCTTCCCAAAGTGCTGGGATTACAGGTGTGAGCCACCATGCCTGGCTAATTTCTAATTTTTAAAACAATAGTATCTCCTTGAGTATCACATCATGTGTGTTGTTTACTAGTTCGAGTAACTTTTCGGCTGCCTTCTCTTTTGTGTTTTGTACTTTTTCTCAATGATTAGAATTCTCTTCTCTCACTGTGTTTACTTCACACATACTATTATATGATTGATGAATATAATAATCTAATCTACAGAGTATCTCTCAAATTACTTTGTCATTTGTTTCACTGTCAAATGTGCAACATATTTAATTAGCAAAAATATTACTTCTTTACTGATATGGATGCCCTTATTTCTTTCTCTCATCTGATTGCTCTGGCTAGGACTTCCAGTGGTATGCTGAATAGTATGTGAAAGTAGGTATCCTTGTCTTGTTCCAGATCTCAGTGGGAATGCATCAACATTTCCCCATTCAGTATAATGTTGGCTTTGTGTCTGTCATAGACAGCTTTTATTACCATGAGGTATGTCCCTTCTATGCCAATCTTGCTGAGGGTTTTAATCATAAAGCGATGCTGAATTTTGTCAAATGCTTTTCCTGCATCTATTGAGATAAGCGTATGACTTTTGTTTTTAATCCTGTTTATGTGACTTATCACACTTATTGACTTGTATCTATTAAACCATCCCTGCATCCCTGGTATGAAACCCCCTTGATCATGGTGTACTATCTTTTTGATATGCTGTTGGATTCAGTTAGCTAGTATTTAGTTGAGAATTTTTGCATCTATGTTCATCAGGAATTGCCAATGATACAACTTTATACCTAGAAAACCATAAAGACTCATATAAAAAGCTCCTAGATTTGATAAATTAATTCAGTAAAGTTTCAGGATACAAAATCAATGTACACAAATCAGTAGCACTGCTATACACCAACAGTAACCAAGCTGAGAATCAACAATAGCTGCAAAAAAATAAAATGAAGTGGTTAGCAGTATACCTAACCAAGGAGATGAATGATCTCTACAAGGAAAACTATAAAACACTGCTGAAAAAAATCACAGATGACACAAACAAATGAAAACACCATCCCATGTTCATGAAGGGGTATAATCAATATTGTGAAAGTGACCATACTGCCAAAAACAATCTACAAATTCAATGCAATTCCAATAAAAATACCATCATCATTCTTCACAGAACTAGGAAAAACAATCCTAAAATTCACGTAAACCCAAAAAAGAGCCCACATAGACCCAAAAAGAGCCCACATAGCAAAAGCAAGACTCAGCATAAAGAAGAAATCTGGAGGCATCACATTTCAAAACTTCAAACTATACTACAAGCTCATAGTTACCAAAACAGCATGGTGTTAATATAAAAAATAAACACATAGGCCAATGGAACAGAATGGAAAACCCAGAAATATAGCCAAATATTTAAGCAAACAAAAATATAAAATGAGAAAAAAATACCCTATTCAACAAATGATACTGGGATAATTGGCAAGCCACAGGTAGAAAAATGAAGCTGGAGACTCACCTCTATATTTCACCTTGTATAAAAATCAACTCAAGATGAATCAAAGACTTAAGTGTAAGACCTGAAACCATACAAATTTTAGGTAATAACATTAGAAAAACTCTTCCAGACATTGGCTTAGACAAGGACTTCAGGAGCAACAACCCAAAAGCAAATGCAAGAAAGACAAAGATAAATAAATGGGATCTAATTAAATGGAAAAGTTTCTGCACAGCAAAAGAAATAATCAGCAGAGTAATCAGACAATCCATAGAGTGGGAGAAAATATTTGCAAACTATGAATCTGACAAAACTGACATCCAGAATCTACAAGGAATTCAAATCAGAAAGAAAACCCCAAAGAATCCTATCAAAAAATGGGCAAAGGACAGGAATAGACAATTCTCAAAAGAAGATATACAAATGACAAAAAAAAAAAAAAAAAAGAAGAAATGCTTAACATCACTGTTTATCATGGAAATGCATAGCAAAAGCACAATGAGATACCATCTTACTCCTGCAAGAATGGCCATAATTTAAAAATAAAAAATTAACAGATGTTGGCATGGATGTGGTGAAAAGAGAACACTTTTACACTGCTGGTGGGAATGTAAACTAGTACAACCACTATGGAAAACAGTATAAAGATTCCTTAAAGAAATAAAAATAGAACTGCCATTTAATCCAACAATCCCACTACTGGATATCTACACAGAGGAAAAGAATTCATTATATGAAAAAGACACTTGCACATGCATGTGTATAGCAGCAGAATTCATAATTGTAAAAATATGGAACCAGCTTAAATGCCCATTGACCAACAAGTGGATAAAGAAAATGTGGTATATGTGGACCATGGAATACTACTTAGCTAGAAAAAGGAATGAAACGATGGCATTTGTTACAACCTGGATGGAGTTGGAAACATTATTTAAGTGAAGTCACTCAGGAACAGAAAACCAAACATTGTATGTTCTCATTTACTAGTTGGAGCTAAGCTATGAGGACACAAAAGTATAAGAACGGTATAATGAACTTTGGGGACTTAGGGAAAGGGATAGAGGTGGGTGAGGGATAAAAGGCTACACACGGGGTACAGTATACACTGCTCTGGTGAAGAGTGCACCAAAAATCTCAGAAATCACCAATAAATAACTTTCCTATGCAACCAAACACATCTTTTTCACCCAAAATGATTTAAAAAATACTACTAACACTAAACTGAACTTGTTTCATTTGTTGAGATGACATCAAAAATTCCCTAACTCTTGACCCCCGTGGTCTTACTCTGTGCTGTCAGAACCTCCCACTTGACTGAACTTTAGCATTTACAAAAGCTTCCTATCTATGTTTTCTGCCACTATTTTCTTCTACCCTACTTGTTGTACCATTTTTTATTACAGTTATCCATTTCAATAGCAAAAGTGATTATGTCACTCTCTTCCTTAAAAACTTTGACTTCTTTTTGCATATTAGTTTTCCTTACTCTGATTTAGGATCAATCTGCTTCAAACTTTGATTTGGTAGATAGGCAAATAGTCTCATCTAACAGTCTGAGTGATCCTCCTGTACTCAATAAGAGAGAAATACAGAACCAGGTAAAATTATGGTTTTGCATCGCTGCCAGGAGCAGAGGTTAACACACTTAAATGTCAGCTGCAGTGTTATCTTTCCAGAAAAGTTGATAAAGACAGATTCAAATAGGAAGTTCAAAAACCAGATAGTTTAGGATAAAAGCCTCAGATGTCACCACATCTGAGAAAAGATGGTTCAAAGCAGTGTCAAGTCTTAAATGATTCAGTGGTCAAGGTGACCAATGGCAATGAGTCCAACAGGTAAATCTGTGGGAGCAAATCTGGCGATATTACTCTCTTAAGTCTGCTAGTAACATTTTTATACAATTCAAATGTACTCAGAGGAACAGCAAGCTGACAGAGTATACTAAATGATTGAAAGATCAATAGTGAGTGTAAAATTATCTCTTGCATTTGTGTTAAATCGAATTGTATTGCTGTAACAAGCAACCCCAATATCCTAGTGACTTATAACAGTAAACATGTATTTCTTGCTTATAAGCCTGCAAGTTAGCACATCTTCTCATCCCAGGATCCAGGTTGAAAAAGCAGCCCCAATCTGGGATATGCTTTTCCCCTGACAGAACAAAGAAGCACCTATCCAAACCATGCAAACACATTTAAAGCTTTTGTCCAGTGTATGTCACATCCAAGAGCAAAAGAAAGTCACATGGCTCAGCATGGCAATGGAACAGAAAAGAATCTACCTGTTGAGAGGCACGGTAAGAGTGGGGGTGAATTATACTCTTAGAGAGGAGAGAGTGAATAATTAGGAACAATAACATCTACCATAAATATCAAATATACTATACCTGGTGCTTATTTTCTACCCATCATTCGGAATTAATCGTTTTAGTATAGTCAGTCTTACCTTCAGGTAATTTGAATATTTGGTATCATGGGAACTCAGGTTGTATATGATATCAGGTAATCAGCTATAGGAGAATGAATTAAGACTTCTAAGCAATGCGTGTTTATTTTTACAATCATTTGTGTGCATTGATTATGTCTTTACTTGGATTACTGCAGCATGATCTAAACTTTTCAGACATTAATATACCATTATAAGGCATTTTCTTGTATCTGTTTTGACAATTGCTCTGATTCATGCTTCTTCATTTTTCTGATAGTAAAGTGTATTTAAATACCATGCATCACTCCTCTTTCTCTATATGCAAGGTTGCCAGTGAGTAGACTTGGTGGATATAACACACAAGGACCAATATTTTATTTCTATATAATATTTTAGGAAACTAATTTGGAAAACTAATATTTAAAAAATTCCTTGTATTTCTTTGTTAAATGAATGTCATACTTTAAACATATTTTATGTGATGATCCATGTAAACATAATGATATTAATTTATCATTAATAATATTATGAGCACAGATTTGAGGCAATGCTATTATACCATATCCGAAGTCTCAAAATAAGCACATTACATTTAGATTCAGGGTGGACTGCCAATTTAGACTTGGAGGAAACTCTAAAGAATCTGAAGAATTTAATAAAGTTTCATGGGTACCTATCAGATACTTGACTTTACTTTCAAGTCTAGGCATTTATACAGAATAAATTAAATAGAAATTGGACGATCTGAGCTTCGGATAGTACAATTTTACATGAGACATACCTCTGAGTGGGTTAGAATAGCCTCTATAATGAGCAAATCTGAGCAAAAATATTAGAGATAATTGTTCAATAAAAGACTTGCATAAAATCATGAGAAATGAAATCTTTCTTTTACCCTAATTTGCAATTTGTTTCCTGTAAAATTTGTCTCTCCTTTTTAGTCCTGTTATCATTGCTATGCAGATCTTAGAAATCATAAAATAATGATAACATGTACATGAGTAAAACTGCTATAACAACATTTAGTTCATATATCAGGAAGGTGAAATTTGGAGAAGTGTTTACTTTTCCATTTATAAAGAAGAATCTCAGGGTAGAGTTTTTTTTAGTTAATTTATGTAATCATCTAGTTTGTGGATTATTCATTTAATCTGCTAATTTCCTACAGACTGAATTAAATCTATTCAATTGGGCATAAATATAAAAAGAAATATTTCATCTATTTATTTTGCTACAGGATAATTGTGATTATAAAATTTCACAATAAATTCATTATTGGAACTCTTGGATGAGATAACATTCCTGAAGAAAGGGAAGATTTCATTTCCCTTGATTTCCTTTTGCTGACTCTATGTGCATCCTCCATGATAATTTCACTACATTTTTTTATTGTTTGTTTTCAGGATATATAATAATCTTAATATACATAAGCCTCCAAATTTTGCACTGGTTGTTACTATTTACTTATGGTATTTTTGGAATGGTGAGAAGACAAGATTTGGGATTAAGTATTAAAAAACATAGTAAACAAATATTTATGAAGTATTTAATAATCAGCAAGATGGCGAGTTAAATACAGGACCTATTGATTATGTGACAAATGTAGAAAGGACACTGGCAGACAGACCACTTATAGGCTCTTTCAACTGCCACCCCCATCCCTCCCACCCTCACTCCCTAAAAAAGGCAAGTTTACTTGCTTGGTCAGTAAAGTACTCTCTATACTAATGGTAGGGAGGAGAAAATAAGTATTTAGCCACCTAAAAAAGAGGAAAATAATATCTAGAGAAAAAATATATGTATATATATGTATATATATGTATATATATGTGTATGTACATATATATGTATATATACGTATATATGTGTGTATATATACACATATACACACACTCACACAAAGATATATATATGTGTGTGTGTGTGTGCATATATATATATATATATATATATATAGAGAGAGAGAGAGAGAGAGAGAGAGAGAGTGTACACATACAAGGAGTGAAGAAGTTAGAGGAGCTTGGTAGAAGAGAGAAAAGCAAACCGAGTATAGAACTCCAGAGCTTAATGGTGGCATATCAAAGGGATACAAGAGCCAAACTGAAAGATCTACAGGCCAAACCTGGAAGTTTGAGCAACAAATTGTTGTATTACCTTTCACTGCTGTAACAAATTGCCACAAACCAGGAGACTTAAAACAACAAAAATTTATTCACTACCAGTTCTGAAGTTTAGCAGTCTGAAATCAAGGAGTTGGTTGGGTAACGTTCTCTTTCAAGGCTCTTGGGGAGAAGCTTTTGTGGCTTCTTTCTAGCTTCTGATGGTTGCCAGCCTTCCTTGGCTTGTAGACTAATCATTCCAATCTCAGCCTCTGTGGCATTCTCCCCTGTGAGTGTGTCAATGTCCATTTCTAATTTTTCTTCTCCTTAAAAGAAAGGACATCAGAAATATTGGATCTAGGGCCCATTGTAATCCAGTATGACCTCATCTTAACTTGATTAAATCTGCAAAGAACTTATTTCCAAATGACGTCACATTCACAGGTTCTGTTGGACAGAAATAATATTTCTAAATAGTTGGGGGTTCTACTTAACTCAGTACAATATTAGGTTACAACCTAAAGCATAAAACAGATAGATGTGAATACATACTGATGAAGGCAAATATTTAAATAAAATAAATATATGAGGGGGAAGGGACACATCTTTCTTACAAAAGAATTCCAAATATACACATGGAGACTACCACTCTTAAAGGTGTAGCTTATTTCCTCAGTATCTCCCACCACCACAACACCTTGAGTGTTTGCTGAATTTAGTGATTTATACCCAAAGACTAGAGTATAGGAAATGAAAACACAGTAACTTTACAGTAGTAAAGCCTAGCAAACATTGCCTTATTCAAATGATTGAGGTTAACATAACCCAGTGACAAGTCATGTGACATCACCCAGTGACAAGTCAAGTCATATGCACACCTGATATGATGTGATCAGGAAGGAAATTCACCTATGGGTTATTCTTCTTTATAACCCTTAATCCCAGTCTAAACATGAGAAGACAAGCCCACATTGAGGGATATTCTACAAAATAACTGACCTGCATTCCTCAAAACTGGTAAAACATTGAAAACAAAGAAAGACTGAAAAACAACTAAGGAAAAGATTGAGGAGGAAGACATGATGACTAAAAGCAATGTGGCACCCTGGAATCAATCATGGAATAGAAAAAGAAAATTCATATAAAAACTGGTGAAATTCAAATGAAGCCTTGAGTTTAGTTAATAGTAAATGTACTAGTGGTGACTTCTTAGTTTCCACACGTTTACTATGGAAACGTAAGACATTAACTTCCAAGAGACTGGATGAGGGGTCAGGGGAACTGTATTATCTTTGCACATTTTCAAAATCTAAAATTGTTCCAAAGTAAAAAGTTTATTTTAAAAAGCAACTGACATTGTTCTAAAATAAGAAAAATATAGATAATGATTTGACATGCGAGACTTTGGGGAAAGACCTGGGCAAAGAAGAATAAAGATATCTGATAGTGTTGATACAGTGGACTGTGGCTCGTTGCCTTCTTAAGAGATTGTGGACATTAATTTATCTATTAAATAATTTTTCTTGAATTTGTATTCCTTTGAATGCAATTACTATTATTTTTTGAGACAGAGTTTCACTCTGTCGCCCAGGTTGGAGTGCAGTGACGTGATCTCAGCACACTGCAACCTCTGCCTCCTGGGTTCAGATGATTCTCCTGCCTCAGCCTCTTGAGTATCTGACATTACAGGCATGTGCCACCATGCATGGCTAAGTTTTGTATTTTTTGTAGAGAGGGGGTTTCACTATATTGGCCGGGCTGGTCTCAAACTCCTGATCTCAAGTGATTCGCCCACCTTAGCCTCCCAAAGTGCTGGGATTACAGGTGTGAGCCACTGCACCCAGTCTCAATGTAATTCTATAATGAGATTGACCTTAAGGTGGAAGACAAAAGGCTCAGTTTTACTTAGATTGTATATATAAAATTTAAAAGCAATCCATATCTTTCATTGTATAGTTATAAGCATTGAAGAAATGGAAGCTCTCTTGCAGAAGAGTTTAAACTAGAAATACAATAAAAATTCAGAACACTATAAAATTTCCATCTGCCTTTCCTTTGATTAATAATATGACATTCTATCTTCTATTTAATATTCTGACCTCTCCATGTGAAGATTTTTCCTGATCCCTCTGCATCTTTCTCCAGAACCTTGCTTTGTTTAAAAGAAGTATACAAATATTGACTATCAGATTTGTAACAATCCAATATGACTATGGCAATGACTCTCAAACTTAAAAAGTGTAACCCTAGTGAGTTCTTTATTTTGATGTTAATTAAATTCCTGTTTTTCAGTCACCTGATATTCAGTTATCTGTAATTCTTTTGATTCTCAGGCATCCAAAATTGTCAGGTAGCATGAACTCTCTGAAACCAAATTGTAGGCAAATCCAGTCAGTATTAGTAGCTAACTACTATGAAAAGTTTTGAAGTGGAGTTTGCTTTTTTAAAAATAAAATGTACCTTTAGTTATTGAATTAAATCCTATTTTGAAAAACTGCAGAATGAATGAAAAGTAAAACCTTCCTTTTCAACCAATTTTCCCTAGCCTTGTGGAAATCCAACTACTGCCTAATTTTAAACCTTGTTTGTGAACACATTTGTATGAATGTTAGTTAGAGATGACTGTTTTACCTAAAGTGCTTACTTAAATATTGAAAGGGTTTTCAAAAATACACTATACAAGTAAATTGGGAAACAAATTTAGCTTTTAGGAGGAGAAGAGAAGAATATGCAGGAACTCTTTTAATTAATACTAGTATGTTCATGGCTGAATTTTCAATGTATACTTTAATTACAACTCAATGCAAATGTATTTTAAGATATATATATATGTATGTATGTACATAATTTAAAGCCAATATTTGTACAGATAGATTGGATAGAAAATGTTTAAATGTTGTTATAATTTACAAAATGTTTAGATGCATAGATAAGTAATAGAAATAATAGTTATCTTCAGGAAATTTTAGTCTTGGGTATTTAAATTATCATCACACTTTTGCCATCATCATTTAAAATTTTAGTCTAGAAACAATTAAAGATCTATGAATGAAACATGTAACCAAGCATATAACTACGTTTGTGGTGGAATGTAAATTATCACTGGAAATTTCGTGTTCTGATGAATCCCTGGGTGGGGGAAACGAATGAGATAAATCAATGGTAATAGAGGAAAAGGTAATCATGGTAAGGAGGTGTAAACTAATAAGCTGGTTTTCTGTACATATAAATCTCTGTGAAGGATGAGGTAGGGCCATGATTTTGGAGAGAGTTGGGGAGGCAGAAATAGACATAAAAAGGTGAGCGTAAGAGAAATAAAAGGGTACTGGGAATTTAAAAAGCAGAAGGAAGTGGAGAGCAAATTGAAGTAAAAACCATTCCAAAAGAATCACTGTCTTGAGTAATCAGTTTAAAATAACATCAGTACAATTTTATTTAACCTTTAGTTAAAAGTCATTTCGTACCACAGAATCATTTTTTGCTGATCCCATGGGTTATCTCCTCAGACAGATTTAATGGAATGTCTGTGTGAAATGTATGTACAACCTATAGACTAATTTCTAAGGCTATATTTCAGTGAGGATTAAATGTTTAGTTTCATCAATAATATTTGTAACTATTTTGAGAAGAAAGATCTTATTTATTTTATTATTTTTGTTTCTCCTTTAAACAATCCATAGATCCTTCATAATAATTCATGTCTCTGTGGGGACATTACTATGGTTTTGAAATCTTCAGTGAATCATTTTGTGGTATTCTGCTAGTTGTCAGGAGAGTTCTAAAAGGTATATAATTTATTTAATCCCCATTAATTACTATAACTTCAACAGACTTTTTAAAAATATTATGATTTAAAATGATGCTGTGATGGAAAGAATCATCAAGATTGGCTGAGGATTGGCAAAATAAATAAGATTTTATTCTGAAAATTGTTATCATCCATTACTATTTAGCAACAAAATGGGATATTTACTAAACATCGGTTTGACTAATTTCGGTATCACTGAATATTGATATTGAATAATTAACTAATGGAAATTCCTTAAAATAATGTCTATCTGAATTAGAAAATCAAATATATAAAAATATATTTAATCATTAATTTTGATATGATCAAATAATTAAGTTTTCTAAATTGATTCTTAAAGAATCATCTTAAATAAGAATGAATAAAGTTATTTGTAAATTAATAGAAACACTTTTGAAATTAATAGTCCTAAAAAGAGTAAGTTTTCCTAGATGTTACAACTGTCTTTTATAATTTAATGATCAAATTATTAATTTACTCAAACTGTTTTTCCAACAACATTAAAGGTAAACTTAAGCTTCTAATTCAAATTGATCTAGTAAGTTCAAATCTGTCTGTATTTTCTTTGCCTCAAATTCTCCTTGAATTGACAGAAATGGTGAATTAAAATGAAAGAGAACATTACACTATGGAGAGCAAAAATAAAGTATACCATTAGTGAATCAAAATTTTATAAACATTTGGGATTACTAGATGGGAGAGTGTGGCAAGTGAGCAGGGGTTCTCTTGGGTACCAAGCTTACTGCCTGGGTGACAGAATCACTGGGACTCCAAGCCTCAGCATCACGTAATATACCCAGGTGACAAACCTGCACATGTACCCTTTAATCTATATTTAATCTACACCATCTTTTTGGGTGTAAAAGTTGAAATTTCTGAAATAAATAAGTTAATAAATAATAAAAACTTGTGAGAATAGCACAAATGAAATTATGATTGGTAGGGAAATAAAAGAAGATGAAATTTAGCAAAAGTCACAAGAGACCTCAAAGGTGAATCAACGAATAAAGAAGGCAGGGATAGGCGAGGGGGAAATCCTGGGTCATTATTTAAAAAACTATTTTCCAAAGAGCCGGGACAGTAGAACTCTTCCTTTCCATACAAGTGTAAATAGAGCTATGGTTTGGAAGCAAAGGCTTTTGTTCCAGGGCTTAAGCCCAAGGACTATTCTCAAAATCAAGTGCAAGTGGGTGATCTTTATAACAGTTATTTTTGTGAAGATGCCAGGGTCTGACAGACAAGTGGAGCACATCTTAACATGATTTTAGCCACACACACACACACACACACACACACACACACACACACACACACACACACCATGCAAAATAAGTTTAAAATAAAAGGCAGACGAGCACTTCCTTTGGCAGTAAAATGCACTGGACTACAGCCTGTAGGAGGCTCCTACTCTGAAACCTGCAATTTTTCCCAGGGGCACTTCAAAGAGACTGGCTGTGAAAGCATTCCCCTGACTCCCCCCACTTATACAGAACCTTCAGTCAGGCTTCTCTTTCAGGTGAGAGGCCTCATGGGGAAATGGTAGTGAACAAAAGCAAACAGAATATGTGTCAGCTCCCTGTGCTATTCAATATAGTTCATCATTTATAGAATCTTGAGAAAGTTGAGGTAAACCAACGATATGAAAGACAAAGTCTAACATGAACAAACAAAACAAACCTATCCATTTGTCATTAGGGCTAAGGGAAGTGGTGTAAAAGACTTTTTAGCAGCAGGGAGAGAGATTCGATATTATTTGAACTTTTTTGGAAGATTATTTGACTGCTATTGTGAAAATTAATTTCAGGAGAGCTAGACTCTAAGAAACCATTGAGAAAGTGTTTCAGTGATTCAAAGAGTTTAATGATGATTGGTGAGGTGTGCTGAAAGGACATTCATGAATATAAGGGAAGTTTAAGAGGTAAACTTGGTGTGGATTAGAAGTGGAAGTGACAGTAAATCAAGAATCAAAGTGACCTACATTTTTGGCTTATCCTTTCACCATCATCATCATTCTTCTCAGTTTGGAGGTCAGTGGCTTATTTTCTGACGTCCTGAGCCAAGTTATTTAGCAGGTGACCTTGTCCAATATGCTTTCTGCTGAAGCGGTGAGCAATGTACTAATGTAAAGACAGCCTTAGGTGGGTTAAATTCTCAAGTATCTGGCTTTGGCACCATGTAATGTCCAGTAGACCAGTTTGCATTAAGTGTCTGGATACAGTGTTCCCAGATCCCTTCATAAAGGAAGAATAACTTTAAAGTGCAATAATAACATAAATCAAAGAAAAATTTGACTTTGTAATAGAATAATTTTGACAAGGATTGAGATTGTTAATTTTATATACATGTGCTTATAAGTATTTATATATGTATAGATCAATACATATGTAATATATAATGAATATGTATTATAAAGAAATATTTAACATCTGTTTATGATTGCTGGAGAGATCTAATGTTTTGCATTTTAGAAAGCATAAGATCCATTGTGAAATATTTTGATACATTAGTATGGATAGCTGTAATTCAGATTTTTATCAAATAGAGTTATTGTTTAGGCATATAATAAGACACACAATATCAACCCAAGTCTGTAAAATTCCCATCTATGATGAGTTGTACAGCGTTTGGTTTTGCACTATGCCATCTTTTTGGGCGTAATGCAAAACCAAATACTGTATATATGCCTCGCTGAATAGATTGCTTTCTGCCTCTCTCTCTTTTCTAAAACTTCATAGACCGTTGGTGTAAAAGGACCCCAATGCCATTAATATAGAAAGCCTTACTCTTTCTTGCCTCCATTTCAATCTAATACAGAACCCGATTCCCTGAAATATTTCCTCAATTGCATCTTGACATTCCCAAAGGCTGTTTCTTGGGTTACAAAATAAAATAATATACTCTCATAAATGCTTTCTGTAATATAAAATAAAAACTATAGTTTTAATTTTAATCCAGTTTAATTTTAGTCTATCACATATGTTCAAATATCTTTGAATCCTTACCTGGAATAGTACTGATTATTTTTTCAGGGAGAAAAAAAAAACGACTTTGCCATGGATTGTGTTTAAGGACCCTGAGAAGTATGTTGAGTTCCCTGGCATTCTTAAAGGCAAGAGGGCAAGCAGTTTTATAAAGGTATTCCAATAAATACTTTATAAAATCTGAAACTTCATGTTAATTTCAGTTTCAACAAAGTAGTTCACATTTTGACTTCCCTAAATCTTAAACTAGATTTTGACAAGAAATTAGTTATAATAAAGAATTAAAGAAAATATTTTAAAGCTGCATTTTGTCCCATCTCTTAATATTTGGTAATTAAAATATGTCAAATTTGCATAATATCTCTAACTTTGTCTCAGCATGCTCACATCTATTCGTCCATCATTCCTCCAACAGCACCTTTGAAAGACACAGCTAGAATCATGATCCCATTTGATTCAGGAGAGAACTGAGTCAAAAAGAGATAAAATGATTTTCCAAAAAACACGGGGCTAGTGAATACCAGCACCACAGCTAGGAAGCTAGGGTTATGGTGTATAAACCTCATTTATTTCATTTAGAAATGAACAAAATGCATTTTAAGTCACATATAAAGGATAGAAAAGGCTACACCAATGGTGTGATTTCAGGAACTTAAATATTTTCTCAACAACCTTCCACAGAGCCTGAACTCCTCACAGTTTCAAGTCAGGCAGTATCCCCAGAAAGTCCCTAGTTGAATGCAAATACACGGTTTCTGATTTACCCAAAATCAATGTACACAATACCTTCTTTCCTGCCACACTTTCCCCACACACCAGTGCCTTGCAGCTGCTTAAATGGGAACCACAATGAAGACGAATGGGACTTTTTAGATTCTGTGGTGCAAAAAGTTAAGAATAAGAAAGCTGTGTAAATCACGAGCATTATAGATAAAAAGATGCAGAGACAAAAATCTAAATTGGTATGATCTTCTCATGTGCTAACTGAAAATAAATTTTTACATATTATCTGAATCTTTTTTACATCAATGTATTATGTTATGTTAAGGTTCTACAAATTCATGATTTATTTAGGTAGCAACTATTCCAACCTCTCTCAACCTTTAGAAGTTTAAGGGATTAAGAGTCATTCACACTTTCATGAATTAGTGGAAATTAGTACTCTCAGATTGTTTCCTATTAACAATGTTCTAGGAGTCTGACATTTCTGACTTTGGAGAGTAGGGAAACGGGCAGCTTGGAGGGGAGAAGGGGCACTAAACACTGAATATAGTTTGGTTTGTTTTTACTTATTTTCTGTGAACTTAGAAATGCTGCAACCGTTTATAAGATGATTTCTACGAAAAATTCTCTAAACAAACTATTTTGATAGGATGGTTATTTGCTCACATGCTATGTAGGATGCATAAAGTATTGACATCCTTATTACATTATAGCCGACAAGACTGAGAACTCTAGCAAACTTGTAATAATAGATGAGAATGCAAAATCTAGAAATTAGACACTTTCTAAAAATCTTAAATGTTCAGGGTCACTAAACTGTGGATTCCTGGGGACTTTAGGATAGAACCTAGAAAAATGTACTAGAATATGTACTAGAATAATACGAAGAGGTGTGGAAGGCAATAGAGCAAAAATATATTTTTACTCTCTATTTATATAGGGCCAGTTTTGACAAAGAATAATTTTCATGACAAAATAGACATAAAAGATATTAAGCATTATTTCTAGCCTCCATTTTCAATTTTGATTTCATGAGGAAATTCGGGACACATGCCCAATGAAAGTGCCATCTTTATTTCAAGGAAACGTGTAAACAATGTGAGAAACCTAACAAACATTATACTATAAAAGAGTGAAACACAGCTCTGTCAGTTTCATTTCAAGATTCTCCTTGAGGGAAGGAGGGAGAGAGACAGAGAGTAAGAAAGATAGAGAAAATGAGAGCGAGATGAGACAAGAACAAACCTCAATTTGTCTAAACATCACATGAAAACAAAACATTAAAAAGCTTGCCTGCATTTTTACAATGAAAACACGCATCCCACATTCAGTCGTCTTGATTAGCTCCAGTAAAATCTTGGTCTGACATTCCCTGTTATCCAGTATACACTTAAGCTACCTTACCTTGCTGTTTATGTGTTTAATCCTAAGTACCTTTAATTATGACTCAAATATTTAATATAAAAAACAAGAGGGGTTGATCTTCAAAAAAAAGTACTTCTTCCAGAAGCAAATATATGAGCTTTATCTTTACTACTATAACCTTTACATATAAAATAGTAGATGATTGTCTATATTTAAGTGAGCTTAATAGGAAATATCTTTAACTTTTGGGGGTCATGGCTATAATATATCTATTGTTTTGTAAAGAATAGACAAAGGATTAGATTATTGATGTAAGAAACATATTTTCAATCCTAAATAAAATTTCAACTGAATGTATATCATTTGGCCACTTCCAAAGGTAACTATCTAATACAAGTTCTTGGCAGATATGTGGGTCTACAAAATCTAGAAATGCTGAGGACAAGATTTCCCATAATATTCAGTGTGCTACAACTGCATTTTCTTACTAGAACTTTTCTTAGCTTAACTGCTTGGGTTGATAGCTTAGATGTCCAAAATTACAATTGATACTAGAGACACAATATCAGAGATTCTTTCTCCACTCTGCCTTACTGTTTCCATTTTAAAAATAGTTGTATTACATTTCTAATAAAAGCCTTTCTAAGGATTCTATATCATTCTTTTGCAAGGCACATTCACATCCTTCAATGAAAGTTGCTATTATCAGAGCAATGTAGTCTTACTATTTACTTATTACAACAGCCCTCATGACTGCTTACCCAGGCAAACACTAGAAATATCTAACTCATTACCACCACATAAAATAGCATGGGGTATTTTCAGAATGAAAGAGATCAGAGCATGACAAATTCTAAAGCTGTTTGTCTCACTGTTTCTAAAGAAAAGGATGGCTATTAAACAAGCACTGGTAACTTTAACTGTCAAACAAAGAGGATAGATTAGACTCTCAGTGAAAATATTGCCCATCCAAAACCTTGTTGGAAATACCTGTTAGTTTATTACCTTTTTTTTGTTTTGTTTTTGTTTTTTTGTTTTTTTTCATTTAAGGTCTCAACGTCGATGGATGTTTTGGGGCCATCTGATGAGTGAAAACTGACCCAGATGGAGTCAGAAATCAAAAATGCCTATTGACTTATTCAGCTGGAAGTTGATCCTGGTGGCTATTTAAATCTACTGCTTAAGTGTCAGCATACAGGCTACATTCCTTATCATGGTTCAGGGGGCAGATATTTGGGTCAAAATATTTCTACTCACTCTGTAGCTAATGCGGGCTTTACAATGTTTACAAACAGCTGTTACAATAACCCAAAGATCCGAAGAAAAATGTGACACATTCAAGAATCTGACAGTTAAAAGCCAAGCATTTGTTCAGATAGCACCTTGTGGTTTGAGGTAATAAGACCCATGATGTTAATAGTATTTGTCACATTCAAGCAGCTGTATCCATGAAAGTAGAAGGGACTAACCTCTTACACACCCAGTTACTACTTTGAACCCAGGTCTATATTTTGGCTGCCTTGGCAACAGCACAGTAATAACAACTGGTGCCATAATGGCGATGTCAATCCATTTGTCAAACATTTTTGGAGAAAGCAGAAGCCCTGACTTTCAACATAGAAAGACAGAAAGAACATATAAAATAAACTGAGAAGTTGGTGTCCATAGCACTGATCATACACTGAGACTCTAGGATATTTATTGTAATAGTGATGTTTTTACAAGCCCAATAATTTTCTAATGGCTGTTCTTTTGTGAAAACAACACAACAACAGCAACAACAAATAAATAAATAAAAAACAGGAAACATTTCAGGGAAATGGGTCTCTGCAAGCAGGAGTCTACTTTTTTTCTATTTTTTTCTGAAATGAAACTATGAAGGATAAGCTATGCGTTACTTTTGACCATATTAATCAATGTAGGTTTTCACACAATCATTAAGATGAAAGGGTTTGTAAACGACAATGAAAATAGACAAAATTCATTGCTCAGCCTTCCCATAGAGGGTCTCTTGTAATTGGTCATATTCGCTTTCCTTCTGGTCACGTGGTCAAAATACATTTCCCTATCCTCAGGACATGGTACACACTTCGTGTCCTCATTACTTGCTTTGGTTAATGAAATGTTAGGAGAAGTGACAGGTGTCTCTCCAAGATGGAATCTTCAACAGGAAATTCGGTTTGCTATTGTTCCCTGCCACTGTCAAGGCAACCAGCAGCATTCCAGATGATAGAATCTTCATCAACCTGGAGTGAGAAGATGTAGAGCAGAGTTCCCAGCTGTCCTGGGATGAGCATGTAATATGATCAAGAAATATACATTTGTTGCACTTATCTACACAGTTTTGGAGGTGTTATCTCAGTATAACCTAGTCTATCCTAATTACACTGAGTGCATAATTTTTAAACATTCAAGCAATGCCTTTCCTTAATTTTTCACAGAATCAGATGCTATAAAGAAGATAATGCTTCAAATCTCTTCACCAGAAAGAGAAAGACTTCTTTTCTGGACTGGCTAGAGAGAAAGTGTAGAATCATGAATTTATGGTTAAACTATGTTCTTCAGACAGAAACTCACATTCCCACTTTGACTAATTCAGATGAACTGTTTTACTGCCTGAGCTACTCAGAAAAATTGCTCTAATTTATTGTCTTGTAAAACAAACCAAAGTGTTATAAAATATTCATTGTCAGTCCCTTTTCACTTTCTTTTGTTAGTTTTGTTGTGTGTGTGTGTGTGTGTGTGTGTGTACCTTCACATCCCCTCTCTTTTCCCTACAGTCACTTTCTCTCCACCTTACTTATGTGGTATTCTCCTGTCAGACAACAAGAGAAAGTGATTATTACTACTTTATATAACAGATTCTGGCAAAGTAATTGTGCTTCTGTTTCCACGGTAATTTAGGCTGTTTCTGCTGTAAATGGAAAGCAAAGTTACATGTCAGCCTTACGGAATCTTTGCTAGTGATGTCAGTTCCTTTAGGTATTTCTAGACTCCAAAGACCACCTGGACCATTTGTAATATAGGTGAAATAGAGAACATATAACGTTAAAGCAGTCCTACTGTATTTCTCTGCTTTTTTTCTGAGATCAGCCCAGAACAACAATTCAAGTGGTGTTTCTGCGAGCATAGTTAAATGCATAGAAAACATGGTATATGTGTATATGTGTGTGCATGCATGCATGATCATATGTTTAAAGTAGAAAAATACACTTTAATCAGCTAGATATGATCATTTATCCATTTTAAAATTATGATGAATAATGTAATTAAATTTGTTCAAACAGTCCCCAGAATTAAACAAAATAAAAGTCATACACAGACGTATTTGGTAGAAGGCCATGAGGACTTCCAGAAAAATCCAAGAGGCAAAGTGTGTTCTTTATATTACTAATAAGAAGTAAATTATTTTTCTCAAGTCACAGAGTTGTTTTTTTTTTTTTTTTTTAACTTTATGAAGCATTACGGTATGGTGTAATTTTTTTGAAAAAGATTTCTTTATTTTCAGAATATCATTGTTTTTCTGTAAAATAATGGTTTTATATAAGATTTAATAATTTTCATTTGCTTCTATATCATATATATCAATATAGAGTGTTTCCAAAGATATTCATAAGGAAACAAGCATGTATTATTCCAGAGGATTAAAATGAATGGCTAGAAATAAGCTAATATCTCCTAAAATTAAACATATATATTAATTTGAAAAGCATTTTACTTGGATAATTTATTATCTATTTATTACAAAGATTAACATAAATTTCTCAATTTAAAATAATTTAAATTCATTTTTCACTATCAAATATTAACAGAAAAATTCAGCAATGATTTTTTCTTAATTCCCCTATTGCCCAAACCTGTATAGTTTTAAAATGTATTTGACCATAACCATACCATAAATTTAAGTATTATTTGAATGGACCACATTCCATATTCACATTTTATTCTCTGTGAATCTGTGGCTTATAATGGTATATATATGAATTAAGGAGAATTAGTTAATAAAACAATAATTTTGATACCATTTTAGACCTCATAATAGTTATGGTTCTCAACAGGGGATTTTTAAAAGAAAACTCCCCTACCAGAGTTACCCACATGCCCACCTGCATCTTTTTCACATGAAAATCTACTTCATTGTTCATAGTCTTTATTAAGAAGACTGTTGACTTCAATGCTAAAAATATCCTAAAGGATTTCTGATTGTTCCAGGAAATTCCTGAGCAATCATTTTCCTAGTGATTAAACTGGTCATGTGCCTCTAGTAGTCCAGGTCGAGGTAGGCATAGGTTGGGAATGTTACATTTTATGAGCACCCACTATGGGTTCAAACCCCTTTTGGTACTTAACATATCACATTTAGTATTTATAATCAGTCCATGATGAAGAAATTATCCCCTGATTTCAGAAGAGGAGCTGAAGCTCAGGGAGGTGGGTAATGTGACAATGTCCACATACCTGGTAAGAAATAGAGTAAGAATTTATAATTTAAGTCTGTTTCGCTTTGATTTCAATATTATTCCATTATCTCATGTTGTTTCCCAGAGGGTACAATTGCTGCTCCACTAATTTAATATTTATTTTCAAAATAATTGTTTACAGGTAGTTGACCAATTATTTTCCTCCTGTGAAATTAAAATATGCAGGAGATGTATGGTTCAAATTATCTATCCATTTAAATTCATCAAGAATTTGACACAATAAACTAAAAAGTGTCAAGGAGAACTTTATTAAGGGAGTTGAAAATGTTTAAGAAATGGCTCTACATTTTGGACAGCTGCACTTGACTTATATCCTATTTAAGGAGGTTTGAACTGATTCTCAGAACTAAATGTGTCTATTCCCTGGTCTTTTTTTACACACCCTTTTCTTTTCTTACTTTTTAAAGTGGCTTGATGTATTAGAGATGAAGCAGGTCCTTGACTCCTACCCATTTATCCGATATTTGGAAAAATCTGAGTTAGAACTATAATTTATTCTCTCCCTGTCAGCCAAAATGAAACCATAAATATAAGGGCATTTTATCTACTGTCTCTAAAGTCTGCTGCTTTGATCCTGCCTCCTTCTCAAATCAAATTCCGGAAATATTTCTAATTCTAGCCTTATGATTCTCAGAGGGTGCTGCGCTTTTTATTTTCAAACTTATATAAAATCTTTTGGTATTTTTCCTCTCATGTTTATAATTTTGACTTTGATTTTTGCATTCACATTTTCTGAATTTTACAGTAAGACCTTTTTACCATACCTTGTTCCTCTTTTAAGGTTTGTTGCAAAATTCTAATTAACAGATTGAACAACAAAAGAACCCACTGAACACCCACTAGATTTTTTTTTGAAGGAGGGGAAACATTCTATAAAAAAACACTGAACACTTTAAGACACACACTGATGAACACCTACTTCTTAATGAAATTCATCACCACCTAAATTCAGTTCCTTCTTTCCCACATCATTGCTTCAAACCCCTACACACAAACACCCTTGTAAGACCAGTTTTAATAAGCATATACACCATAACATACATTTTCAAAAAAGCGTTTGTAAAACTGGAAATCTTGCTTTGTATTTCAAATAGATGAGACAATAATTTCTCCAATGTTTGACTTCCATTCTGTTGCGTCAACGAGATGATTTACTCTGTTTATGCCATCATAATTCAAAGATCATTTAAAAAATTTTTTTTCTTAAAATTGAAACAATATAATTTACCAAAATTTTTTGCTGTAGACGTTTTTAAGAAACAGATTTTTGAAAGAAAATTAGTAATGAAGAGAGGAAGCTGACAGCATACTAAAGAAAGATTTATGATGGTCAACAGAGAAGAGCAATGTTGAGTGGAGATTTTTGTTTCACATAAAATATATGACAGGTAGTGTGCAGCCATTTTGTAGCTTAAGTCCAAGAAGACATCATTTTGGGTTATACTTAGTATAGGTGTAAGCATATATAGTATAGGTGAAAGAATGAAGAAACACTTGCTTATACATAATTTCTTAAGTTTCGGGGGGAAAAAAAAGCCTAACAATTTTTACACATGCAAGGTTTAGTCCATAAAGAGAATAGGAATATCTTATCTTTTATTCAGCTAACAGGTTTTAGCAGTTTTCTGAATACTTATGAGTAGCTCAGAAATTCATATAAGTTCATGTAATTCACACAGCATCTGTTGTGAAAAAAATAAAGTGATAATTTACATCCAATTAAAATATTTTTCATTAGATAAAATGCTTTAATAAACCAACAAATTTATATAAGAAAACATTATTCATTGAGAATAAAACAAATCTTTCTATAGAGTATGCAAAAAATCCAAGATTGGTCAACTAGAAAAGGTGTGAGTCAGTCATTTATGTGAAGTTTTAATCTGTTGAGTACTTTTTTTTTAAGAAACTGTGTGTCCTTATTGTCTTACAATTTGTATAAGTTATTTAAAAGCATACTTGCTCATTGGATGCATTCTTACTAAACTGCTAAAACATTATATCTACCAAACCCTTTGTATCTACTATAGAAGTAGAAATTTCAGGAATGCTTCTTAAACATAATCACCTTTCTGTCTTTTAAAAACTTGCCAATTGTACTACATAGGAATATATGCAAGCATGGTTTAAAAACAAGTTAAAGGGTTTTTTTTAATTTCTTTTTCTGATATAAGCCTTCTTTACCTTTAAAAATAGGCTTATATTCAATTTGGCAGGAAATTATGCAAATACATTCTGTAAGGGCAGATTCCAATGGTACAACATGAAATAAACTTAAGAAAAAGGGGGAGTCAAGTAAAGAGAAAGTTGGTGGGTCTTGCTATTTTTTTGTACTTTAAATATTTTTAGGCCTCTTCACCACTGCTGTTGGGTCACTTCTCTTAGCTATACTAAAGAGCCTTTGTCAGTCTGGAGGAGGCAGCCATGTGTCCATGAATGCTTATTTAGTACGGTGAGGACAGATGGCCTGGAATTGCTGAAGAAGACCTTAAGATATATTTAAAAGAGGAAAGGGAAAGAAACAATAAGGGAGGAAATAAATTAGAGAAGAGGCAAATGTGTGGCACAGAAAAGTACACACACACATAAACACACACACATGCAAGCCACATGCACACAAATGCAGACAGACTATAAAGTGGTAAGTAGGACCTGCTTTTTTATAGATTTGTCTTTTCTGTAGAAATTTTGGTTTATATTATTGTTGATTTGTTGTCTTTTTAGCAGAAACCTGACAATAACCATCACCACCGTTCTGAGCTTACTCTGTTCGTTGATGTGTAGTATACCTTTCACTTTTTACAGCATCCAAACTTGAAATGTGGATTTTGAATTGTAAAAGCTTGGGGGTTTTACTTAAATAAATATGAGTTAAATTGAAATCCCTGACAGTCTAAGAGTCAATGCTTTAACATAATTTATGTTAGAGTCTATCATAATTAATCTTGCTTAGCATTTCCACCTCCCCTCCCTGCCATTTCCTGTTATTTTAAGAAAATATACACACTATTGCCCAATCAAAACCTCATAAAGGAATATGTTATGTACATTGAGAAGGGAAGAGGAAGTGAGGGTGGCGAATGGATGGGCATGGGGACATGTGTTTTCAAATATAAAATGTGAGATGTTGTGAGATGACAAAAGTGACATTAGTGGATTTTTATTATGTATTTTTTCTTTTCAAGTTATCATATTAACATGTTCCTGTTTTCTTCAGATTTATTCCATTTTGACCATGGTCTGACTGGCAGGTAACAGAGGACTATTTCTTCAACTGGCAGGTTTTCTACTGCTCATAAAACAAATATTAGATTCCAAATTTTTTTCTCATTGCCTTCTGAGTTGTCATGGTTATCAAATGACACTTTCTCTAAATTCTCTCTTTTGTAACTGTTTTCTATGCTTTGTAAAAACAGACTGCTTAAAAAATAAAAAACACACATCAAGTTTGGGTGCTAGAAGAAGCAAAAGCAGCAAGAAACACAAGAGTAAGAAGGAAAGAAACCTTTTGTTAACCACAACTTGAAATTAAAAAGATTTTATCCAGAAGTATTAAATGTCACTAAGTACAAGAAGGCTAAAAAATACCTGCTTTATGTAATGATTCTTTATACAAACCCTTGGTAATTTGCTGCCTGCTTAGTAAATTACTCTTGCGTTGTGGTTAGAGCTCTTCTGCAACAACCCCCACACCCCATATCCCCACCAACCACCATCACCACCAATGAAAAGGCAGCCAGAATGCTGGATCGTTCTGAAATAAATATAAGAGATATATATTTTTTAATAAAGCACCTTTAGAAATAGAATAGCAAGAAGATTCATAAACAGAGCATTTGAAAATCTACAATACTTTTGTCTCACAAAAACATCTGTTGCTCAGATGAGTATTTTGAGCATTGAGTGCTTTAGATTACCCCTCAGAAGGTGTGTTGGGTGGTGGCTCTCTGTGGACTTGGCTTCAGGGAGGTCAGCCTGACTCCTCGGCCTGTTGGCTCAGCAATTTCCCAGTGGTCAGCCAGTCTTACCATAATCACATGCTGGCGCCCCAAGCCTGTTTCTTAACTGTACTCTGTGCCTTCTAATGAAAGCATCCCAAAATATCCCCAACCGCTCAAATTCTGGGGCAGCCGTGACCTCAGACTGGACTGCTGGACATACATTTGCTCAGACAGAATGGTTGATAAAAATCTCCCTGCAGTGATGACTGAAATACTTGCTCTATCTTCGCTAGTTTTTGTCACTTCATAGCTTATGATTCCATATATGATTTCTAGTCTTTGACATGCAGCTGACTAGGAAGCTCTAACCCAACACACAGCACCACAGTTTCATGAAAGTTTTGAGCCATTAGTGATAAAGAAACAAAGAAAAGCTAACTATAAAGTAACTTTTTGTGTGAAAAGCAACAAAACCAATAACAGCAATAAAAAGTAACCTATGAAATTTAAAATAAATAAGTCATTTGAAAGTTTTTTGAAAAAATGTTGTTTACTCTTCCCTGCAGATAGAAAATATTATGATTATTTTTAAGTAGCATTCCCAATTTAATTTATGGAGGACCTACACCAAAGTGGCTGTGGATAGACAGGTGCTACTGGACTTTAGTAGAGTCTTTTTGGTGAGCCTTCAGAAGCTTTGAGGATAATAAAACCAAATGAGGAGGGGTCACTTCTCATGAAAATTTCAACTCCATTAGCAGGCAAGCAAAAAGGAGCTGTATCTGAACGCAACAGGTGTTCCTCAGGGTACTTCTCAAGCTTTTGTGTGATCAAATAAGGTAACAGTGTCTTTCCAATGTGGCTTGAACAGAAAAGATGTTTTCATAGTTTGTTAAGGAAATGAGCAAAAGATAAAACTTAAAGAAAAACCAGAGACATTTATATTGTTATTTCACCATGTTTTATGTGTATTTTGAAAGCTTTGAAGCCTCTTTTCAGAAAAATGCTTATAGATATACAGCACAATTCACGCAACTTGATTCTTACATTAACTAGAGCATATGTTTGAACTAGCCTCTTGGTATTAAACCTTTTATTTTCTTCAATGAAAAAGAATTAGTTGTTAAAAAAGGGTAACACAAAATATACTGACATGGTTTTGTTCAACCACAATACATTATCGTTTATATGATAGTGACTTTCTCCCTACAAATATGCTTTGTAAATGTGATTGAAGGAGAAGGGGAAGAAGTATTTTATTATCTCACCCCTGGAAAGCTTCATTGCTTAAAGCTACACTTACTTGCTCCTAAGTATTACAGTATTAAAACAGGTTAGTATGTTGTATAGCAAGTAACTAATGAGACACTAATAGGGATTCCCCCTGTACACTTAAATACAGCTTGGCAAAAATAATTCCTCTATTACTTATATAAAAAATATTAAAGACCTCAAATCTGATTTAGTCTTTCAATAACTAACTCATTTCCTTATAATAAGATTCAGAGTTCAAATTTATGCACCTCACTTTCCTGAGTCTGTTTTCTAAATGTAAGAAAATATATTTATATATAGTATGCAAATGTATATGATAAATACTAGTTACATATATTATACATTTACCATTACCTATATAATGATAGGCCACTTCTTATAACAAGGAAAAAATACACAAATTCAGTTTAACCTAGGAATTCTCTGGGTCTTTGGCTACCATCTTCTTGTTTTTCTTTCTCCACTGGGGAAGAGGAATAAGACAGGCCTGATAAGACTCACAAGTAGTGTTGAAAACAAGTAAAAGTCAATGTACTTCACTAATTTTTGATATGCTGCTTTCTTTCACTGCAGAACTCTCTTTTTTTCTTTTTAGAATCAGTTAATTTTTTTTTTTTTTTTTTTTTTTGGCAATCTATTTTTTCCCTTAGTAACCCCTTGTGTCCTACCTTAGGCTCCTCACTGAATGATCTCTTTTTCTTCTAATTATATTTCTTCACCTTGGGAGGGACTCACACTGCTTCAGGATAAGCAACCCAGCAGAGCCCAAGGTCAGGTGTGCCCTAGAATCTAGCTCTAGAAATTACAACCACGGAATAAGAGTAGGAGAGGGAAAGAAGAGGCAGAGTGGGGAATTTGTAACGATATTGAGGCTCATTCTAAGGAATAATTAACCGAACAACATCCTATGTTACATCATTTGCTTGAAATCTCAGAGGACAGAAGAAGGAATTTAGGAAGCTGATCTAAATTTGCTTTCTAAAAGCCACAGGGTCAGCAAATTAGTTGTACCAAGAGCGAACCCTTAGAGTTTTATTTCCTAAGTATGTTTTTGCTCTGGATTCCAAAAACCGGAGTTCTATTCATGAACTGGCGAAACACAGGGTGCCAATAGCATATTACGTATTTAAGATACTCAAATTAACAATTTCTAAAGAAGAAGAAATAGACTTAATTTGATAGGTGGCTTTCATTCCTCTTAAAAAAAATGGAGCTCAATGAAGCAACCGTAGGGGCCCGCAAAAGGGATTTCCAAGATAATTCCTGAAGTGAAAGGGACTTCTATTTGAGGAGAAGTATTGGGATCTTGTGAAACATAAAATCTTCAGGTAGAGGAATTGTAGGTAGAAAATGGAGAAACAGTAGCAGAGCTTTTAAACCAAATCTTCAGCTGGGCTTTTGTTTAACACATATGCAAATTTGTGCACTGCTTCACTTGAATATTTATTTACTGCATTTGTGAAGGAAATTGGGGGATTATAGCCTCTTCCCAGCTGTGTTTTAGTTAATGACTGGTCAGCCTATTAGCCTGCTCTACTAAACGGATTCTCTGCACAAGCAACACCTTTTTTTACCCTGACTAGAAATTATTCACATAAACAACAGTGGGGGAAAACAGCAAACCAGATCCAGGGAGAGTTGTGCACCAAAGATGAAAATATTCCCCCAAAATCATTAGGAATAAGCAAGAAAGTTATTTGATGATGATGACTTCTGCATCTTTATAATAAACAAAGCAAACATTTGCTATCAAATGTTGTGGGGGAAAGAAGGAGTTTCCCAGTCAAAATGTGTCTTTACTGAAAGGGATTCAGGATGCTGTCCCAAGGGGCCTTTTTCTTCTTTTTCTTGTACTTGCTCATTTGCTGCCCCTGTAAGCACAGACACATTCATCAATGAAAGTTTCATAAATTACTTGGGCAATTACTAATATTTGACATATTCACTGGATGCCTGAATTCACTATTTTCCCCTATCTTCTTATTGCCAAAGAGACAGAAGGAAAAAGAGTAAATAACATTTCTCTAGCAACCAAACACTGTGTACTGTCATTGTTCAAACCAACTCATTTGCAGGCATCAGTCCTGGTTTTGAGATAAAAGACTTGGATCATGACAAGCTCATTTCTAAAGATTACTAGTGAGCAAATCTTTAGATCAAAAAGCTCTAATATAATAACCTTTGTCTAGCATTCTAACGTTTATTGATAAGGAAAAGTAGCATCTATTTTCTAGTAAGTTTGTATGTATCAATCAATAGGAAAGAATGTATTTTATTCCTAAAGTGTCTGTCTTCTTTAAATCCTTTCAAATTTTGTTTAATGTAGATCCATCCTTCTGGGTGAGAACATGCACTAATTCTAACACAGTCAGAGTTAATCGATGGCAACTAATGAGCCAAATTCTCACCACCAAAGTTCTGAATTTTTCTGGCTGGGTCTAATAAAAACCTGCTCTTTGATTTGCTTTTATGAGTAAGGTGATCTCTGTAGAATAAATTTAAATGAAGTACTTATCAAAAGTATTAATACTTAAGATGATTTGTATATACAACTCATTTGTGCCTGTTGAAATAGGAAGTATTTCTGCAAATAAAGAGCCAGCAACAGAGAAATTGAGAGCTACTTAGATATGAGAAAATGTTATTGGTGCAAAATGATAATTTCTTACAGTTGGAAAATTGAATATTTTGTGTTAGACTGACAACTTAAATATTTACAGAACAACAACAAATAATACAGGGAAAGATGCTATCCGACTTCAAGATAAATAGAAAAGTAACAATTAGGTTCATAAAAGAATATTACAATGATAAATATTTTACCTAAGAAACCTAATTTACCTATTTAATTGCTAAGATCATATCGCTATTACCCATAATACTTACAATGTCCTTTCAAGATAGCAGAAAAGTTTCAGGTATATAGTTTATGCCATACTTCTACATTGGAAGTGAACGGAATGTATATATCAATGGCATAATTTTTCCCCTTCAAACATTAATTTCTAAACCATCTCATAAGCTCATCAGGCATATTTCTTGTTCATTCCTTCTGTGGGCAGAGGCAGACAGATTGCTGGATCAGATAGTGCAATACGCTGTATACTGCATTTGAAATGTGCCTTTTTTTAATGCAGCAGATTTATTGATTTTCTTAAGTAGAAAATATGCACCCGGACATTAGACAAACACAGACTAAACACAGACTGAGGAAAAGCTGATAATTTGATTAAACTGACTGAGCTTTTGTTGTCTGTGTTTGGGGAATTTCCAATAATGTACAAGTGCCAAGCGCCCCTCTTCTGAATTTAACAAATCTAATCCCTAAGCACAATGAAGTTTACAATTACCCTGTATTTGGAGAATTGTTTATCTTTAGAAAAATATTTTGTTGAACTAATATATTCCTTAGGTTGAAAGGAAAGTAGGGTGAATATCTTGCCTTGCTCAAGATACAGGTCTTTACTCAGAAATAGGTAATTATTAGCAAGACAGCGTTGGATATTGATGCTATAGCTGCTGATATATGCTTATACCAGTAATAACATGAATTTTATTTTGTGGATATCAATGTGTTATTTTGTTTAGTTGCATCTTAACTAAAATATTAAATGTCTAAGAAATATTTTATGTCTATATATTATTTGCATAAATGGAAATAGGGTATCATTATTTAAAATTTTAAAACATCACTAAGTATTTGAACAATCAAGAATACTAAGAAATAATTGATAAAATGTAATTTGTTCAGTTTGGGGGGCCAGATTGAGTATTTCAGTTTCATAATGCTTCACTGTGTAATATCATTTCACATATCTTAGAGAGCTGTTTGATTGTCTTGAGATGTCAAAAAGCTCGGGTTATTTAATTTACCTTTGCAGATGCCTGCAATGAAATTAGTGGCAGCAGGTATGTGTGTGGGTGTGGAGCTACAGGGATGAGGGAATAGCAGCTATGTGAGGATTGCTGAGTTTTATGAATTAGTTGAAGAAGACCTTATGAACTTTTATTGTGAACACCTCTGAACTGTCCTTGTATCTCTTTTTTTTCTCATTTATACCATGATATTTAGAACAGAATCTAATTTCCTAATATTCTGTAAGCACCATGCTGTAAAATAACTATTCCCAGCTGCTTCACCATAGAGACTCTTATCTTTACTATTTCCAAAGCCTCCACTTGCTATGTTTTTAATTTTTCTTTTTGCACACTGTTCTGAACCTCCTATTAACCATTATTTCACAATGATATCTACCACTGGCTGGATCTTGAGATTTTCAGGTCTTATCATAATGATATTTCCCCTCTTTCAATTTCTGCCAACTCGATTCATATTAGATAGCTCTTCCAGAACTCTCCACTCTAGCTCATTTGGCTGGTAAGATATTTGATTACAACTTTTCAAAAATTTCTGTGCATATATTTGAAAGTCTAGATTCTTTTCCTTAGCCTATATATACATATATGCATACATAAATATATATATTTATGCATATATTTATGTGCATAATTTATAAATGTATATATGAATGTGTATACATATACATTTATGCATACACACACACACACACACACACACACACATATTTAAGCAGAGATAGACCCTAACAGGTAATCATTACTGTGACAGAGTAGAGTCACAATGCAGAAGTCATCAGTTTTGTAAAAACTGCTGATCACTGGTGGGACACCTAAAGTATTAGCAAGATAATTTCAATCGTGCTTTTCATTACTTATTGAAATTAAAATTCAGTTACAGAGTCTACTGTACTTTTTAAATTTCTTTCAAATCTAGAACATTTATGGCAAGTTAAGGTAACACTGAAGTTTAAAATCATTTTGCTTTTCTTGTATTAAGATAGAAATTATTGAATGATTGATTTCAGTTGTTTTGAGGATGTTTAAACCAAGCCACATAACAGACAGATTTAAAGGTAATTTAAACCTATACTCTTTCTGATTTGCGTCTCTGCCTCTTAAGTGTATGACAAAGACGTTTTCCACTGACTCTTTTTCACCTGGCATGAACTCATTAAGGAAAATAATATATAAGGAAAAGCAAGCTGCCAGTTTTACAGAGGACATTTTCTTAGATATGTGAGTCTTATTCCAGTAACTTCCAATGGCCATTCAAATATGTCTCATCTCATTCTGTAATTTATATTTTTACATTTATAATTAATATATGTATACATGCACAGATTCTTTTCAGTGTTCTAAGAACTCAATCTAATGTAACCAAATTGTAGCCTTTTTAACTCATTTTCTTGCTCTTTTAATCCACCCTTGTGAAAAGAATCTGGAGGAGAAAGTCATTCTCACTAACCACATCAAGTATGACATTCTGGTGCTTAATATTGAGATGATAGTTTTCCTTTCAGAAGTCAATCTATTTGGTTGAATGACTAGAACTCAGGAAACCCTGTGATTTCACCTTGGGCAATTTATGTATTTTTTCTCCATCTCTGTTTCCTCATCTGCAAAATAACAAAGTTAGACTAAATATTCCTTCCAACTTAACATTCTAAAGTAATAATATTTATGTTCTATAGAGTTTTATTTTCTCTCTGTTAAGACTTTCTTTTATTTAAAATGATGAGACTCTTTGAACTTGATAATCAGGGCTGTCATTAGTCTCGAATCTCTGGGTATTGAGTCAAACTCCTATGACCCATACTCCATGAAACCTAATTCAAATCACAAAACAATGCTGTGGGTGGTATAGGTGTTTGCTCTAGCAGCATGTGGGAGGCTTTACTGGAAGGTATCAACTGAAAGGAAACATACATGGAAATATCCCGTCACCCATACTGAAACCTTCCGCAGTAGACTGAGGCCTTTCATGGGATCTCCCAAGCTTGACCGCCCACTACTGCCATCCTGTCATCAAACTTCTCTTCTCTCTTTCAAAAATTATTAAGCATAGACTCTTATAATGTATTCTTTGCTGGTGATGTATCTTCCAAATACCTTGAAATAACTAGCTTTTCATACAAGGTTTTAATGCATTTATTTTTTTTTTACCCAAACATTCTACATGGTTTTTTCTTCATAGCACTTGAAATTTCCTGGACTTTGGTAGGACGGAGAAAAAAAACAAATAATTTGTAATCTCTATTATGGAAATTATTTTTAGGTAGTAGCAATATTATTTCCTATATCTAAATAGAAAGAAATAACTTTGCCTTAAATGTAGTTTATTCAATTATTTTTAAAGTAGCAGAAGCTTTTATTAATTGGCAGTCTTCTTAAACTCTTAATTTTATCTCTTGCCAACAATATTCAGTTTAGATTTTAATTTGTATTGCTTTCATGGATATATGTTTTTTCAAAGATATAACATGCCTTAACTGGACTATAAGTCTACACAAATTAAATATGACCAAATGTTAGCCATGTTCTCTTATACAAAAAAGCCATTACTTTTTTCAAAGTGTTATTTCTTCTAATGCAGATATGTACAGTCATACACACAAAATTAAAACCCATTAGGTTTTTAGAGTAGAGAATGATACAGCTGCCCATGTCATGTTATCCATATATTCAGAAAACTAAAGGCTGCTTCTTGGCTGGATATGGTTGGTGGCTCACACCAGTAATCCCAGCACTTTGGGAAGCTGAGGCAGGTGGATCACTCGAGGCCAGGAGTTTGAGACCAGCCTGGCAAACATGGCAAAAACCTGTCTCTACTAAAAATATATTTTAAAAAATAGTTGGGTGTGGTGGCACACACCTGTAATCCCAGCTGCTGGGGAGTCTGAGGCAAGAAAATCACTTGAACATGGGAGGTAGATGTTGTAATGAGCCAATATCATGCCACTGCACTTCAGCCTAGGTGACAGAGCAAGACTCTCTCTCAAAAACACAAAAAAAGAAAAGAAAAAGCAAGAAAACCAAAGGCAGCTTCCTCTAATCATTGACAGTATTATGATTATTTTAAGTACTCTCTTAAGAAATCACACATAATAATAAAAGTACAGATTTTTTAAGAGTAGTAAGTTAATGATTTTTATTCCAAAGATAGAATATTTATCAAACTTTAACCTACATTACTTGAACAAATATGTGTTGATCTAGACAATAGTGGTAGAGAAGGAGGAAGATATAAATAAGATATGGTTCTACACACAAAGTTATTCCTAATCTGTTGGAAGAGATAAGGAAGGGGTAAAAGTAACTATAGTAGAAGGTAGTAAGACATTTAAGTTTAAAAATGTGTGTGTGTGTGTGTGACCGAAAGTTTTCGCATGAAGAAACAGAGAAGACTTCAGGTAAGGTTGACATTTGTGTTGCTCTTTGAAGGAAAGACTATTTCAACATACGGAAAAAGTGGGGAAACCTCTTGACCATGTGAAGGCAGTGGCATCATCGCTGTGTTATTAACCAAGTTCATTCAAGAATGATAAGCAGACCAGGCACAGTGGCTCATGTCTGTAATCCCAGTGCTTTGGGAGACTGAAGCACAAAGATCACTTGAGGCCAGGAGTTTAAAACCTCTCGACCATGTGAAGGCAGCAGCATCACCACTGTGTGGTTAACCAAGTTCATTCAAGAATGATAAGCAGACCAGGCACAGTGGCTCATAACTGTAATCCAAGTGCTTTGGGAGGCTGAAGCACAAGGATGCCTTGAGGCCAGAAATTTGAGACCAACCTGGGCAACATAGTGAGACCAAATCTCTAAAAAAGGAAAATGATAAGTAGGATTCGGCTGGAAAAGTGCAGGGTATTTGGAGAGGACCTGCAGGTTGTGTACCACAAAAGTTAGGCACTTCCTAACTTGTAGCAGGCCTTGAAAGCCTTAGGTTTTGTTTCATAGGAAGTAAGAACTCATTGAGGTGATGAAGATAGAAGAAAATGAGTGGCTTACAATAATGAACTGGGAGACAGAAATGAGCAGTCAAAAGAGAATCATGTAGGGAGAGAATACAATAATGTGGATAAACCAAAATAAAAGTCTGAACAAAAGAATGTCAATAGAAAGGAAATGGAGCTATTAGGTGCATGAGAAATTCTAGAAAAAATTCAGAGATTATGAAGACTATTAAATATACATCCATGGGAGGAATGTAGGGGCACAAAAGGTATTTGAGACTGGACTAGTAGAATAGTGATAAGACTACTAACAAAAAACATACATGGGGATGTTAAGAAAGGAAGAAAAATATAAGGAAAACAACTTTACACACATTATTTAGAGCCATCCAAATGACACTGGAAAAGTAAGTCAGCTACAGCAGTGTGATTGTGATATAGCAGAGTAGGAGAAGCCTAAGCTTTTTTTTATACCGGAAGAAGCAGTATAAAATGAAAGTGTTAAATGAAATGAAAGGCCAGGTAATAAGTCAACTAAAGAATGGTAACAAAGATAATTATATTTATCATTGAAATATTCTTTCTGTCACCAATTAAAAACTTCTTCATGCCTTCCTCTCCCAGCCCTGACCTTCTGCCAGGCTTGAGATCTTGATTATGATCTGAACTGTGAAGTTAGAATGAAGAATGAGTTGGTTGTTATCTTCATAGAGGTGAAAGTAAGACTTTTGGAAATGGATGGTATCAGGAAATGCAGAAAGAATAGGGAAGAAAAAGGAAAGAGCCTTAGAGGAATGCCTAGATTTAGGTTTGTAATAGAAGCAAGAGAAACAGAGAAAGCAAAGGGAGACACATTGGAGGAGAATCTAGAGAGAAAATTCACTTTTCTGGAAGGAGAAAAGGAGAAGTCGTCAAGAAATCCCATATGTTTTGGTGAGATTCATGCAGATCGTACTGAGAGGAAGCAACCAGAGAAGAAATATTATAAGAGGTTTGGCTCAAAGGCAAGATTTTCAGATGTTGCAGGGAGATGTGGGGAATGTCCTGATTAGGGCTGAGTAGGACAAGGTAAATACTAGGTAGGGAGTGAGGCAGTGGGTAGATAGGGCAAAAGTGGTGAGAGAGAGAGAGAGAGAGAGAGAGAGAGAGAGAAAGAGAGAGAGAGAGAGAGACGAGAGACAGAAAGAAAGAAAGAAAGAAAGAAAGAAAGAAAGAAAGAAAGAAAGAAAGAAAGAAAGAAAGAAAAGAAAGAAAGAAAGGAAGAAAGAAAGAGGAGAGAAAAGAAAGAAAGAAAGAAAGAAAGAAAGAAAGAAAGAAAGAAAGAAAGAAAGAAAGAAAGAAAGAAAGAAAGAAAGAGAAAAAGAAAGAAAGAAAGAGAGAGGAAGGAAGGAAGGAAGGAAGGAAGGAAGGAAGGAAGGAAGGAAGGAAGGGAGGAAGGAAGGAAGGAAACAGTGGGGAGACAGGGTCAAAATTTGTGTGAAACTTGTAATCATGCATAACGGTTTATTGAAGAGGTTATGTGGAAGAACTTTTTAGGAATAAAGAAGAATTTGGTTAAAATAATGTATAGAGGACCCACTGAGGTGGCTCATGTCTGTAATCCCAGCACTTTGGGAAACTGATGCGGGTGGATCACCTGAGGTGGGGAGTTCAAGACCAGTCTGGCCAACATGGTAAAACCCCCATCTCTACTAAAAATAAGCCATACATGATGGTGGGTGCCTGTAATACCAGCTACTTGGGAGACTGAGGCAGAAGAATCACTTGAACCCAGGAGGCGGAGGTTGCAGTGAGCTGAGATCATGCCATTGCACTCCAGCCTGGGTGACAAGAGTGAAACTGTACCTCAAATAATAATAATAATAAATATATATATAAAGAGAGAGAGCTAATCAACCCAAAAGTTGCAGTTGTAGCGTCAAAATGTCTGAAAACTTGAAATCTTGGTCATCAAGGTTTATTGGTTCAATTGAAAACCTTGCCATTAAGCTGATGATATCAGGTCACAGATTTTGAGACAACAGTCTGATACAGACTGAACTGTGTCCTGCCAAAATGTATATATTGAAGTTCTTACCTCCAATATGATTATATTTCCAGATGGGGCCATTGTAAGGTAATTAGGTGCAGATGAGATCATAAGGGTTGAGTCCTTGTAGTGGATTAGTGCCCTTATAAGAAAAGACATCAGGGAACTTACTCTCCTTTGCCATGAGGGGACATAGCAAAAAGCAGGCCAACTGCAAGCCAAGAAGTGGGCGTTCACCAGAACCTGACTATGCTGTCACCCTGATCCTGAACTTACAGCATACAGAACTGTGAGAAATTAAGTTTCTGTTGTTCAAGTCAGTCAGTCTATGATATTTTGTTATGGCAGACCAAACTGACTAAGGCTCAGTCATTGATACTTTTTTCCCCTAATATGTGGTATTTATAGTTGTACCATCTTATTATTATCTAACTCAAGATTGTGAAACTTGTGAAACAAGTAAAGCAGAATCCTACTCTTCATAAGATTTGAATAGAAATATATTAATAAGTGATTAAAATAGAATTTAGGCTTGTGAACTAATAAAAAATATAGTAATAAAAAATCATAAAACAGAGAAAGAAAGGAATGAAGGAGGAAAGAAATAGAGTCCTTAGGAATCGTAAAATGTCTTGCAAACGTCATCAAGTAGAATAGATTAGCAACAATACCAATTGAAATGGATTGACCTCTTACTACATTCTAGGTACCTTCACCTTTCCAAACTTTCTCATTTATCCTCAAATAACCTTCTGAGGAAGGTGAAATACCATTTCTATCCTCATTCTATACAGTAAAAATAAAGCCCAGGGAGGTAAAATGAAACTTTCCCAATATTACAGTGAAATAGCAATTACAATGCAAGCCTATGAAAGAGCTAGGACCATACTTTAAAGCGTTCATATACTCCATAAGATTTGCCTCAGTAAAAACTATTTTATCCTTATTTTTTTTACTTATATATAAAGCTACACCCACATAAAATACTTTTTATTAGCATGTACTTACTACTTCTCAATCTTAAAATGGAGACAAACATATACGAAATGTCTAGGACAAGGTTTAAATTTTAAACTTTTGAGAATATGTTCCTGAAATGTCCACCATTTAGCTAAACTCGAGTTACTTTTCTAGCTTCACACAAACCCGCAATGAAGATCTAGTATCTTGATCAATCCAACTGTAAAGGAAAATCTTTTTTTTCTCAAAGTGTCTCTCTTATTTCCTAATTGCAATTAAAAAATTGTCTAAGCTTAGTTGTAACTTTCAAACTCGGATTTTAAAATAGAAAAGGGAACTATAACCCTCTTCCTAGTGTTAAATCTGACAGTTTAGGTGTGTTGTCATTAGTGGAGTAAGTAAACAAACTCTGACTTTATCTAACCCAGGTTGTTTTACACCTAACTGGTTTTACTAATGAGATCTTGTTCAGCCCCTCTAGTGTGTTGGCTAGAACACTGATTGAGCTGGATGGCCTGTGTTTTATTTAGATCAGCACATTGTGTGGCTATAGGATGGTTAACACACCTCTTTGGGGTTCTGGATGGTGGAAGCAAGTAAAATTTTACTAGGTGGCCTTAGAGGGAACCTGCGGTTTTATACTACTTCCAGGAGATGAAGAGCAACAGGGAGCAACTTGATCCTACTGGAGACATTGTCCAAAGGTCCATTAACAGGAAAGGATGTCCAGGACAGAGCTGGCCAATTCTGCTAGAGGCCAGCTGACATTCATGTGGTTTATCTAGATCATCCCTATGAATGTCACTGAGGAAACAGTGTTTAACTTCTTAAAATATCTCCTACAAAACTAAAAGGAAATTGCACCAACTATGGCATCTGGGAGTGAGGTACACAGCTGCCAAAGACAGGAAATCTAAAGTAAAGCTGCCTCCCCCAATCATTAGATTCCTTTAAAAATAATTCAGATTCTATGATAATCTAAATGAATACAGACAGTCAGAGAGATTCTGAATTTCATTGTTTTCTAAGCAGTCTAAGCTAATGTGTCTCAGATTTTCCATTGGTGGTTGGTGTGATGATGCAAATAGAAGGAACAGGTTGGTGATTTGTAGCAAAAAAAGACGTAGAACAACTTCCAATTGCTTACAATTTACAGTTGGCCAAGCAGTAAACACAACTTCTAGACTTGCCAGCCTTCTCAAATTGGCCATTTTTATCTCCCTTCCTGTGCTAGTTGCTCAAAGCCATACCCAAAAGTACCCTGACACAAAACCACTGAAGGGTGTGGTCTCTGCTTGTCCTGGGCAATGAACAGGGAAGCTATTTATGTCTAGGGCATCTCTGTTCAGTGACTCATGTTTCAACTGGAAAATTGGCCACAGCTTTCTAGCAGCTCTTTCCTGCCAGCTCTCCTGGCATGCTACCCAATGCTTCCACTGCCCCACCCCCTCTCTCCTTGCCCAGTCTGCTTTTATATTCCTGAAGCCCCCACTTAATAATAGTCATTGTTCCACGTTAACCTTGAGGATCTGGGAGAAAGGACAATGAAGGGCATAGCTGTATGCTATAATGAGCATTTGGCGCTATAGCAGGTGGAAAAGGCTTTGGGGATCTGGGCAGATTAGAAGGAGAGGGGGCTCTAGCAGATGTTGAAGCAAGATGATGTATTGCTACTCACTCTGGGATTCAGACAATACCAGTGCAAAAGTAGAACAGGGAAAAGGGGAAAAAATTGATCCCTTCTGAAACAAACTGCACTAGAAACCAGACACGCTTGAAAGTGAGCATTTAAGAGACAAATTTGTTTCCAGGCCCTGGGTTTTCTCCTGCCTTTTCTTTCTCTCTCTCTCTTTCTCTCTCACTCTCTCTTTTCTGATGACAGATCAATTGCCAAATTGTCCTTTTAATTTGAATGTTAACTACATCCAGGGCTTGACATATTTCCTATGAGTTTAAGGTTCTTATTAATATGACTTTTTTGCACCAAAAAAAAAAAAAAAAAAAAAAAAAGCAGTGGATGGATCAAGAATTTCATTTTCATTTTAGCCTTATTTGAGAACCAAGAAGCCATATTAAATAAAGGTAAATGCCATTTAAATAATGATTAGTTCACCATTTGAAGAAATATATATTTAACCTGTCCTTTTGCATTGAGCTAGGCAATTAAATAATAACAAAAATGTTGACATTAACAAATGCTTAATTCACTTTATAAAGAATAATACAAATAAACCTTAATATTAATATGTTTGTGATATTTTCAGTTCTGATTTTTAATATTTATTGCAATATGTTTTGTAAAATTCTAAAAATAATGATAGATTAATTACCTACTATAAGATGTGGTTTGCACAATTATTCACATATATGCATTCACACACATGTATATAACACATTCTGGGTGTGGAAGGAAAGACAAAATTCAAGTATTCAGCAAATGTAGACAAAAAAATCACAATCCTTACATGTTGATAACACTGAAAATAATTATGGACAAATATATTTCAGAGAATGGTATATATGAAGGTTTGGATTGTCAAAAATTAGTCCTAGGAGTTTTAGCTTCCCTTTTCCTCAGCATTCAATACATTTATTCTACTACATCAATTTGAACAAAAACAGAAGCAAAATCTATTGATATTTCACCCACAAGAAAGACATCAGAAGCTAGAGATTGTAACCTATAACTTTTATCTACTTGGCTACATTGTCTATGACTAGATTTACTTAGGGACCATCTATATGATAGGAAAAAATGATAGAGCAAATAGAGAAATAATGATGAGAAGAATTTTCCTCTTTCTAGTAACAGTTAATTGACAAGAAAGCCTGCTTGTGCTCATCATATATTATTTAGATTTTATTTAAACAGTAGCAGTTAAGTCGAGTACTACTGTTTACATTGTCATAAATCTGATTTGAATCAAGTTTCATACATTTTGTGTCTGCATTGCCATATCTACAAAGCAGTAAAAGGCACTAGCTGGGTAGGTAGTTATCAAGAATGATAAATATCCTAAAGTTGTTAAATCTCCCATTCTGAGGAGTTGAAGTGGGAAATGGAGAGATTATTCAACTCTATCAACACCTGATACAGTAATTTGACTTACTTAATCATTGTGTCTCATCTTCCGTTATTAATTTAAATAATTTTGGAATTTATGTATTCACGAATCAGACTTGTGTGATAGTAAATATGCATTAAAATAGTATTTTGTGAAATATTTCAGAACTTGTACTTTTACCATTTGTTCTTAGGCAGGTAGAATCAGGTAGTTCACTAAGGCTAGAGTAATAGAAGGTAAACCTCCTAGTTCTAAGATGTCTGATATCTGCTCTGTAAAAAAATAAAATCAAATCACCCAAATTTCACTATAATAAAACAAGAGCCATTTTATTATGCTCAAACAATCCATGGGTTAGAACAAGGAAGAGTGGATATGGTTTATTCTATTATCATGCTCTATGTCTGGAGCATTAATTGAGGAAACTCAAGTGATGGAGATTACCAGTGTTGTTGGGGTGTGGAATGAGCTGGAAGCATGTTCACTCACATAAATGTTGTCTGGTTGGAATACCTTCAAATCTGAGCTCAGCTTTGACTGTCAATAGAGTACAGCTTGTGACCTCTCCGTGTAGTTTGAGCCTTTCAAAAAATGAAGTGTGGCTACCCACAACCAACTGATTTTCAAAATGTCAACAAAAATATGCAGTGGGGAAAGGACACTCTATTCATAAATGGTACTGAAACAATTAAATGGCCAGATGCAGAAAAATGAAACTGGACCCCTGTCTTTTACCATATACAAAAGTAACTCAAGATTAATAAAGACTTAAATGCAAGACCTGAAACTATAAAAATCTTATAGGAAAACTGTTTCAGACTCTGGCATAAGCAAAGATTTTATGATCAAGACCTCAAAAGCAAATGCAACAAAAAGATAAATAGACAAATGGGACTGAATTAAAGAGCTTCTGCACAGCAAATAATAATAGTAATAATCAATAGAGTAAACAGACAAATTACAAAATGGGAAAAAAAATACTTGCAAACTATGCATTTGACACAGGACTAAAATCCGGAATCCACAATAAACTGAAAACAACTCAAAAAGAAAAAAGCAACCCCATTTAAAAGTCGGCAAAGGAGGCCGGGCGCGGTGGCTCAAGCCTGTAATCCCAGCACTTTGGGAGGCCGAGACGGGTGGATCACGAGGTCAGGAGATCGAGACCATCCTGGCTAATACGGTGAAACCCCGTCTCTACTAAAAAAATACAAAAAACTAGCCGGGCGAGGTGGCGGGCGCCTGTAGTCCCAGCTACTCGGGAGGCTGAGGCAGGAGAATGGCGGGAACCCGGGAGGCGGAGCTTGCAGTGAGCTGAGATCCGGCCACTGCACTCCAGCCGGGGTGACAGAGCGAGACTCCGTCTCAAAAAAAAAAAAAAAAAAAAAAAAAAGTGGGCAAAGGAAATGGACAGACACTTCTCAAAAGAAGACATACAGGTGGCCAAACAATCATGAAAAAATGCCCAACATCACTAATCTTCAGAGAAATGAAAATCAAAACCACAATGAGATACCATCTCACACCAGTTAGAATGGCTATTATTAAAAAGTTAAAAAGCCACAGATGTTGGTGAGGATGTGTAGAAAAGGGAATGCTTATACACTGTTGGTAGGAATGTAAATTTAGTACAACCCTCATAGAAAACAGTATGGGGATTTCTCAAAGAACTAAAAATTGAACTACCATTCCACCCAGCAATTCCACTACCGTGTATCTATCCAAAGGAAATCATTATATCAAAAAGACACCTGCACTTGAATGTTTATGACAGCAAAGTCAAGGAATCATCTAAGTGATATAGCTGTATGAACATATGACTGGATGAAGAAAACGTAGTATATAAACCCCATGGAATACTCTTCAGCCATAACAAGAATAAAATCATGTCTTTTGCAACAACACGGTTGAAACTGAAGGTCATTGTCTTAAGTGAAATAACTCAGAAATAGAAAGTCAAATATCACATGTCCTCACCTATAAGTGAGAGCAAAACAGTGCATACACATGGACATAGAGGGTGGAATAATAGACACTGAGTATTTCAAAAGCGGGGAGTGTGGGAGGGAGGTGAAGGTTGAAAAATTACCTACTGGGTATAATGTTTACTATTTAGGTGATGGGTACACTAGAAGCCCAGGCCTCACTATCATGCAATATATCCATGTGACAAACCTGCACATGTACCTCCTGAATCTACAAAATTAAAATTAAAAATGATGTATGAGATCTAAAAGGGAGTAGCTGGAAAGGAAATATCCAGAGGGTGATCTGTACATGAGACCAAGGAAGAGGCTGCAAGGCTCCTTCTGACCTGGCTTCAAAATTCATATGGCATCCTTCCAGCCTCATTTTATTGATTTCAGGAAGCCACTAAGGCCAGCACAGATTCAGGAGAGAGACTCCACAACTTGACCAGGGAGTGGCAAGGTCATATTGCAGAGGAGCCTGTAAGATGTGGTACAGGAGTTTCAGCTGTCTTTGGAAAATGCAATGTGCAACTTGTCTTTCTCACAACATGTATTTATCAGGTTTTTAATTAAATGTTTAAGCCATAATTTATGTAAAAATCTAAGGATAAAAAATGTGCATATAAATATAATAAACAAGTCTAAATATCTGTATATTTCCAAAGTACTGGTAGTTGGCTATGGTAGTAAAAATGTATTTTTCTGAAATTTGATAAATCAGTTTGAATCCCAGTGTTGCCACTCATTAGATATAGGCATGGATAACTTTCTAAAATCACTGAAGCCTGATTTTTCATCTACAAATGGAGATGAAAATAATACACACTTCACACAGTTATTAAGATTGAGTGATATATTGCATTTAAACCATACAACTATCAGGCTATCCAAAAATGTCTGTTGTCTATATGGGTGTAGGCTTTGTCTGTGATGATGAAATAGGAATGTAGACATTTCTACAGATAAATCAATAAAAATATTGAATTGGTATAATTCATGACATATGTTTTAAAGTAATAAAATGCTTTATTTTAATACTTAATATTAAAATTGCGATGTCAATTTTTCTGAGATTTATTGAAGCCTTTAGTAGTATGATGAATCTTTAAATCATGTAGTTCATGTATACAGACTACATTTATTGTCCCATCCAGAGCTGTTAAGTCAATATTCATCTGTTTAAGGACTATGGTTTAAGCCAGGCCCTAGTGATACACTGACAATCAAGGCAGTCTTTAAAAAACAAAAAAAAAAAAGCAAAAAACAGAGTTTATAAATTGTGAGAAGAAGAATTAACTCTTCTATATGGGAATGGGTATTAATTCTGTTATATAGGAATGATTAGGAGGGATTAAGATGAAGGGGCTAACAGATGTAAGAAAAACTCATTCACTCATCACTAGATATTTAAGTGAGTGACCATTATAATGCAGACTCTGTGGTAGACAATAGAATATAAAGATCAAGTCACAATCCCTACTTTAAAGGAGTTCTCTGATAAGGAAAACTGACACATTAAAAGACAATTCTAAAGCAAAATTTCAGTCAATAATCACTTAATTGTACATTTTAAAACAATTTAAAGAGTGTAATTGGATTGTTTGCAAATCAAAGGATAAATGCCTGAAGGGATGGATACCTCATACCTCCATGATGTGTTAATTTCACATTGCATTCCTGTATGAAAACATATCATGTATTCCATAAATATATATACCTACTATGTACCCCAAAAAATTATAGAGAAATAAATAAGTAAAAGTAATAGTGTGCCCACGTCAGGTTGTGTGGTGAAGGCTTCTTGCAAGAGGTGATGCGGAAGTTTGGTATCCAGGACAATTACAAAGTAATTTGATGAGCTCAAGTAGGAGAGAGGACTGGGGGGAAAAGGTCATAAAATGTCCTTTAAAGGTTTCCTCTGAAATTGTGCTACTTATCTGCATAAACTTCACAGAGTATGTGGTGGGCATTTTGCCCAGATCATGAAGTTTTACCCAGGTCAACTTCCAGAGAAGTACTCTTGTCCAGATACTGGGTATGCTATTGACAGGTAACCTTTAGCTGTCAGACCCTTCTAGAAATTGCCTCAGCAAGGCAGTCACCTCATCCAAGATCAGTCGTGGAAAGCCAACATCCATGACTGATGAGGGTGTGTGTATAAAGACTTGGCCATTTTTGCCCACATGAGGGAACACTGAAGGGCCATTTCAGCTCCAGAGCTCCTATTGAGAAGGCTGACCTTGGGTCTGTGATGCAATTCAACTTCTCTCTGCTTCTTTCTTTCTCTTTCACAGTTATTGATCTCAAGAGTTCTCCTTAATAAATATCCTCCACCTCTGCCTTTGATTCCGCTTTCTGGGAAACCCACCTATGACAGTGTGTTAAATAGAATAAATTTCAAGAAATTTAATTGTAAATTTTTCTTTGTCTACTGGATCCCTGAAATATGAGCATTTCCTTCACTTTGTGTTTTTAATAGACTACTCAAATATTAGTCACATCAGTCTGCATTGTAAAAATAATTACTCAAATTTGGTTGAAAAATATTACTTAGAAAGCACAGCAGTAAGCTGAGTTTTAGTCATGAATCTCTCATCTATTTATCATTTGATCATATTTTTGGATAACTGCTTGCCAAAGCTAAAAATTTTAATCAGAGCCATTTTTGAGTAGGAAAAGCAGAAAGGATGCCTTTGAAAGCAATAATTCTTTTTTTGTTCTTTTTACTCTTATATAATTTAAAAATAGTCAACTGGATTTTTAAATTTTAAATTGATAAATAAAATTGCATTTGATCCTTGCCAAGTTGACTCATATATTTTATGGATGAAATTAGATTAATTAAGATACTACAAATTCCATGAAGTTATTTATTTTACTCTTCAGTTGAATAGCAAATATTAACTTCGGTTACACAATGAACATGAGAGAGAATTATCTTGAGAGGTTTTACAATATTTATTATGATAATTTATTATGTTGCATTTACATAATATTTTAAAATACTGTGTAGTCTTACAGCCCAATCTTTCCATGCATACGCACAATTAGGGCTTGTTTCTTGATGCCGGTATGTAATCATTTTTCCTTTATACTCCGATAAAATACGGTGGAAGAAGCACAGCTCTTTTGCTTTGCTATGTTTCTTTTGGTTGCTGTTGATGTGGCCCTCATTTTTCCTTCCTTCTTTGCATTAGTCCTTTCTAAAATAATCACAGAGTCCATGTGAAGGACAATAGCAACAATAATAATAGTTAATATTTGCTGAATTCACACTATATGCTTATCATGGCTCTAATTCCTTCACATGTATCAATTTCTTTAAGTCTCATAATAAAACTTTGGAGTTATTTTCCCCATTTTAAAGATAATAGATAACCCTTATCTAGAATGGGGGAGAACTGCTATAAAACATTGTACATCATGGTTACTTCCATTTTGGGGATTACGTATGACTTCTAGCTGCTAATCAAATGAGAAGCATAGCTTGTGCATCTGTTAGGAGAGGTAGAAAAAAACAGAAAGTTAATATAAATGTTTCAACCTCTTCTGAATATGACATAAGGAATTTATGAAGGAAGAAACTGAATCACAAAGTGGCAGGTGGTTTCCTGAGATCTCTTTAATATGAAGAATAGTATAGTTATGCATGGTTATGTGTGTTTATGTTTCTGTGCTGGGGGAATGCTTAAAAATGGAGAGGGAATTCATCAAATTGTCCAAGTAGCTGCCCATGGGTACTGGAGAATGGTATAGGTTCTCATTTCTCTAATTTTCACACTTTCCAACCTATAAAGAACACGTATTATGTATTTGAAATACTGAATTTGAAAGAATTTTAAATGCCAAAACCCTACTTCCATAAACATTTATCTAATATTTGATGTTATTTCCCTCCTGTATGTAAATTTTTACATAGTTCAGTTTATACAATATATTTGCTTTCAAAACTCATTTTTCAATTAAACATTATGTATTTATTTATCTATTGCCTATTATTGCGACAAACAACTATTGCCCTGACTCCTCACATCCAAAGAGTAACTCCCTTCTCTCACCCTATAGGATTATAGGACTGTGTATGTCCTACAAACACATTGTATGTCCTACACACACAATGATGAGGAGTGACAAAATTAAGACTCCAGAATCCTCTTTATCAGATCCTGAATGTGGTAGGATATGTCAGGCCTCTAATGCATCTATATACTTTCATAGTCATTCATATTTTAATTGGGAAGTTAATATTACTGGTATTATTAATTTTATACTTTAAAGTCTCATTATAATGCAATTTTCTCATGCTTTTTTTTAGCACTTTCTGAAGTGAAGTCCACTATGTGCTAGGCACACAGAGAATAGAGCATGAAACGAAAGCAACATGACCCTACCCTCACCGAGACTGCAGGGAGTGATGGAGCATACAACTTTGTTCCAGAATACAATTCAGATCTTTCCTTTCACTTGGCTTTTTAAAACTTCTTTTGAGGATAGAAAAATTTCGTGTTATATTAAATTTCATGCTGTATCTGATACTCTGGGATGAAATTGGCCAATAACTAGTAAGACTTGAAATAATCAACTAGTTTAGGCATTGCTTAGCACATTCCAGCTGACTTCACAAGTAAAACCATGTGAAGAAAGGAGGTTTTCAGATAACACAGATGGAGGTGGTGATCCTTCTCATTTTGTGGAAAATATTAATTTCTCATTTTTTATTCACTGACAATTAGTAAAATTCGTTGTTCTACCTAATATGTAGACTTCTGAACTACATAACTAAAACTTCATAGTAACTGAAAAGTTTGGGTATTTTATTTTCTTGGAGAAAATGTTAGTTTCCAGTCCGTTACTTCTAAATGTGAAACTTTTTAATGAATTTCATCTATGTACACTAATGGGCATAATGATCCACTCTGAAATATTTACTGTCATTTTGAATTATTTGTGAGTCATCACAAACATGTGTACATCTCTTATACCTTCATGGATGTTATTGATGAGATAATCTTTTGTTGTCAACACCTTGAGGATAGGGACTTATTCAGGCTTACCTCTAGCAAGTGCTAAGTGCCTGGGAATACATAATAAATATTTCATGATAGGAAGATGTTAGAATAAGAGGAAAAAACAGATTCTTACCCAAATAAATAATATTTGCTATATTTTTATTTGTATATCATTGTAACTATAAAGACAAATTTGCCTAGGGATTTGTTTTACTTGTACAAATACTTGTTTTTGGTATGTAAGAGTACCAAATATATACTGTATAACATTTAGAAATTGCAGAAATGTATATATATTTATATAGAGACAATAAAAATAAAATTTTCATTCTACTATATAGAAATAACTACATTTGGTGTTATTTTCCTCCTATATATAAATTTTTAGATAGTTAAGTTTATACAGTATAGTTAATTTGATACAATATATTTGCTTTCAAAACTCATTTTTCAATTAACCATTATATCCATTAGAATGTTCATGACATCCTTTATTTTGCCTTTAAATTTTTTTAAATATGGTAATATATATGTCTACAACCATTTCAGTTATCTATAATGTGGGGCTATTATTAATAATAGTAATTGCAATTAATTCTAGAGAGAGTTTGTTCTGTGCTAAACATTGTGTACTTTTTACAACAAATTTGTTAGGCCAGTTATTACATCTAATTTGTGAAAGAGTTTAATGGAAGTTAAACAGGCCAGGCGTGGTGGCTCACACCTGTAATTCCAGCACTTTGTGAGGCCGAGGTGGGCGGATCACTTGAGGTCAGGAGTTTGAGACCAGCCTGGCCAACATAGTGAACACCCATCTCTATTGTTAACACAAAAATTGGCAGGGTATGGTTGCACGTGCCTTTAATCCCAGCTACTCCAGAGGCTGAGGCCAGAGAATCGCTTAAACCCAGAGGTGGAGGTTGCAGTGAGCCAAGATTATGCCAGTGTACTCCAGTCTGGGCAACAGGGCAAAGATTCTGTCCACCCGTGCAGAAAAAAAAAATGTTAAATATGTTTTGTAGTGGAGTTAGAATTTGAACACAGGCTTTATCTCATTCTCAATATCAGTCTGTTAACCACTTTGCTGTTTTTGCTCCATGTTACATGTATCATCATGTCAATAAAAATCTTTGTGGTATAGGCTTTGCACACATTTTCGATTATATCCTGAGGTATATTGTCAGAAACAGAATTACACATTCAAAGGGTGAACCTTTATTTGAGGCTCTTAATAATACATTTGTTCAAATTATTTTCAAAGTGTGTTCATCAAATTCACATTGCTATCCCAGTGTAGTGGATCTTAGTATTGGTTATTTTCACTGTATTTGATATTTGTTGATTAGATAGGACAACATGTATTTTATGGATTTAACTTTCAGATTTTTTAAAAAAAATTAGACATGTCCAATGCCTTTATAAATTAGCTATTTGCATTGTTTCTTGTTTGGCTATTTTGTTATACTGCTTAGTTTGATTTTGCCCAGTTTATTAGTGTTAATCCTACTGACCTTTAAACTCTTGATATATTTAGGAAGTTACCTTTTGTTGATACATCTATTAACAAACTTTTATATACCCATTCCTAGATGTCAAGTACGGTTCAGGCCACCTTATATTTATTCCACATAATTACCGTTACAGGTAGGTACTATCGTTATCCCCATTTTTACAGATGAGGAAACTGAAGCACAGAAAGAGTACATAACTTTCCTCAGGTCACAGAGCTAGTAAGCGAGGAAGTCGAACACTGCCAGGCTGGCTTGATCAATTGTGACTAAGTATGTCTTGCAAATATTTTCCAAACTTTACACTTTCTGTTCTATTTGGTTTATTATTACATGTATTACAAACTAGGTTTCATATAATCAAATCCACTAATTTTAAAATACTTTCTTTTAGGTATACAAACTATTTCCCAAGGCCAGGTGTGGTGGCTCACGCCTGTAACCCCAGCACTTTGGGAGGCCAACGTGGGTGGATCACAAGGTCAGGAGATAGAGACCATCCTGGCCAACATGGTGAAACCCCGTCTCTACTAAAAATACAAAAATTAACTGGACACGGTGGTGTGTGCCTGTAGTCCCAGCTATTCAGGAGGCCGAGGCAGGAGAATCGCTTGATCCTGGGAGGTGGAGGTTGCGGTGAGCCGAGATCATACCACTGTACTCCAGCCTGGGCAACAAAGTGAGACTCTGTCTCAAAACAAAAAACAAACAAACAAAAAAACTACTCCTTTATATCAGAAGGTAAGCAAACTACACAAAGACATTTTGTCAGGTATGGTTTATGTCATTATTGTTTAGAATAGCAAAACAATCAAAAACAACTTAAATGTCCATCCACTAAGGTGTGATTAAATATATCATGATACATTCATACACAGATCTTGCGCAGTCACAACCATGAGAAAGCTGAATATAAATTTCTATTGACAGAATTTAGTCACCACATATTGATAAAAAAGAATGCTTTTGAAAAAGAAGCTCACCTATGTTTTAAAAACATATGTGTGGTAAATACATGTTTACCTCAATCTATTAATATATTAGTAGAAGTTTGTGCTTGGCTGCTTATCTCTTTTTGAAAACATCTTAAACTGAAAATGGATAACTGGTGAAAAAACACTTTTTCCAAAAAATTTAAGGGCTGAATTCTAGCACTTCACTAATGCACATGACCCTTTGATTGAAATCAAGAAACACTCTTATTTTTTTAAGAAAATGTTGTGGGAAGTCAGGGACCCAAAATGGAGAGACCGGCTGAAGCCATGGCAGAAGAACATAAATTGTGAAGATTTCATGGACATTTATTAGTTCCCCAAATTAATACTTTTATAATTTCTTACGCCTGTCTTTACTGCAATCTCTGAATATAAATTGTGAAGATTTCATGGACATTTATCACTTCCCCAATCAATACTCTTGTGATTTCCTATGCCTGCCTTTACTTAAATCTCTTAATCCCATCGTCTTCATAAGCTGAGGATGTATGTCGCCGCAGGACCCTGTGATGATTGCATTAATTGCACAAATTGTTTAAATAATATGAAATCTGGGCACTTTGAGAAAAGAACAGGATAACAGCAATGTTCAGGGAACAAGGGAGATAACCTTAAAGTCTGGCTGCCTGTGGGTCGGGCGGGAGAGAGATATATTTCTCTTATTACTGCAAACAGGTAAAAGAAATATCACTGAATTCTTTCCCCAGTAAGGAATATTAATAATTAACAGCCCTGGGAAAAGAATGCATTCCCAGGGTGGGCCCTCTAAAATGGCTGCCCTGGGAGTGTCTGCCTTATGCAGATGTAGATAGGGATGAAACATGCCCTAGTCTCCTGCAGCACCCCCAGACTTGCTAGGATTAGGAAATTCCAGCCTGGCGAATTCTAGTCAGACCGGTTCTCTGCTCTTGAACCCTGACAATGCGTGCACAGTGGAACATGGAAGTTCATTAGTGATTCTAGTTTCACCCTGACCTTCGGCCTTGTGATCTTTTGCCACCCTTGAAGCACCCTATTCACACACTCACTCCCCTTTTGAAAATCGCTAACAAAAACTTGCTGGTTTTACAGCTCAGGGGGCATCACGGAACCTGCTGACATGTGATATCTCCCCCAGACACCCAGCTTTAAAAATTTCTCTCTTTGTATTCTTTCCCTTTATTTCTCAGACTGGCTGACACTTAGGGAAATAGAAAAGAACCCACGTTGAGTTATTGGGGGCAGGCTCCTCTGACAAGAAAAGGGTTTCTTTACTAGGAGATCACAGAAATATTCACTTTCTTACTGATAGTTTTTCTGAAATACATATGATTGATATTTTAAAAATATCTTTCTGTATCTCTTGAAATATCTCTTAATGCACTCTAGGTGTCAAATATGAGCAATCTGTTTGTAGGTGAGAATGGCTACTTGCTCCTATAGGTAGACCTCTCTAAGACTCTTCCTAAAACACTATTGTTAACTTATAAATATGCTCAGGCACATAATAGGTACTTAGTAAATATATGCTGACTCTTGAATGAAGAGCTGATTGGAGTAATGCAAACAGCCTGTGTTAGTATTCTGACGAAAGTTTAGACTTAATCCCCATATAGATAATTTCAGAAATATATTCTTAGGGCCAGGTGTAGTGACTCACACCTGTAATCCCAGCACTTTGGGAGGCCAAGGTGGGCAGATCACAAGGTCAAGAGTTTGAAACCATCCTGGCTAACACAGTGAAGACCTGTCTGTACTAAAAATACAAAACATTAGCCGGGAGTGGTGGTGGGTGCCTGTAGTTCCAGATATTCAGAAGGCTGAGGCAGAAGAATTGCTTGAACTCGGGAAGCGGAGGTTGCAGTGAGTCAAGATCATGCCATTGCACTCCAGCCCAGGTGATAGTGCAAGACTCTGTCTCAAAATAAAATTTTTTTAAAAAAAGAAAAAATATATATTCTTGGAATAATTATGAAACATGTATATACATGCACCAAAATGTAAGCTTGATGGTAAAGATATTTATTGATTAGTCACTGCTGTATCATTAGGACCAAGGTCAGTGTCTGACAATAGATACTCAATAAATATTGTACAAAAAAATAAATAGTTTACATGCTATGTAAAATAATCCACTTATGTAAAATAAACCATTTTTTTCTAATTACTAGAAAGTGAGGTTAGTTTTATTATAATTATCTCACAGGTTACAAAACGAAAACTAACAGAATTTAAGTAACTTGTCCAAACTTTTACAGTTGGGAAATGCTAGATCTGGGATCTAAAGCTCCTGGATCTAAGTCTGATCTTAGAGTTCATGTAAGCAAGCTGTACATCCTTTCTCTACATACTACTCTGGGGTTCTGAGGAAAAAGAGACTATAATAAACATTTTGCACTGTTTTATTGCTACTCGAATGTCCTTTCATTCATTCATTTAGCAAATCTTTATTGAATGCTTACCATGTGTCTTTTTTAGAAACTGGGATTGGATTACAATGGTTGAAAAAAAAAAAGGTGAAGTTCCCCGTTCTAATGGAGAAGGAGAGAAACAACAAATGTGCCAGCTAGGGACTAAAAAAGATAATTTAAAAATCTGATGATTGCTCTGAGGAAGCTTTAAATGGGTTGATCAGGGATGGCTCCTCTAAGAAGAGAAAATTCTCCACTGAAAGATTTGGGACAGACTGTTACAGGCAGGACCAAATAGCAAGGGCAATAAGCTCAGTGTGTTTGAGGATTTTGAAATGGCTGGTGTGCCTGGAACATAGTGAACCGGAGAAGTGGGAGCCAGATGGCAATCCTTCAAAGTCATTTTTATTTATTTGGAATACTTAAAGCTTCCGGAGAATAGGTGTTTGATTTGGGCATTTTAAACTGATTTAAGCCTACTGAGCAACAATTAAAAATCATTTAACCTCTCTACCCAAACATAAAAGTTATTTCAATTTTCAACGATGCTTTAAAATATGAAGAGGAAAAATAGAGATAGTATAAGTTAACATTATGAACCCTGGGAAAGCTGAATTTAAAATAAATCACTAGGGATGTTAGACTGGCTACAGAAAAGGTTGCTTAATACTGGCATTGGCTTTCAAGAGAAATCATGGAATCTCCCCTCTGGAGATAGTTTAAAATAGGATTAGATATATTCACTCGGTGCAGCCTTGCCTGAAAGCTCCACTGACCTCCCAAGGTCTTGCCAGTCCTGTGATTCTGTGATAAAATTAGACCCTTTCATTGGACAAAAACAACCCAGGGTTCACCATGCCAGCTGCAACCTGGAATAATTGGAAGGAACTGATTTTGGAGTAGTATACCTCCTACAGCTGAGACAAGATGCAATTAACAGATCCCCAAACCTCTCCTATTTCATGCTGTACTGAGTACTTTGCTGGTTCTCAGCCAATAATGGCTGGTATCAATGATACAAGCAAAGTCAAGTGGTCTGATCCATGATTAAATAGTAGATGTCTTTATTAGCTGTTGACCTTGCTTTGAACAGTATGGCTTCAAGAATTGTGTGCTTATTAGCTGATTCTTTAATCCCTGAAAATAGAAACCAGATGAATCCAATAATGCATTTTTATTTGGCCTCTTTTCCACCATTCTCAAGATGAAATAACTCAAGTTCCTATGCCATGAGCCTTAACCTCATTAAGCAACTCAGCTCAACTGTTCAGATACTTAATCTGCAGCATTTATCCATTGCATTTTCTCATTTAGCAATCACGGTTTTGAAGAAAAATTCAAGTAAATATGTATATTTTTTCTGACATTCTCATGTAGAGGCAAATGGGCATAGTGACTAGAGCACAACTCTGGAGTGAGGCAGACCTGGGGTTAAAGCCGGCTCCTTGTGACCTAGAATGTAATTATTAACTTGAAGAAATTTCTGATCTCTGAGCCTTGGTCTATTAGGGATAATCTTATTACCCATCTCATGGACTTGATATTAGGATTAAATTAGCTAATATATAATAACATACTTCTCTTGCTTTATCTTCTACATTCTTCTTTAAACCATGTCTGATGATTATGTTTTCTTGTTTACTATTTTTCTTTCGCTTCCCACCTTCACCCTCTGCTAATACACATACACAAATACACACAAATCCAGATGTGAGCTCCATGAGGACAAGGACCCTCTGACAGTGCCTATAAAGAGTTACACATAAATATTCCTTGACATATATTTGTGGGGTAAAGGAAAGCATCAACATTTTGCACACTGGTACCTGGTATATGATAAGCATTCTATAAGAGGTTAACTGATTTGTTTTCTTAGAAATAATAGATTCAGCTATATCTATCAGTTTATTTTGTCATCTGAAGCAGCCTGCTGTCAAGAGGAAAGTGAGAGGAACATGTGCAGTGGACAGAACTTGGTTCTGGCTTTGTTAACAATAACGTTGCTTTATTTTATTTATTTATTTATTGAGACAGAGTCAGTTGGTTGCTCAGGCTGGAGTGTCATCATGGCTTACTGCAGCCTCAACTTACTGGGCTCAAGTGATCCTCCCATCTTAACTCCCTGAGTATCTGAGACTACAAGCATGCACCACCATGCCTGGCTAATTAAAAAAAAAAATTATTTGTAGATAGGGTGTTTCCTTTTATTGCCCAGGTTGTTCTTGAACTCCTGGACTAAAGCAATCCTCTTGCCTCAGACTACCAGAGTACTGGCATTACAGGCATGAGCCACTATGCTCAGCCACAATAATGTAATTTTGGACAAGCCATTGCATCTCTTTGGTTTCCTTCCATATGTGAGATTTCATATTCTTATTACTATTGCAACAGATTTTTATGCAACTGCATATTATAATCCTTAGTGAAAGAAGTATAAGAGACCAAAGAAAGCATGTAGTTATACTGTTAAATGCTCTCAGAATGATCCCCTCATATTCCGAGTATCCTCAGTTAACTTCATTGTAGAATGAGGAAATCAAGAAATAGAGAGATTGAAGAATGCATAAATATATGAAACATTCCCAATGAGTATCTTCACTACTTCCCTATTTACCTAGTCACAATCCACAAAACACAAAAGAGGAAAACCCTCAAACTTGGATCAGCAGGAAGAACTGAGCAGCTTGGTGTTCATTCTTGGATATATTTGTCTTTCTTGAAAGTCAAAACACCTCTGTGTTTGTGTTCTAGAGTAATATTTCTTTTCTTTTTTTTTTTTTGAGATGGAGTCTCGCTCTGTTGCTCAGGCTGGAGTGCAGTGGCGCGATTTCGGCTCACTGCAAGCTCTGCCTCCTGGGTTCACGCCATTCTCCTGCTTCAGCCTCCCAAGTAACTGGGACCACAGGCGCCCACCACCACACCCCGCAAATTTTTTGTATTTTTAGTAAAGACGGGGTTTCACCGTGTTAGCCAGAATGGTCTCGATCTCCTAACCTTGTGATCCGCCTGCCTCGGCCTCCCAAAGTGCTGGGATTACAGGCATGAGCCACCACAACCGGCCCAAGTTTTTAATAATTTTTTGAAACTTTTTTTTTCAGGATTTAAAACTTAGATGGTGATTTGATTGGGGAGATGTTTTGAAAAGGGAAAAAAAAATGAATAGTAGAAATGTCTAAAGATGCTGATTAAGAGGAACAACAAAGCCAGATGGCATAAATGGCATCTTTAGGAATTTTGTGGCATAAGAAGCTATGCTGAAAAGTTCCCCTCTGTCCTGAATGTGGTGCAGTCACACACTGAGCATGCTCTGTGTCCTTAGTTAGCCACATGAACTCACTTAATGTGCTCGACCCTAAAACCTCTACCTTTGTCTTAGCGATTTAGACTCTTTGTTTTTTAGCTGTTTTCAGTACTTCATCAAGCTGATTTTGTTGCCCTTTTAGAAGTCTTAATCAGTAAAAGTTGTCTTCTTTGTATAACAGTTATGGCATATCTAGACTCTAGAATTTTAAGCAGCCATTAAAAAGAATGAGTATATCTATATGTATTGAACTTAGATTAGGTTAAAATATCAACTTGCAGAATAATTGGTACAAACCTATTTTGGTTACTAACAGCAACATGTATATATTTGTATAATTATAGAGAGGTAGAAAAAATACACATAAACTACTAACTAGCTTTAGTTTTCTGCAGGAGAGAAGGGTTAGAAAGCAAAGAGATTATTAATTTTTTTCTTCATATTTCTACATTGTTTATTTGTTATAATAATCATGCATTGCTTTTGTTAAGATAATAATGTGGAAAACTATTTAAAGACTATCCCTTTATAAGAACTAATATTTTATGTGAATTATTTGTAACATCATTCATAGTTATTCCCTAAATAATTATCATGTTAGATATTTACTCCATGCATGCTTTAAACACTGAGTCAGATGCTGCAAACTGTCTATTGAATAACCATTCTGCCGTTTTCCTTACTATATGAAAGCTTATAATAGTCTCAGAGGCAACATGGCCAGCATAAAAGTAGAACAACAGAACAGAATGAAACATAAGAAAACAGAAACAAACAAGTAGAAGCTCAAATATCCACACAACTAAAAGTGGTGATGATAATAAAATCTGGCTATGGTGACATAAATGGAAGTTGTTGTGTGGAACGTGCAGGAGGACTCCTTCAAAAGGAATATGGACAGTTAGTGCACACTTTTCCGGCCTTCTTGTCTCATTCCTTCCAACTGCCAGTAACAATGACATGAGAACTGGAGCAGTCATTCAGATCATGAGGCAACATTAAGGATGAAAACCACACACCGAGGATGATGGAGCAGAAAAAGGGAGAGAAGGAGATTTTCTGACGATCCCATGGTGTCAGTTGACACACCTGGACTGCCTACTCCTGACTCTCTTGTATTTGAAAGAATAAATTTTGTTGTATTTAATCACTACTATTTTTGGATTTTCTGTTGTATGCAGCTGAATTTAGTTCTAATTGATGTAGACAAGTCTGCCTGTAACTAGATGCGTGTGGAAAATAAAACTTTCATGGGAAAAATACAGAATTATGGAATCAAATTCTATATTTTTTGCTTTTGCCACACAGGCATATTCTTTCCATGCTCCGATCTAGAGTAGCTCACTTGTTAAATCATGATAATTCTGGTTGTGTCTATTTTGCTTCCACTTCTGATGAATAATTGAATATTTAGAGCTGCTGTGAAAGTTTTGGTCTCTGTCTTTCTTCTGCTAACAATAGAAGGTCTTGATGAATTGATTAAGTAAAAATAAAAGTGTACTGAGGCAAAAGCGCTACAATCACTTAAACCTGTTTCTAAGGGGTCAAAGGGCTAATTTTTGAAATTCCAGACAACAAAAAAATATCTACTGTAAATAAGAAATCTGAGCTGAAATGGAACACAAGCCTAACTCAATGACATGAGACAAGACCTGGAAGTAAAGCACCTAATGGGTTCTAATTCCGGTTCTGCCATCTAATCATCATTTGTGCCTGAATAATATCATTTAGCCTATCTATGCCTCATTAGTGAAATGGGATAACTGACCCATAGGGAAAGAAAATATTCGATAGTGAAGTGAAGCATGGTTGAGGGAACTTTGTGGAAGCCTTCCCTCTATGAAAGAAGGTATATTTCTGGAGCAGTTGTGCCCAGCCATCCAGATACTGTGTTTATGCTGAAAGTGTGATTTGATGCCTGGCAAACAACAAAGAATGTTTTGAACAAATGATCACTGGCAAAGAACAGAGAAGGTGGCAGATCTTTTATCATATTCTACTGGTTGTGAGCAGGCAGCACTTTTTCTTCCTCTTCTACCAGCTGTCAATGTCCACAATAATGAGAAGAAACTGTAGTATAGCTTCTTTTATTAAATAGAAGGTTGTTCCTGCTACATAACTAAAATTATTGCCCTGAATCTCCTATGCAATCCAATTTCCTGTTTTTAAACTTTGATTAAGCGTACAATGGAAATTATTTTCTTCATTTTATAGATAAGATCATTCAAGTTCAGGGACAAGGAATAAACTGATTAAGGTCACTAAAGTATTGAATGGCAGAGCTAGAATCCAAAGTAGTTTTTTTATTTTAATAATGTTTATTTATTTATTTATTATACTTTAAGTTCTAGAATACATGTTCAGAACTTGCAGGTTTGTTACATAGGTATAGGTCTGCCATGATCGTTTGCTGCACCCATCAATCCATCATCTACATTAGGCATTTCTTCTGATGCTATCCCGCCCCTAGCCCCCCAACCCCTGACAGGCCCTGGTGTGTGATGTTCCCCTTCCTGTGCCCGTATGTTCTCATTGTTCAACTTCCACTTACGAGTGAGAACATGTGGTGTATGGTTTTCTGTTGCTGTGTTAGTTTGTTGAGAATGATGGTTTCCAGCTTCATCCATGTCCCTGCAAAAAACGTGAACTCATCCTTTTTTATGGCTGCATAGAATTCCATGGTGTATATGTGCCACATTTTCTTTATCTAGTCTAAATTGATGGACATTTGGGTTGGTTCCAAGTCTTTGCTATTGTGAATAGTGCTGCAATAAACATACACGAGCATGTGTCTTGATAGTAGAATAATTTATAATCCTTTGGGTATATACCCAAAGTAGTTTTTTAACTTTAACACTAGTGGTGTAAACCACACCATATACTGGTATGCATGAGACACAGGTGAGCAAGTTATAATTAATACGCAAGTCTATTAGGTCATATGTAAAGATGTAAGAAATATTCTCTCATTCCATTTCCCTCCAACCTGTATATATGCTTGACAAACCAAATAATCTCAAGTACACAACAGACACACACACACATACACACACACTCCCTATTTATAGTTTTAAAGGAAAGAAAGAACTAGGTCCTAAGCTTCCAGGGAGAAAGATATATATGAGAATGATCATTTAAATGAAGATTAAAACTGTGGTAATAATTTAGTAGTGACCCAGGATCTTAGCCATTAAGGGAATTTTCCAAGCAGAATTTAAGATAACAATGGGTCAGAAACTCCAGAGGACAACAGGCACATCTGTTTCCTTCACTCCTGGCTCCACGTGGCATATAACAATTTCAGATAAATCAAATGAAGCAAAAATATTTGTAGAAGAAAAAAAGATGCCTGAAACTAATTCTTCTGTCTGTAGGTCAAAGGTCCTTTGGAAACTCTAATAATTTGTGAAACTTAGATTACTCCATTAAGCCATCTAATTCATGTTCTTGGATGTTTAAGATTTGAAATGTAAGATTTCTTTTTCACAGTGACACCTGCAAGACTCTAAACCCCACCAGTACAAAGAAAGATGACTTTTCTGTGTTCTAACTATTGTATTCTCAGGAACATAATAGTATCTTACCAAGGGGTTTAATGTTGCTAATTCATAAATCAATAATACTTTGATAAATAATGATCTTACCAAAAGTAAAAAAATGTGACAGACTATTAATCATATGTCATTACCAAGTAAGACTATTATCTGATTAAGAAGCTGATAAGCCTTCAAATGCTAATGGCAGGTCATATAAGTCAAGAAGCCCAATCTTTCCATGAATCAAGGCCTAGTTGCCACAATCTCTCTCTGAAATGCAGCAAATTACTTCAGTGTAAACAATGGCTTCACTAAACTAACCAGAAATCTAATGGCTCTGAAGACTTATTTCAGCTTTTACAAGGGACTAACTTTATATTTGGTGGCAATTTTGACACTAAAAAGTGTAGTCTCCAGTAGAATCATACTCTTGTAGAATTAAATAAATTTAAATAAATCTTAGCAGAAGAAATATGAATGGCTTAGGCTATCAATCACCATTTATTTGGGTTTGGATAAAAGGGGAAAAACGATGTTCTTCTTTGTAGTTGTAGTTCAAACACAAATAAGAATGAAAATTCTTACAGTAATTTGATTAAAATTCCTCTAAACACATGTAGCAAGAAATTATTTTTGCTACTCTAACTACATGATGTGCACACTTCTGAGCTATGGAATTTCCCTGAAGCAGATGGGAAGCCATTTATTTTGGTAAGGGCACAGCCCTTTTTAAGATTTAGATCTGACAGGAGAGCTGTGTCAGCACAAATGAGAGAAAGCTGGTAGCCCTGGAGCAAAGTCCCTCTGCCAAGAGGACCCAGAAGGAGTTTCTTGGGGATTCTGACAGGAAACAATCCTGCAAAAATGAATAGTAACTCAGATCAGTAGACCCTTCCAGCTTCTACTAAGAAATAGTATTAAAAATCTAGGCAAATCGAAAGAAATTATAAATCTAGATTTAAAATGACCTAGAATAATTGTTTATTTTGTCTATGTGAGTCTTGCTCCCCAGTGACGAGAGACAGGGACCCTTTTTGACCAGAATTTCAGACTAAGATGGATAACTAAATATGCATTAAGTCAGATATATTAGAAATATAATCAATCTGACAACCAAACCCTTAATTTACAGGTGAGAAGTGCAAGAGCCAGATAAGAAAAATGAATTGCCTGAGATCACACTACTAGTTGTAAGCACAGATAGAATTAAACCTAGTTCCTAAGTCCCACCAATTTAACGTTGGAAAACTTTAGTCCTGTTTTGTAAATAAATGTACCATTTTTCCTAAGGAAGCTAGTAAACTATAGAAATAAACAATTTCAATTATAGATTTTGGAATTCGATATTGTAAATCATGGAAATGCACATGAAATGTGCATAAGAAGAAAATACAACAATGATGAAAATAAAAAATATTCATGATACTTAGCATTGGGAAGAATTTGCAGCAACTGGAATTCTACACTAGTGGGAATCTAAATTACTTCAATTACATTATAAAACTATTTGTCAGTATCTACTAAAGCTAAACATATAGTGCTCCATCACCCAGGAATTCTATTCCAAGCCATAGACTTAAGAGAAATGAAAGCATGTATTTACATGAAGATTTGAGCATGAATGCTTATGGCAGTCCAAATTTCCATTAACAATACACTGGAGCTATACTTTTTGTTATCTTCATGCCATAGAATCTTACATGGCCACGAAAAAATGAAATTACTGCTTTTTACAGAAATGTGGATAACTGTCACAGATATGATGATGGATAACTGTCTGTGAAGTGTGTATACTGTGTATGTGTGTGTGTATCCATTTAACCACTACCCACCCACCCACACATCCCCTCTCCCCCTACACACACAAACACACACACACACACACACACACACACACACGCACACCATGGGTGTCAATTGAGCTGTACACTTCAGACTTACTTTCTATCCATCACTATATATATTTATTCCTCAATTAAAAGTATACATATGAAAATTTATTCTGAAAAAAAACAATAATATTGTTTGTATTCTTACTTAAGAGTAAGGATACAGTAATCTTTTCAATCAAAGCATAGTGTTTGAACAATTAGGACTAAGTAATGACATATTAAATGGTAAGTTATTTGTTTATGCTGCAGCAGCAAAAATGCCCATTCTACTAAAACTGTGAGTTGTGATAACCCATTGAAGGGCTATAAAAATCATTCCTTAAAATAGCCCATAATTTTTCTGTTTAGAAAGCATAAATCTTGAAATGAGTAATAATAGTTGAGATGACTAAGAAGAGCTGATTAAGGAAAAGATCAGATGACTAAAGGAATTTAGAGATAAGGCAGTTGTGGGCAGGTGATGTATTGTTAGTCAATATATTCTTTGTTATTCTTTATTGTGAGTCAAAACTGAGATAGCTCAAATAATTTTTTTTAAAGGAAAAACTTTAGGACACGTAACAACTCTATGGACTTAGGGGTTGGGGCTGGAAACTTTCTGTCACTAACGCCATCACATCCTCCCACCATGTCTGATAATTTTCTTAGGCACCTCTACAGAGAGAAGAACGTGTCCATAGGTCTAGGAACATGATCTTAGATCACAATTCTATCTTTTAGATCTAAGTATAAGGTTTCAATTTAGTTAAAAAGCCAAACACAATTTTTCTCACCCCACTTTTTCCAAAGGTTTGCTCTGCCTGTTGGAATAATGCAGTTATACCAAAATAAGAAAATAGAAACCATGTAAGTAAGAAAGTTTGGCAGTTGTCAAGGTCAAGAACTGTGGCTATTCCTTAGTGTATCTCATGTTCCCCCTATTTTATCAATAAGATTGATCCTAGTTTTTCATTTCTATTGAACTCTACTTACTTAATATTTATCTCAATATCTGGTCTGACCACATTTAACTTTTACTTTTCTATAGCACTTTGATACAGCTCTTTGGTCAACAATCCCAGTATAAGGTGTTGACTGACCCAAAACTATTTTCTTTTCATATCAAAGTATCTCTATCCTAGCACTTTGGAAGACTGAGGCGGGAGAACTGCTTAGAGCCAAGGAGTTTGAGACCAGCCTGTGCAACACAGGGAGATCCCCATCTCTACTAACACTTTTTTAAAAAAAAATTAGTATGGTGTGGTGGTATGTACCTGTGGTCCCAACTACTTGGGAGTCTGAAGTGGGAGGATCACTTGAGCCTGAGAGGTGAAGGATATAGTGAGCCGAGATCACAATACAGCACTTCAGTCAAGGCAACTGAGTGAGACCTCGTCTCAAAAATAAATAAATAATAAATAAATCAGAAGTCTTCCTCTTAAAGGTTCTGATATTCCACAACTCATGATATAACTTGCTTTACTAACCATAAAAATATTTTTATTTGAAGAGGATTCTGCTGATAATGTTGCTATTCCAGAGTCTTACAGAGGTTACTGACAAACCTGTTCCATTATTAGCCAGTGTTTGCCAGTAATTCTTGCTATTTAGTCACCAACTTTTTTTCTTTTGTAGCTGCATAATGATCTTTACTCTCTGAGTCCTTATCGTTGACTGCTATCCAACAAGTCACTCCTATTGCCTTTCTAGCAAAAGGTCTAAACCACTCAAAGTTGTATCTTTAAACATTTTTTACGGTAGTTCTACTATCTGTGCCTAAACAATATTGAGTTTATCTTATGAAAATTTTCAGAAAATGTTGCCATCAGAATTCCTCCAGTGTATATTTATGTGTTCAAATATTCAAACAGCTTTAATTAAGAATGGTCTGGAAGTCCTCTAATTTGATTTGCTCCTTTTGTACATAGGGCACTTATGATACAGGGAAATGAAGTGATTTGTCCAATGCCATGTGGTTTATTAACAAATAGCAATAAGAAAACAACAATAAAAACTATAAGAGACAGTATCTATGCCATGCTTACTAAGTTTCAAGTAGCATGCTAAATACTATAAGTGAATTCTCTCTTTTAATTCTTACAACAAATCTATGAGGTAGGTTCTATTACTTCCCTTGTCTGATCCCTATTCTGATAGTCTGAGAGTTCTTTACAGCAATCTATAAATTCCTTGCTGAGTTAAGGAATGATGGTATCCTTAGTGTTGATGTTAATCTTTTTACAAAAGTAAATGATAGAATGTTAAGGATCAAAAATGTTTGTTTTTATCATTTTAAATATAAATTATGTGGAAGCCATATTATAATTAGGACTCAGTTATTTTCTTAACTTTATCCTGATGTTATTTTGTTACCGACCTGTGACCAATGTGATTTGTTTTCTGTTTTAGTCATAAATTTGTAACCTAAGCTTGACAGTAAAAACTAGTGGCTTTCATTAAATAATTCTGAGAAAATCATTGATTACATTTTTATTTTCTGAAATCTGGCTGGTATATGTTAATCCAGAGGTCTTTGCAGAATGCATAAAATGACCTGTTTCATGAGCTTATAATATAAATGAGGTCATTTCTATTTTTAGGACTAAAATTAATCTCTAGAGCCTTCCCATGCCCATCGGCAGGAGCTCAAGTATCTCTCTTGGGACTCTTCAAACTCCCTGAATATTTCCAGAACTCTGGAGACTTTATCATTCTAAGAGGACCAGTTTTGTTTCACACTTTGGGGAAATAAATAGAAAAATATGATCAATTTAATAGAAGGATGTTCCCCAATTTCTGCTGCAATCACTGTTCTCAGCCACAATGGTCATTGTAGAATACAAGTGGATACACACATTGGGATATGAAATTCATCTGCTACTCTGATGATGCCACTATCATCCTGGCAACACTTTCTCAGGATCTAAAGGGCAGGAAGTTTATTTCCAGAATTTTTCCTTATACCACTATAATATTAAGGGCCAGTTCTCAAATCACTCCTACCTTACTGAATCTCTGTACTGGGAGTAAAATACCACTCTGTCAGTATGGTAGGAAAAAAGAGGCCTCAAGATTGAGCTCCCACAATGTTGTAGTGCCAACATAGATAGACAGCAGAATCAAACTGCATCAGGTAATTTATGCCTCAACTATTTAATGGCTGTGTGACCTTGGTCAAGTCATTTATCCTCTCAGTTTTCCTATGGTAAAATGTATATCTTAAAATGTCTACTTCATAGTTGTTTTGGGATGATTTGTGTAAGGTACACAGAAAAATCCTTGACACAATACTACACTATTATTATTTTATTACTATTAAATAACACTCATTTTCTTAAAGCACATCCAGTATTGGGAGTGACTGGTAGCTTGAGAAAAAAATCCCCACTGCCTTTGTTCTCCAACCCAAGGGCATATAGGTTTGGGGACTGGTTCCTACTGAGATGCCTCTGGAGAATCTCTCCTACCTGTGGACCTCTGCTGTCTAACCATAAAAATCTGTTAAAAATGATGAGATTCTACTAAACCTCGAAAGGAACATGGTGAAGTTCTTGCTCTCTTCTCAAAAGGTTTCTTGATCCCTGTACAAACGTTTCCATCTTCTTCCCACTGATAAACACTACCTACTAAGCAGGCATTCAGAAGGACAATTTTTACCCAAAAAGGAAATCATGTATACGCTTCCAGGGCAATTGATTCATACTTGTTTCATATTTATAATAGAAGAGGAGACCTTAGAGAGACATTCTAGAATCCAAAAAGAAACTCCTCCAAGGCAATTTTCCCTTTACACCACAATAAAGAAGTGGCTAGTGACTCATACAATACAGACTCTTGCTTTTTTTCTTCAACAGTTTTATCTGAATTATGTGTCATATCCCCATACCTAATCGCATAGGTTTGCTTTCTTATATGAGAACTCATGGGTGTATCTAAAGGAAATCAGATGGAGCGGACAATAGAGTATTAAAAGCAACATAAATAAATTTTTAATAATATAAGCAGAACAAGTTGTGCTTCCTTAAAATAATACATATCTTCAATAAGCTGTTGCTAATTCAGAGAAGGATTGATTAAAATTTTCCCAGCTAGTAAATAATTCCCAAAAACTGTTTGCAAAGTTACATTACTGGTAACCTAGTCACATCCTATGAAAAAATAAAATTCCCTCAACCTCACACCCTTCATCCTGCCTACATCTCCTACTAATGCACCTAATATGAGGCCTGTTCATCTGGTAAATATTTAATCCACTCTATTTATTTATTTATTTATTTATTTATTTTTTGAGACGGAGTCTCGCTCTGTCGCCTGGGCTGGAGTGCAGTGGCCGGATCTCAGCTCACTGCAAGCTCCGCCTCCCGAGTTTACGCCATTCTCCTGCCTCAGCCTCCTGTGTAGCTGGGACTATAGGCGCCCGCCACCTCGCCCGGCTAGTTTTTTATATTTTTTAGTAGAGACGAGGTTTCACCGTGTTAGCCAGGATGGTCTTGATCTCCTGACCTCGTGATCCGCCCGTCTCGGCCTCCCAAAGTGCTGGGATTACAGGCTTGAGCCACCGCGCCCGGCCTCACTCTATTTATTATATGCTTTTAATCTGCCTTTATAGTATATCCATTCATTCCCAGTGAGTTGTCTGTATTGTCTCTTAAATAAAAGGGACCAAGATTATAAAAACTCTATATAAATATCATACACTTCACATGATCATATTAAGAACTAGAAAGTATTGATTTGTACTTCATACTAATTTCACAAAACATCATAAATTGTAGAATGAAAAAGTATTTATAAAAACAATGTTTCTGTTTTTTGAAGGAACTGGAGAAAAATGTATCACACTTTTTTTTAGAGGAGAAAAAATAGATTAATAAAACCATTAGAATTTATATAGAGTATGCGTGAGTTGAGATCTTCTGCACTCAGAATCTAGGGCTCTCTCATGTAGTTATTTGAGAAGTGATTGTTGTTGGTTTATAAAGTATGCTGTGGTCAGTACATTACTTTTAAAGGAGAAACCACATGATACTTAAGTGTGAAAAATAGATGCGCATTACTTATAGTCTTTGCTTATGACACAACAGAGCATCAACATTACTTTAACTGTCTTTGTAACATGCTGCTATGATGATATCAAGAGAACCAAACTTTGGTAGCTTAAGTTCATGGATACCCTATTATAATGCCATTATGGTAGGAAAATGATTTTAGTGCAAGTTAATGGAAACCACATTACACTGGTAAGCAATTTTATTGTAAGTCTATGAAGACCACATTATGATGGTCAAACAATTTCCCTGTAAGTCTATGGAGACTGCATTAATAATGCCATTATAAGAGCAAAACAATTTTAAATAAACTCTATGGGGACTCATTTCACTGTCATGATGGTGGCAAAATGATTTCAGTATATGTTTATGGAGAACCCTTTACAATGCCATTATGACAGCATTACAATAGTAAAAAGAAATTATCGGGAGCCCATTATAATGCCATTATAATTCCATTACATTGGTTAAAAGAATTCAGAGTAGTTCTACAGCAACACCACTACAATGGTAACAATTAGGTCATAGAAAACATTAAGGGGCATGACATTTAAAAAGGAAAAAACAGATCTAGGTTTAGAAAGATCAGATTAATGTCCAGAAAGAAATCACATCTATTCACAAAGTTTTACCTTACTGGGCTCATGTAATTTATTTGCCTCTAGATTATCCAGTTTGTCACTATACCTGGAAGTATTTGGGATTTACATTAAACAATAAATTCTTCCTCTAAAAGGTCAGTTATTTTTATTGCTTCTAATATGTTGCCACCTCAAATATGGTGCCCCTGAAGACTCTATCCTACCTGTGGACCTCTGTTGTCTAGAGGTCTTTGTACATCAGAGAAAAATGAATATTCATCCTCAATAGGGAAGTTGTGAAGATCTTGATCTCTTTATTTCCAAAAAGTTCCTTGACCTCTATACAAATTTGCTCTACCTCTCCTAGGTGATCAATACTACCTTTTACATGGGTATTCATTAATAAATTCATAGTTGACTAGTGTTGAAGAAGGTTTTGCTACTGCCATCAGTCATTTCATTTCATGAAGATGAATCTATTATATCATTACTATAGATTATATCCCTATATTCGTTCAGCTGATTGATAAGCACAGGCTATCGATAAGAATGTAATATCTATAAGAATAAGTCTGTGAATAATTGCCTTACATAATAAAAGAAACTTTGCAGATGTGATTAAATTAAGGATGCTGAGATTCGGGGGATTACCCTTGATTATCTGAGTGTCCCCAATATTATTACAAGAATTCTTATTAGGGGGAGGTAGGAGAATTAAGGACAAAGAAGGCTATGTAAAGACAAGCAGAGACTGGTATGATGAAACAATAAACCAAAGAATGCTGGTGGTCTCTGGAAGTTATGAGAGTTGGGAAATTGATTTTTCTTCTGGAATCCTCCAGAAAGGACCAGTTCTGCTGATTTTAGCCCCATAAGACTCATTCTAAATGTCTTACCTCTACTGAGATAGGAGAATAAATCTGTGTTGTTTTAGGTCACTAAGTCTGTAGTAATTTGTTAAAGCAGCAATAGTGAGCTAACACATTCAGTAAAACAGATTTTTTAATCTGCTGTGAAATAAGCAAATTCAAAAAGTTTATTCTATTAAAAAGACTGGAGTTATCATCTATGTTCAACTTTTAAAACATAGAGAATGTAATAATATATTTTTATATCATCCATTTGTTTGCATATCTATCAGCATTGTAGAATATATTTTAAGGAGAACCATTTAATTTTTTCCACCCTTATTGTGCTGTTCCTTTTGATTCAAGTATGTAATTCTTCAAATAAGACATTTGGAAAAAGAAGAAACACCAAAAACTTTGAAAACATACAGACTGATAGTGACATCAGGAAACTTATGAAACTTAGATGAATATTTTAAACTAACGGTATCTCTAGAAATATCTCATTCTTTCTACAAATGTTTGTTCTTTCTTTCCTGGCAAGGCAGAGAATACATGCATATGGAGATATTTCAGGGGCTATGAAATGAAGAAAAAAAATACAGAGGGTCAGTCACCCAGTCTGGGATGAGGATAGTGCAAAATTGGCATGGTGTGCAAAAACAAATCATGCTCAGCATGGGTCACCACGCTCATTTACATTCCCTCACCTTCTTTGCAGTTAGGCTGGGGACATAGAAGTGAGTTCTGGCAGATGAAAATGTGAGTGGAAATTTTCTATCACTTCTTGTTCAGGACATTTAGGAGCTAGTGTCCCTCCTACTCTCTTTCTCTGCTACAACCAATTTGAAAATTATATGATGATAAAGGGACATTAAAAAAAGCCTCAATCCTTTAATTGTCAAATGGAAAATAGCTTTCTGCTAAACTATGTTGGATAACTTTTATTGTATTAAGCTATAGAGATTTGGGGGCTTGTATGATTTGGTAGCTAGTATTAATTAACTGAACTGATAACATATGGGGAGTAAAAAAATTTGAAAATTCCCACCCAATATTATTTTTATATTTGGAATTAACCCCATTTTTTCCAAATGTTGCAGTATCCCTTCTGCTACCCCTCACCCAAAATGCATGTAGCTTTTAGTTTTCATGCCAACATAGAAGAAAAGGCCACAGGAGACATGACTTAGAGAGATGACTCCTCAAAAGGATGTTTGAAACTCGGTAGAAAAACTGGAATCCTGGAATAGCATCATATGTAACACCCTAAGGAGGGTGAATATCGAAACATATTTTGTCACTGCTGTTGAATTTGTTTTCTTAATAGAGAGTTGGTGTCAGATTTAAGAGGTAGAATAAAGTTTCAGAGCAAGGTAAGTTTGGAATGTCTAACATCAATGTTATTTACACAGGGAAGAGAGGTGAATCTAGTTTAATGCAATTATAGGAGCTGAATTAAGCCAAAGCAACAAGTATTCCAAAGAAATATTTATTTTAAGACACTTCAGTGAACTTCAGGCTCCAAAATAAAGACTCAGGCTTTATCAGTATTCAAGGGTGTGCTGGCATGAATGTAAGCCACTAAGCTCTCCCTTCAAGAGAATCTTCTGTGGGGTGACTTATCTAATAGTAGCCTCCACCTGTAGTACCTTGAGATCCACTGTGTCCTTTCTGTTGAGGCCCACTGTGTCCTTTCTATTGAGGCCATCTTTCTCCTAACCCACGAATGAGCATAGTGGGAATTCTTGAGCCAGGACATTCTTGCCAGTGCTAGACTCTAATAATCAACTTTTGCTGGGGAACTTCTTATCACTCTGGCCAAGACTTTCTCAGAACTGCCCTCAGTCTACAAGTTCTCCTTTCTCCCCGTTCTCCTTTCACAAACTTTATACCTGCATTGTGCTAGAATGCAAGTCTTGCCTTCTTCTACCCCTACCACTTAAGCTTCAGAGATTCACTCTTGTCATCAAATGCTTCTTGAGAGACATGAACTGGCACAGGTGATACTGGAAGTTATGGCTGGGACTGGCTCCCTTACCACCCAGAGAGCAATGAGGACACCCACCCTGAGTAGAATGTGGAGCATGGCCAGCTCTTGGCACAAACTGGTTGCCAAACTGCTAAAAATTTCACTAGTGCTGATCTTGGAAAATGTACTAAGAGAGAGAAGGCCCCTTTCTGAAGTGATTCTTCAGGTATTCGAGAGGTATGGGGGAGAACAATTCTTATTAGAGGAGCAGAACTGGCCAGTTATTACCAAGTATTATTGATTCCTTTCATAGGAATAATGGGACATAATTAAACAATGAGAACCAGAGGTACTTTTTCCATAGTTTAATAGAGTTACGGAACTCCAGAGGTGTTTAAATGTTCAGCCAAGGCAACAGGACTCTTGTGCAAAATTCTTATTGGGAAAACCTGGGATCTTAAAACAACATTTAAGGACTTCTGCATATATGTCCTCCAAGGATTCTGACTGTGCAACTCCCTACCCCCTGAAATCTCAGAGCTTATAATGCATGCCATTCTCCCTAGTATAAGCTAAATTTTCTCCCATAAGGAAAGATCTTGCTTAGTGTATTAGTCTGTTCTCATGCTGCTAATAAAGACATATTGGAGACTTGGTAATTTATAAGGAAAAAGAGGTTTACTGGACTCACGGTTTCACATGGCTGGGGAGGCCTCACAATCATGGCAGAAAGCAGAGGAGGAGCAAAGGCACGTCTTACATGGTGGCAGGCAAGAGTGTGTGCAGGGAAACTGCCCTCTATAAAACCATCAGATCCAATGTGATTCACTCACGATCACGAGAATAGCACGGGAAAAACTCACTGCCATGATTCAAGTACCTCCCACTGGTCTCTCCCACTACATGTGGGAAGTATGGGAGCTACAATCCAAGATGAGATATGGATGGAGACACAGACAAACTATATCACCTAGCATTCTTCCTCATAGAGCAACAGTTGGCCCTCTTGGGAGCAGCCTCCGTATCGTCTCCTCACTGCCAATCTGATTAGCTGGGTGAAATTCTAGCATAGCTTGGCTGATGATATTCCAAGCCTTTTAAGAAGGTAAGATATCAAACCTCAAAGAGCCTAAGAATTAGCTGGGATGTATTAGCAGGAGCCAAAGAAGTACTCCTTGGGGTAGGATTTTAAGGGTTCTTGATAAAAAAGACTCAAAATGAACGACTAGATAAGCAACAGTTCAATAGTTTAGAGCCCCTTGGGACTTGGGCTTCAACTCCCTAGGGAAAGACCCTAGTTTATGGGTGGCTTGTAAAATCCTGGAGAAGAGGTGGCTATTGCTGAGCAAACTCCTGCCTGAGTTTGTCCTGATAGATGGCAGGGGAAGGATTAACAAGCTAAGGAAAGTGATCGTGCTGGAATGGATACATTTTGTGAGGTCAGAATAATTAACAGAGGATTATGCTATGGAGAGGCCTAGAGGATACACCATTCACCGTGGACAACATAAATGTATTTGTGAGAGTGTATTCTGTGATCATAATACAGTTGCATTTGATGGCCGCTTTCTCCGCAGGTCAGGGGTGATGGTAGGAGAGTATTATAAGCCGAAGTGTGTCTCACCCCACAAAAATATGCTAAATTCCTAACCCCCATTACCTCAAAATGTGAGCTTATTTGGCAACTGGGTGTTTACAGAGGTGATCAAGTGAAAATGAGGTCATGAGGGTGGGCTCTAATACAATATGACTGCAAACTACCAGAAGCTAGAAAGAGCCAAGGAAGGATTCCCCTATAGGTTTCAGAGGGAGCCTGACCCTGCTCCCCAGTTTGGGGTAATTTGTTATACAAGCCCCAGGGAACTAACTCAGAGAGGCATTCATAGAGCTGGGTTTAATAGCCATGGTGGTGATGGTTCCCTTAAGTAATAGAGACCATGTGGCAGGACTTATGTGCCAGAAGCTAGTGGACTGGAATTTCCATCAGTAATCACCAGTATCAAAGGGGCAGTCAAGGGAGTTCAACCTTTAGGGACGTGTAGAGCTGGTTAATGAAGCATGGCATCCTTTGAGGCAAATGAGATGTGCAGCCAATGAAGGTACTGCTTAACATCTGAAATCAGAGTAAGACGAGAGGAGTGGGAGACCTCACCAAAAGAAGTCACAATTACATGCCCAGTTCCTAACCTAAGCCAAATTAAAGATCTGGAATTTATTGATTAAAAAGGTATCAGGCCTCCAGGATAATGCACATGCAACCCAACTGCAAGTACATGTCCGCAGTCCTTCTCCAAAGGGATCTATGGACATTAACTCAGGTGAGCATAAACTGGAGAAAGATGGCTAGCCAGGTATTTTGAAGATTATTGGATATTGACACCCATAGGCCCAAGGCATCATGATAGCCGACTGAGGTAATCAATGGAGTCCTGAACATGGACTGGCTTCAATGGATCCACTGAGGTTACAAATGCAGCTGGTAGGCATTTCCGTGCCAAGTGCCTTATCGCAAATTGGCATAGCTGACAGTTGGAGTAATACGCATATGAAGCCCTGGTCTATGGGGTGAGAGCTATTATACTGGGGAAGGCTTAGTACAAACCTGTGAAACTTACCCCCACACACTCCATTCAAGCCAGTTTGTAAAAAATATCTATCCTGGGCTAGGTGGTGTACTTACTGCTACTATTAAAGATCTAAAGGTATAGGGATAATGGTTCCTAACTTACACCTTTTAATGTGCCAGTCTGGCCTCTATAGAAACTAGATGGGACCTCCAAAATTACAATGGACTTGCACAAGATCTACCAATTTGTAAGCCTAATAATAGCTGTTGTGCTAGATATGGTATCATTGTAGAATAGATTACAAATGTATTGTATATTATGCTATAATAGATTTGACAAATGCATTTTTTTCTCACCGGAAATGAGAGTCAGAAACAGTTCACATTCACACAGAAGGGATGGCAATATTCATTTACAGTTTTGCTCCAGTGTTAACTCTCTCATTTTCTGTCCTAATATAGTCTGAGGAGGTCTACACCATCTGGACACTGGCCAACACCATACTGATCTGTTACATCAGTGAAACAGACTGACTGGGCAAAATGGGCAAATGGTGGCTAACATGAGGGAGATGCTTCGCTAACAGGAAAGTTCCAGAGGGTGGAAGATAGGCCCTTCAATAATTAGGAGACCTGCAACTACAGTGACATCCTTGGGGATCTCAGGGGAATGTCAAGTACCCCTTAAAAATAAAAGACAAATTACTCCATCTTGCATCTCTACCACCAAAGGGAAGAATGGCTCCTGGTAAGGCTTTGTGGGTTTTGGAGGCCACGCATTCCACACCTAGTTACACAGCTTGGCCCATGTACTGAATGACATAGGGGTTGCCAGCAGGAAAGGGCTCTTCAGCAGGTCCAGACTGTAGTGTAAGCTGCTTTGTCACTTGGGATTACAATCTTGTAGACCTATGGTGTTGCAAGTATCTGCAATGGGGAAAGATACAATTTGAGGATTATGGCAAGCTGCAGTGCAAGAGTCCCAAAGCAAGCCCTTGGGATTCAGGAGCAAGGCTACACCATCAACAATAAAGAAATATACACTTTTGGAAAATATTTTCTGATATATTATTTGTCCTTGGTATAGATCAGTTGGTTAAATATGAGGCACCAAGTGACCATGCATATCACACTGCTGGGTTCTTTTGGATCTACCAAGCTTACAGTCAAACAGGTCCAGCAGAAATTCACCATGAATTGGAAATGACACCTCTGAGATCAAGACCAAGTGGTAGCAGAAGGGACAAGTAAGTTGTGTGAACAATTTGTCTCAATTCATATGACACCCATTACTGTTGCACCAATACCTTTCTTGAGCTCATATGTAAGACCATATGGGGGACATGTTTGATCAATAGAAGAAGAACAAAAAACATCTAAGTTTAGTCTGTGGATGGGATAGGTTGGTATCAGGGTGCAAGTCAAGTGATCGGCAGTTGCTTTCCTGCCATAATCATCGGTGGCCTTGACAGACAGTGGAAAGGAAACATCTTCTCAATGGGTGTCTTGTGATTACCCCACAAAAGTGAAATGCACACCTCATTCAGTATTAGGTTTGAATGTAGAAACTGGTGATGTAATACACATGGAAAGTGTGTGAAAATTTTATTATTCACATAATGAAGCTTTCTAGGGAGAGCAGGAAAGGCTTCTAAGCAGGTCTGAAAATGGATGGAGAAAGCAGGGAGTGCAACAAAGATTCCTGCATGTAGACCAGGTCTTAAATAGTTTGAACTTCCCACCAGCACAAGGGAAGCACCATTTCGATTTGTTCATCAGCCTGCCCAGGTGTGAGGTGAAAGGGGAAGAGGGAGTGATGATACTTAAAAGACGTCAGCAGTAGAACATCAAAAATGGTATCAGCCTCTTTATTACAGAGTGGGAGACAAGTGGTACATTTGATTATCTACTTTCTGTGAAAAAATAAATGCCCTGTGATGGCGAGGCAATGGCCAGTGGCCTTGCCAGATGTTCAGGGATGACACAGAAGGAAAAGGACATAAAGTATAATTAATTTTAAAAACTTTTTTTAATTAAAAAAATAAATAAATAAATAAAAGAAAAAGAAAATTGGACAAGGAAGAAGAGATATAAACATGTGAATGGATACATGGAAGTAGACATGACTGGGAAGTTTTTGTACAAACATGAACACCTCCCCAGCAAAACAAAAACAGAAACAAGTTACAAGATAATACAAAAAAATAACCATAGAAAAGACACAGAACCACCAGGTAAACAACACAAACCACCTAATTGACATAACTGTGGTCACTGGTCACACTGCAACTGCCACAATGGATGAATGAATTTTGTCGCTATGGTAGCAGAGATAAAAGTACACATGAGCCCAACAGTACGAAATCCTATTTACCAAGGTTGATCTAGCTGCTGACCCTGAATGTCCAACAGAGACCAATACTGTGTCCCAAAAATGTCAATATATTTTGAGGAGACTAACCAGCCACTTGGTAGCAAGTCAACTACAATGAGCCCATTTTATCCTACAGGAAGAGCCAGTAGTTCATTCTTACAAAGATAGAAGGCTGTTTTCAGCATGGGTTTGCCTTTCCAGCCTGTGGAGCCTTATCATGTACCACTATTCTAATATAGAAGGACAAAAATCTCATACAATATAGCATTCAGCTGAATATCAACATAGCAAATGAGGTACAGGGGTGGGCCCAGGGCAAAAAGATCCATTGGTCGTGTCACATACTATGTAATTCAGAAGCAGTATGTCTTATTCCGTTTTGGAGCAGACTACTGAAGACACAGTCAGAGGCAATGTTCTTTAAGGATGTGGTGTAGTTCTTCATGATGCAGTATATGTGTTAGATCGGACTACCCACTATGAGCATGTCTAGATGGTGCTGTGTCACCACTAGGAAGAGCAATGGATCTGGGATTTAAGAGACAGAAGCAGGAGTGGCCCCTATAACAATTGTTTCCAATGACCTACTTGGGGACTTTGTGTTTTCCATTTCTGCAATTCCGGACTCTTTAGAATTAGAGTTCCTGGTTCTCAAACAGGGCATATTCTTGCCAGAGGGCATAGCAAGGATCTCATTAATCTACAAGCTATAGCAGCTTCCAGAACACTTTGGACTTTTTGCATCCAGAGATCAGAAGATGAGGAGTCACCATCTTGCCAGGCATAATTGACCCTGATCAGCAAGATAAGGAGGGCTGCTTTTACACAATGAGGGCAGACAGAAACACAGGCATATACCATAGAGTGACACTTCAGTGAATGATGGACCACATACACCAGAGTAGTCTCGTAAGCCTATAATGGAGTTGAAAAATTCCTATTACTTAGTGACACTGTAGATGTTGTAAGGCATTACGTTTCATGAGTGATGCTAGTATTAACAAATACGCCGCATTCCCAGTTGTAAAAAGCCTAGCAGATACAATTATGTATACAGTACATAATACTTGACAATGATATTAAATGACTATTTTACTGATTTGTGTATTATACCATTAACATTATTTTAGAGTATACTTTTTCTACTTATATTTAAAAACTTAACTGTAAAATAGCCTCAGGAAGGTCCTTCAGGAGATATTTGAGAAGAAGATATTGTTATCATAGGAGATGACAGCTCCATGTGTGTTATTGCTCCTTGAAGATACAACAAGATATGGAGATAGAAGATAGTAACATTAGTGATTCTGAACATGTGTATACCTAGGCTAATGTGTGTGTTTGTGTGTTATTTTTAAAAAATATTTCAAAAGTAAAATAAAAATTCGAAAATAGAAAAAATACTTAGAGAAAAAGGATATAAAGAAATAAAATAGTTTTGTACAGCTTTATAATATGTTTGTGTTTTACACTAAGGGTTATTAAAAACAGTCAAAAACTAAAAACAAATTTAAATGTTTATAAAGTCAAAACATTATAGTAAGTTAAGGTTAATTTATTATTGAAGAAGAGAACTTTTAAAATAAATTTAGTGTAGCCTAAGTCTATAGTGTTCATAAAGCCTACAGTAGTGTGTAGTAATGTCCTAGGCCTTCACCTTCACTTACCACTCCCTCACTGAGTTATCCAGAGCAATTCTCATTCCTGCAAGCTGGGTAAGTACCATATAAATGGTAAGTGCCCTATACAGGTATACTTTTAAAAAAAATCTTTTATATCATATTTTTACACTACTTTTTCTATGTTTACATATTTTAGGTATACAAATACCACTGTATTACAACTGACTACAGCATTCAGTAGAGTAACATGCTGTACAGGTTTAGCCTAGGACGAACAGGCTATACCATATAGCCCAGGTGTGTATGTAGTAGCTTATACCTCTAGGTTTGTGTGAATACATTCTATGATATTCATGTAACAAAGAAATTGCCTAATAACACATTTCTCAAAATGCCCCCATCATTAAGCATTGCATGACTACATATGTAGATTCCACATGATACAAGAGGGTACTTTTTGGTACTCACTTGCCCTGTTGTAATTATAAACAGATCAAGGTCTCAGACTGAGAGGTGACAATGTGCTAGCAGCCCTCACTCTCAGCGCCTCCTCGGCCTCTGCATCCACTCTGGCAGGCTTGAGGAGCCCTTCAGCCCACCACTGCACTGTGGGAACCCCTCTCTGGGCTGGCGGAGTCGGAACCGGCTCCCTCTGCTTGCAGGGGATGTGTGGAGGGAGAGGCGCGGGCGGGAACCGGGGCCGCGCACGGGGCTCGCAGGGCAGCGTGAGTTCCGGCGGGCGCTGGGGCTGGCTCGGGATCAGCGGGACCCACACTTGGAGCGGCTGGCACGCCAGCCAGAGCATTGAAAGGGCTTAGCACCCGGTCCAGCAGCTGCGGTGGTTGTCAGGTCCCCCAGCGGTGCCGGCCTGCCGGCGCTGCTCTCAAGTTCTCGCCGGGCCTCAGCTGCCTCCCGGTGGGGCAGGACTCAGGACCTGCAGCCCACCATGCCCGAACTGCCCCCCCTCCCCACCGCCCTACAGTGGGCTCCCGCCACCCGAGCCTCCCCGACGAGCGCCACACCCTGCTCCCTGGCGCCTAGTCCCATCAACCACCCAGGGGCTGAGGAGTGCGGGTGCATGGCGTAGGACTGGCAGCCAGCTCAGCCGGCGGCCCTGGTGCGTGATCCACTAGGTGAAGCCAGGTGGGCTCCTGAGTCTAGGGGGGACTTGGAGAACTTTTATGTCTAGCTAAGGGAATGTAAATACACCAATCAGCACCCTGTGTCTAGCTCAAGGTTTATAAATACACCAATTGGTACTCTGTATCTAGCTAACCTAGTGGGGACTCGGAGAACTTTTCTGTCTAGCTAAAGGATCATAAAGACACCAGTCAGCACTCTGTGTCTAGCTCAGGGTTTGTAAATACACCAATCAGTACTCTGTATCTAGCTAACCTAGTGGGGACTTGGAGAACTTTTCTGTCTAGCACTCTGTGTCTAGCTAAAGGATTGTAAACGCACCAATCAGCACTCTGTGTCTAGCTCAGGTTTGTAAACACACCAATCAATACTCTGTGTCTAGCTCACGGTTTGTAAATACACCAATGGGTACTCTGTATCTAGCTAACCTAGTGGGGACTTGGAGAACTTTTCTGTCTAGCACTCTGTGTCTAGCTCAGGGATTGTAAACGCACCAATCAGCATCCTGTCAGAGCAGTCTAATCAGTGCTCAGTAAAACAGACCAATCAGTTCTCTGTAAAATGGACCAATCAGAAGGATGTGGGTGGGGTCAGATAAGGGAATAAAAGCAGGCTGCCCCAGCCCACGGTGGCAACCCGCCCAGTACGCTTCCACAGTGTGGAAGCTTCATTTTTTCGCTCTTTACAATAAATCTTGGTGCTGCTCACTCTTTGGGTCCAGGCTGCCTTTAAGAGCTGTAACACTCACCACAAAGGTCTGCAGCTTCACTCCTGACAGTGAGACCATGAACTCACCAGAAGGGAGAAGCTCCAGACACATCTGAATGTCTGAAGGAACAAATTCCGGACACACCATCTTTAAGAACTGTAACTCACAGAGGGTCCATGGTTTCATTCTTGAAGTTAGTGAGACCAAGAACCCATGAATTCCAGACACAAGACCTCCGAGGACTGAAGGTTTATGTAAGTGTACCAGATTGACCACTAAAACCTTCTAAGTTGATGGCTGAAGGTGAAGGAATTTTAGAATCGATGAAAAGAGAGGAAGAATGACTAATAGTTGTGTCCCTTAGACCAACTACAGCAGAGGACTGTGGTTTGTCTCATTGCCCTTCTTCATCTAAGTTTCCCTTCAGAAGCTGAGAACCATGTACTGGAGAAGGTCCTTGCCCAACATAAATAGAAAATTAGATCTTCCCAGGGCAAAGGGTAAACTCTATGAACATGGAGTTGTGTCTTTTAGATTTCCCTTTAAGATAAGTTGCTGTGGAAGCATAGTTGATTGACAGTCTGTAGCAGCCATGGCTTCAAACCACCCTGGCACTTACCCCAAACCGTGCTTTCTCTGGGCTTCTCTAAGATGATGATTGGGCATAGCAGTGGTGTTATATCTAGACTTTTCCTGTATGACCCTCTAATGGGCAACTTTTGCTTGAGAACTCTCCATTGATCTGGAAGTCTCTGAACTGCATTGCAATTTGAACCTTTTCGCATTTAATCTTCTTTCCTTTCCCTTCTTCACTCATAGACTTCAAACCCACAGCATGGTATGATCTGAAGATATCAGTAAAGAAACTATTAAGAAAACTGGCTGATAACTCAAACCCATATTATTTGTGAAGCTGAGCTAGAGTTGAGTGATGGTAACTCATATTTCTATCAATATTTTAGTTGGTTTATAGTTGATGTCCTGGGATTTTCTGGAGCTGTAATTGAACACTGGAAACAGTATTTGGGTTTGAATGGATGTGTTGGGGTAGAAAGTACCTCAGGAGAAATTCTTAGAGGGAATTAATTTGAAGAAAACTCTGATTTCAAAATGGAGGTTATGGAAAGTACTAACAATCTCTTGTTGAGGTTACATTGCATAGGAAAATGTCTCATGTGAAATTTTAAAAATATTTCGCATAGCTATGAAATGATGAGAACTTTAATACTGAATTTATTACTGTGCCCAACTTTTCCTGTTGCCTACACCCAAATATTGAATTTAAAATATAATAATCCTAAACCACAAAATATATGTAAAAAAGTTCCCTTTATAGTGCTGATTTCTCCAAAATGATTACTGCTTTTTAAAATATCAACATTTTTGTTTAAAGTTAATTTTCTTGTTGCTCTATTCATGGGCTTAGCCTGGCTGTCGGACAGTCCAGAATTGCTGTATGCTGGTGAAGACTGAAACCACATCAGTAAGGTACAGTGAGAGTTTAGCACTGATACTTTCATACTCAGCCTACTTTGTTTTATATTCATTTCTACTAAAAAAAACGCAAACAAAAACAAAACAAAACAGAGAAATCAGGCTTTCTCACACCGCATCCCAAAGTTGTCTAGTAAATCACCGCAGGCAAGTAAAGCATTGTATGCAGGTAATATGCAGTATATGCAGATCTTTCTTTAACCTTCAAGTTTTTTATCTTTCAGATATTGATCCTGGGAGACAGTTAAAAGAATTGGTCTCATGATCCTCTCATGCACAAGGGGAGCAGAGCAGACCGGTGTTTAGATCAATAAAAATGTCCTGGGTGTCCTTACCTGTAACAAGTTTTGAACTTATAAGCAGGTGAAGTATAGCACTGTTTCTTATAGAGAGACACTGAATTGTTAAGGAAGGCATCTCTCCCTGGCCTCCCATGTTGTATTTGACTGCAATGTGTAATTAATCAAAATATTTGTAGGAAGTTTTATGAAATATGACAAGTGGTGAGTTAGGGGTTAGGGAAATGGGAGAGGGTAAAAAAAGGTACAGTAAATTTGCTTTTGAATAGAATTTATTTTTGAATTTAAAATTCCATATGAAAAGCCCCCATAGGCAACTGCTCAACAAATACAAAGCTCTTGCAGATTTGGTGTTCAGAAGGCAATAAATAAATGTTAATTATTTCTTAACGAAATAATAAATGTTGATTATTTCTTAACGAATTAATAAATGTTGATTATTTCTTAACAAAAATAATAAAAATAGCATTATAACTAATGGAGTGTCTTCTAAAACTATTTCTTAAAAATAACCAATAAACAAACTTCTAGGAGAAAAATGAAATGCCAGAATAAATGCCTGATTGCCTATATTTAATTTTAAAGGTAAAAAAAATTGCTAAAAGATAGGTTGGAAGATCACACCAGGCTTTTCATGTAAATGAATCAGCCTGAAATCAAAGCAGGGAAGTGTTCAATATCACTGGTATGGGACTATTAAAAGGAACTAGTAATGTTTCAGGATTGTTTAGACTTTTAACCGATCTTAATCCAACAAAGGTTGTAGGCAATCTAAGTTAAAAACCACACTCATCCCTGGAGTTAAGTTAGGACCAAACCCGTATTTCCTATCAGCATTTAATGGTTCTCCTGACAATACATTTGGTTAGAAGAATAAAAATATATTAGCATAAAGCAGAACAGGAAAGAAAAAAAATCCCTCTGGAAATAGAATAAATCAGATTTGAGGTTGTCACCACAAATATTCAAGACAAATTTCTCCTTAATTCTATTTTATATATAAAAAATAAGGCATCATACAGCATTTATGCTCCTCTCTCCCCTGCCAAATTTTTCAAAAGCGTACTTTGGATATTTATGGTTTGATGAAGTCTAAAAGAAATTGTTTTAATCTTTTTCCTTTTGGTATTAGCAACTACGTGCAATTTCAGAGATACTTAATTTGTATGTTTCTAATCCATTTGCAATTAAAATTATTTTAAAAAATAACTTTTGAAACTTTTAGAATTTTTTCCCATGAAGAAAATGAGGTCATGCTTTGCGAAGAAGGTATGAAGTTGAATATTCAAAAGTTTAAGTTAGGTTTAAAGTTTCAACAACAAGAACATTCACTGGGCTTTCAACTCAGTATATAAATAAGTTCTCAGGTTTTCTGTTTCTCACCTGCTAAACTTCCCAGGGTTATGATGTCAGTCTTAATCAATTGATTCAAGCCTCTCTAAAGGTACAAAATGATTGGATTTTGTGAAAGGGGGAAGCTATGTTTTAAATAAGTCTGTCTGTAATCTTTGGGATATAGGGGAGGGCAGAGTTGCACTTCTGAAGAACAGAGCTGGGCACAAAAATGTAGCTTCTTGAAACCCACTGGCACCACTTACACTCTGTCATCAGCTCTGACAGATATTAAGATCTAAGTTCAGATGCATTCCCAAGCCATGGGCACTTCCACCAGTGTGTCCTGGGAAGCCAACTCTCTCCCAGACAGTGGAGATTCCACAGAAAGTTATCAAAAGCTAGATTCAGGTACACTTTGCACAACAAAGTGCTTGTGCTTGATTCTATTGAAGCCAGTATTAAATTGGTCTTAGACTATTTGAATAAAAATGAAGCTCAAGTTTATCTCCAGAAAGGTTCTGACTCTCTCTCTCTCTATATATATATATATATATTTTTTATATCAGAGAAACTATTAGTACATTTCTGAAGAGTCATCACATAGGCTTCTGACATTGAGGTGGACCTGCACCTGGGTCCAGAGCTGAGCTACACCAGGAGAGTCCTCAGGCATCTGCACCTCGTTCTTCTGCATGGCCCACATTTCCCTGATTTTTCCAGAGTAGCAGAAGGTACAACAATGGTCTGTTGCCCTGGAAACACTTCACCGTGGCCAGCCACAGGACTTTCTTGGCTTGCGCTGGGGAGTTGGACAAGCCCTACTTGACTGCTGTCATTATTAAATACAGGAGGAGAAAATAGTAACCATTAAGTGCTTCACAAAATGCCATACTGTTTAGACCCATGTCTGCCCTCCTAGTTGCCTTTAAGGCCCAGGGTTGGGACAAAGTCTATCTTTATTTTATGCATTACTGACAGACTGAAGAGAGGCCAAGGAGTGTGCTGGAAAGGACACTGGATTAAAAGTCATAAGATTTGGTTTTAGCCACAAACCAGTTGTGTAACCTTTAGCAAGCTACATGAATTAAGCAGTTCTCAGTGTTTTCATTTGGAAAACAAAAAAATGACCTGGTGATCTTTTGGTTTCCTTATGTCAGTATAAAAGTACAGTTCTGTGTTTCTAAGTGGTGGAAGTGGGGTCAGATGGAGTGACAGAATGTCCCTTACTAATACATGTATCATTTTTGAGGGAAAGGTTAGGCTGTGTTCATGTCATGCTAAAATTAAAATTTCATCAAATTTCCTGGTGTTTTAATTTCATGAAGGGCAGAATTGGTGCTCCCATGTATATAGGTGGATGAGCTGTGGTAGGTCAGTCTGGAAAAATACTCTGGTTGCATCTGACAGTGGCCATAAGAGATGGGGAAACAGAGGCCAGTCAGTTCATCTCGTGTCAGACTTGAAAGACCGTTTGTGCATTTATGCTTAAAAGAGCTGACTCAGGAGTGCTGTGACAGCCTTTAACTCAGAATTCTCTTATTTTTCTGGATTTCTGTCTCCTTCTTAATGGTGTTTTAATGCAGTTTTTGTGTTCAATTATAATAGTGTTGCTAAATACAGTAGGTCTGATTCCACAGAAGAAGAATAGTTTTTTCAAAATCAGCATTTTCCTGCTGATTTGCCAGCTGTTTCAATAAATACTCATCTCCCAACTTCAAACGAGTATATTGCACTCTTACTAAATATAAATGCCATCCACAGCTACTGTATTCTGGCTTTTGAGTTCTCCACAAAATCTGCACTATGAGGGACCCCTTTCTCAACTATGTGCAGGTGATTTTGCTGACTCAGGTGTCCTGAAGAGTAATCAGTGTTTGTTTTTCTCCTCATTTCTTCCCAAGGTAAATGTCTAAGTTTGGGCAGGTGAATTAGAACCTTCTGCTATGGTTTTGTCATCTCTACTAGTTCTATCTCTGAACCACAAAAAAATGATTAGTCAGGGCTGCCTAAAATTGTAATAATAATATCGTATCTATTTTACTACTGTTTTTTAAAATGACTTTGACCTGCCTGATGAGATAGGATAAAATATGAAATAGGCTGCAAGCATTTTTTTTTTTGATGTAATGGAAAAGTAAGCTATATGGATTCAGTATAAGGAACAGGCATTGTTAAAATAAACTAAACTGATAGTATGTATTATACGCAATATAAATTTTGTACTATTATACGCTAACATAGTAATAACCCTGGTTAAGGACCAGCAGGAACATAAGACTATATTTTCAGCCGCACATTGTTTTTCTCACAGTCCTCATTGAATCGTATGTGTGCATTTTCCTTATTTTTAATCAGCACTACAAGAAATACAAGCAATTAAGCCTTTCAATATCTCCTAACAATAGTAAAAAGGCGGGTATAGTAATTGCAGTAAGCATATTTGTTGGTGTTTGTATTTAGAAAAATACTAGTTGGTCTTTTATTTGACAGAAACTAAAGCTGGAGATTGTAACAGAAACAAATGCAATTCAGAAACAAAGTTGCTTCACTTTTTTTTTTTTTTTTTTTTTTTGCAATTCTACGTTTTTGAGTAAATATTTCTATCCAATAGACCAGTCAGGTTAATTAAAGGAAAGTAGGAATTGCTGAGTTCTTAGTTACCAGCCCCCCACTGTTTGAGCCTTGGATTGATAACAAGTCTGTGGTAACTATGTGTCCATAACCACAAGGCTGACTACTTTCCAATCAAACTGTGTTTCTCATATCCTCAGACAATGAAGAAAATGTGAGGCCCTAAGGTACTGAGCCAATGGTACTGCACTAGCAGACACATGGGTGGCCAAGAGCAAATGGCCAGAAAACACTCTTACTTGGTAACATGTTGTTTTCACAAAATGACATTAGTAGCCCACCCTGAATTCTTGATCCACAGACTATCTACACATAAAAATCAATTTAAGAGGGCGAGTAGCCTGAATGCAAACAACCAGGTATTGACTAGATTTGGCCACTTTTGCTCATTGGTTTTTGTCAAAATAACTGACCATTTAAATGAATTCAATCATTTTCAAAATCAGTTTGTGGATGCTAACACAGCCACAGTCTAACATAGTTGACATTCTTTTCCTTGCAGCTGGAATTAGAAATTAGACACTTTTTTAGACTCTCATCCATTCATAGCCCATTTTCTTTGCATACTTTATGGTTTGAGATTTCTGAAATAAATTTTATATGCAAAGTTTGATTTAAAATGTTTTAAATCAATGTAAATGGAATTGTTTACAGTATTTTCTACAACTTTTATCAGATGATCATCATACTTACATTAAAACATACACATTTAGATACATTTTTAGGTTTAATATGAAGTTTATAGATAAAACTTCTACTTTAGTATAATTGTTATGCTTTATCTGGGAATTTTGGTGTTATGATTTGAAATTTAAAAAAGAATTACATTTCTGATTGTTTAAATAATAATCTTGATTAGAAATTTTGAAACGACTCTACTTATTAACACTTTAGGATTTATTTATTTTTTATTTTTATTTACTCCTTCAACTGGAATGTAGACTTAAAACTCTAATAGACTTAAAAGAGTATAATTAAAAGAATGGTGTCTGTGAGTAAGCGGAAGGTGATGGAACCCAGGCCACAAGAGATGTTATCAGCACTGAGTGGAAGAGAGGCAATGTTTCTGTGAGATGTTAGGGAAAGAGTGAAGTGTATGTGGTTGAAGGTTAGGTTGTTGTTGGTGGCCTCATGGTTTTCATTTTATCTTCGATGTCAGGCTGATGACAGGGGAGAAGGCTTTAGTAAGCTAGAAATTTTTTGAAATAAATTTTGTATAGATCATGAGAGCATCATTCTGGGGTACATTTTTCAATATAACAGCATAGATTTAATCCTACGCAAATTTAGATATCCTCAATTTTATGTGTAGTGATTGCTTGTTAATGTCTGCAGTCAAGCTCCATCTTCTCCAGACATATTATCTCGATTGAAGTTTATTCCCACTGGCCACCTACCTGTACAGTACCCCTGGGCAGGAGATGAATGGTGAGATAGTAAGGGTAGGGGAAAAGACTGTGGAATAGGTAGTCAACTGACTCCGCCTTTGAAACTTGCTTTTCTATTGCATTCTGGGTGAATATGCCACCACCAGTCTGAGCCTGAAATTCCTCATTCTGTGAAATTGGGACCTGCTATCTTCACAGAATAATTAGGATGATGAAGAGGGGTCATGTATTTAAAATTCCTACACAACATAATATATTCTTTTAAAGAGTAGTGTTTTTCATGGTAGAACCATCTAGGTCAACTATGGTTGATGGTTCAACTATGGCTCATTCAATTGATCTTTTAGAATCTATTTCGAGCCAAATCAATATTTATTCTTGCTGGATAATCCTGTATTGTGAAAACAACTTTTAATTAAGGTTTATTTTTATTAAAATAAACATTTTTAACCAAGGTGCTCTAAAATTTGTAGCAGAACAAATTCAGAAATGATAGCCAATTGTCCTAAAAGCCTTTCATTTTATCAACTTTAATTTACCATTAGCTAAAGTGCATGATTAAAGTTATGGTCAGAGTTAATTAATTAATGACCCAGCTGTGGCCAAGCACTGTACTAAACACAGTGATACTTATAATAATCTATGAGACTGGACATTCACATTTTTAAAATATGAGAAATCTGAGCTTCAGAGAGATTAAGTAACTTTTACTCCAAAGTGATATCTAAGTGGATTTGAGCTCAGATCTTTTTGATTCTAATATTCATTCTCCCAATCATGGCACTCTCTTTCCCAACAGCATACTGTACTGGGATCAATCTATATTTATAGGGGGGTGTGTGTGTGTGTATATTTTTTTTATATATATATATACACACACACACACACACACACACATATATATATATATATGAATGACATAAGCAGCATGAGGGAAGCAAGGTTGGGGAGCAAAAAAGGCTAAATGCAGAATGGCCATTATTAAGTCAAAAAACAATAGATATTGGCATGGATGTGGTGAAAAGGGAATGCTTATACACTGCTGGTGGGAATGTGAATTAGTAAAACCTCTATGGAAAATAGTATGGAGATTTCTCAAGAATCTCAAAGTAGATCTCCCACTTGATCTACCATTCCCACTACTGGTTATCTACCCAGAGGAAAATAAGTCTATATAAAAAAGACATCTGCATGCATATGCTTACCACAGCACAATTCACAACTGTAAAGATATAGAATAAACTTAAGTGCATGTCAATCGATGAATGGATAAAAAAAAATGTGGTATATATACACCATGAAATACTACTTAGTCATTAAAAAAGAATGGAGTAATATCTGTTGCCACAAGTTGGATGGAGCTGGAGACCATTAGTCTAAGTGAAGTAACTCAGGAATGGAAAACCAAATACCGTATGTTCTCACTTTTAAGTGGGACCTGAGGTATGGGTACACAAAGGGATATAGAGTGGTATAATGAACACTGGAGTCTCCAAAACATGGAGGGAGGAAGGGGACTGAGAGATGAAAAACTACCTATTGAAAGCAACGTACACTACTCAGGTAATGGGTGCACTAAAATCTCACCACTATACAATTCATGCATGCAACAAAAATATAGTTATACCCCAAAAGATATTGAAATTAAAAATATATAAAATAAATCTAAAAAAGAAAAAAAACTATGGGAACTGGGAAAAAATTACACAGCTATAGGATATCCAGCAAGTACTACTATCAGGTTGGAGATACTGAATATTCATTCATGAATTGGATTTAAAAATATTTACAAGCTAATTATAACCATAATAATATGTGGGATATTGTCAAATCTATTAATGTCAGTTCAGGCCCATATCCCAGACGTTTAGGACCATATAGCCAAGTACTTCCTGAACGCCTGTATATTCCCAGATGCATGACCTTCAAGAACAGTGTGCCAAAAATCTAAACTCCTATATGCCCAACCACCTTCCTCTTCACACTGAATTATTCTTCTATATAGTCTGTTTCCAAGAAATGTTGTAGTATTTAGGTTATACACTAGGTATTTGCTGACAATAGCTTGTTTCTTCATTATCATCTAATGAGTCATAAATTCCTATAGTCTAACTTTTTAAAATCTATTTTTTCCAGCTTTAATAATATTGCTTTCATTTACACTTTCATTTTCTTTACCTAAGCTATTGAAATTTCAATTTATTCACTAAATACTTATTGAATATCTACCAGGTGCCAGGAACTGCTCTTGATGCTGAGGATACAGATGAAAGTCTTGTCTTCCTCAAGCTTACAGTCTAGTAGGAAGAAATGGAAAGTGAAAATAAATATGATAGATAAGTAAATTACATACATATTAAAATATGATAGATAAGTAAGTTACATACATATTAAAATATGATAAATGCTGTTTGATCTCATCATGTTGATCTATCACCTGCTACATCACTGGATTTAACTTCCCAAAATATATCTCACTATATCAAGTCCCTACTGTTTCCAAGCTCAGATTTCTTAGCATAGCACTTAATGTGCCAAAAGATAAAGCTTGTTATTTGAGCAGAGTCAATTCATGTCACCTTAGGTTTCATTTTTATAAAACTATTTTCATTGTGAAAGTTCATCACGATGTTTTATACCTCTTGCATGTGCTGCTGCTTCTCCAGTTTAGATTGCAACCTTTCTTCTTTCCCTTTTTCTGGGTGGACACTTAACAAGATTTAGACTTAGTTCATGTTAGTTGCTCTGTGAAGACTTCCTGCAACTCACATACAAGTGAGATATGAGATTACAGTATCTCCAGTGTATTCCAATGGCATCCCATGCCTACTTCTGCCATCCCACCTATGATATTATATTGAATCTTTTGATACAAGACACCTGTATCAGTCCTTCAGTTCCTGGACTTCATGGACCATATTTGCATTGCCAGTATCTAACAAAGTACTTGTCATAAGCTGTGTACTAGATTAATATTTGCCAAATGAATAAATGAAGTAAAACATATTGAGGAATTAAAAATTTTCACAACCAGGACCTTGTGTTTTAGTCATTGAAAAAAAAAAAACTTGATAAATGCAGAAAAGGCTTTTTATAAAATTTGACATCACTTCATGTTAAAAACTCTCAATAAACTAGATATTGAAGGAACATACCTCAAAGTAATAAAAGCCATCTATGAAAAACCCACATCCAACATCATACTGAATGGGCAAAAGCTGGAAGCAATCCCCTTGAAAACCAGCACAAGATGAGGACACCCTCTCTTACCACTTCTATTCAACATACTATTGGAAGTCTTGCCAGAGGAATCAGGCAAGAGAAGGAAATAAAGGAAAAATAGGAAGAGAGGAAGCCAAACTATCCCTGTTTGCAGGTGACATGATTTTCTATCTAGAAAACACCATAGTCTCAGCTTAAAGGCTCCTTCAGCTGATAAACAACTTCAGCAAAGTTTCAGAATACAAAATCAATATACAAAAATCACTAGCATTCCTATACACCAACAACAACCAAACAGGGAGCCACATCAGAGAACCAATCCCACTCACAATGGCAAGAAACAAAAATAAAATACCTAGGAACACAACTGACCAGGGAGGTGAAAGAACTATCCATTGAAAATTACAAAACACTGCTCAAAGAAATCAAAGACACAATCAAATGGGAAGACATTCCATGCTCATGGACAGGAATAATCAATATCATTAAAATTGCTATACTGCTCAAAGCAATTTACAGACTCAATGCTCTTCCTATCAAACTACCAATGACATTCTTCACAGAACTGGAAAAAATTATTTAAAAATTTATGTGTAACCAAAAAAGAGCCTAAATAGCCAAGGGAATTCCAAGCAAAAAGAATAAAGCTGAAGAAATTGCATTACCTGACTTCAAATTGTACTAAAAGGCTACAGTGGTCAAAACAGTGGTACTGGTACAAATACAGTCACAAAAACCAATGGAACAGAATAGAGAGCCCAGGAATAAGGCTGCACATCTATGACCATCTGATCTCTGACAAAGGTGACAAAAACAAGAGATGGGGAAAAGACTCCCTATTCAATAAATGCAGAAGATTGAAGCTGGATTCCTTTGTTACCCCGCATACAAAAATCAACTCAAGATGGATTAAAGACTTCAATACAAAACCCAAAATTAAAAAAACTCTGGAAGACAACCTAGGCAATAAAATCCTAGACATAGGAACAGCAAAGATTTCATGACAAAGACATCAAAAGCAATTGCGACAAAAGCAAAAATTGACAAATGGGATCTAATTAAACTTAAAGAGTTTCTGCATAGCAAAAGAAACCATAAATCGAGTAAACAACCTACAGAATGGGAAAAATATTTGCAAGCTATACATCTGACAAAAGTCTAATATCCAGCATCAATAAGGAACTTTAAAAACTTTACAAGAAAAAATCCATATTAAAAAATGGGCAAAGGGCATGACAGACACTTCTCAAAAGAAGACATACATGCAGCCAACAAACATGAAAAAAAGCTCAACATCACTGATTATCAGAGAAATGCAAATCAAAACCACAATGAGATGCTATCTCAGACCAGTCAGAATGACTATTACTAAAAAGTCAACAAACAACAGATGCTGGTGAGATTGCAAAGAAAAGAGTACCCTTATACACTGTTGGGTGTAGTGTAAAATAGTTCAACCACTGTGGAAAGCAGTAGGGTGATTCCTTAAAGAGCCAAAAGCAGAACTACCATTCGACCCAGTAATCCCATTGCTGCGTATATATGCAGAGGAATATAAAACATTCTACCATAAAGACAGATGCATGTGAATGTTCACTGCAGTACTGTTCACAATAGCAAAATCATGGAATCAACCTAAATTTCCATCAATGGCAGATGGGACTAAGTAAATGTGGTACATATACACCGTGGAACATTATGCAGCCACAAAAAGAACGAGATTGTGTCTTTTGCGGAGCGTGGATGGAGCTGGAGGCTATCATCCTCAGCAAACTAATGCACAAACAGAAATCCAAATACCAGATGTTCTTTCTTATAAGTGGGAGCTAAATAGTAAGAACTTATGATACTAAGAAGGGAACAGCAGACACTAGGGTCTACTTGATGGGGGAGGGTGGAAAGAGGGAGAAGACAAGAAAAGATAACTGTTGGGTACTGAGTTTTAATACCTGGGTGATGTAATAATATGTACAACAAACTCGCATGACACGTGTTTATCTAACAAACCTTCACAGGTACCCCCAAACCTAAAATAAAATTTTTTTAAAGGAAGAAAATAATCTTTCTAAATATTGTTTAGTTTGCCTCACAAAATATAATCATCATAGCTTACACTCACAGCCACATTTTATATGTCAGGCACTGTCCTGAGCACTTCTTATGTATTATTCTATTTAATTCCCACAAGGACCTTTAGAAGTAGGTGTTACCATTATTGTTTTTCATAGATGAGGAAACAGACACAGAAGTTACGCAGTTTCTTGAAGTCTGACTTCCAGACCAAGTCTCTGCAGCCCTACATGTACTCTCTTCCCTACATAATTATCCATTATATTTATTCATGGATGGTCCCCCAAATTAAAGATGAACTGAGAACTTCTAAAATAACTGATTTATCTGACTGATGGAGATTATCATATTGGATACGATATGACTGCTCCCAATCCTCATCTGAGCCTCACTTCAAATTTACTTTGAAAGTTAAAACAGTCATATTTTCAATTCCTTTTACAAAAACTCTCATTTACATATAATTTACACATGGTTTGACTAGAACTATTTATTCTTTTAAAATCAGGGTAGGCAATAATTTTTACACAAAATAATTTTACATAAGCCCACATTTTAAGAAAAGTATATATTTCTTGTTACACAGAGAAATTGCTTGGCAGATATAAAATTATTACTAAGTCTATATACATGTGTTTAAATATGAAAGTACTTAGCTGCATGGTTTCAAATATATAGAACACTCCTCTTTAAATGTAATCAAATGATTGCACATACACGCAAACCTGTTATATTCTATTTATACTTCTAATTGCGGAATCTAGAAACAGGCCTAATAACTTTTTACAATGAAAACACCATATTTGTGAAAACATTAATTCAGCTTTTACTTCCCTTGACCCATGCGTGGGCCTTAGGTAGGTATAGTCCTAGATATAAAAAGGAGAGAAAAGAATCCTCCTTTGTATTCTACTTTTTCTTAGCCACGTGAAGCCCTGAGCAAAACTGTGGAAAAAATGTGAATATTGTGTCATCACCAGACCAGTCATTCATTTCAGGGATTGCAGGTAGGATGCCACAACAGGGGGAATTTTAGGCACCAGAAAACTGTTGGTAGTCATGCTATGAAAATCAGAGGGTGATTCAGGAGGACAATTAAATCTATTGTGAAAATGAAGGCCTTTGATTCAAAAAAATAAAAATGGCATGAGTGAAACAGAGTGAAGCGGGAAACACACAGCATGTGAACGCATGAACACAGACACAGATGACAAGAGGCAGGCCCTGCTATGCTTGTTTTAATTATGGATCCTGTGCAATCTCTGGTTGCACTGAACTTAGAATAAGATGAATACACAAAACTTACATTCTATTCTCCTTAAATTCACTGCTTAGTATCTTTAGTTGTTCTTGTTACTGAAGACTTTTACGGTTAATTATTTTTACTTCCTGCCTGTTTCATCTCTTTTGTTAAAACCATACACTCTTGAAATCTAAGGTTATATTTTAGTCATCTTTGTATCCTAATTATATAGCATAGTGTTTATTTTATAATGCATGTTCTATGTATAAATAAATTAATCACTGGATAAACAAATAAGTATCTTTAGCAGTGGGGTCACTGACTTTGCTATACTTGTCTGTTTAGTAATTTATGCTCTGAGCATGGTAATTTTGAACATCAGCCTTAAATGTATGAATATTGTGATAGCAGCTTTTAAAATGATGGACCTGACACCATACTTAGCCTTCCTCTGGGAATTGTCTCCAACGCAGACAGGAGAGGTTCCTTTCAGTGGTTTTATTCATCCTTCCTGAACTTGTGAATTGGTCACAGATAATTGATGCAGGATTATTCACCAGATTTGAACTGATCCAATCAGCCTCTCTCTTTCTGAATGTTTGGTAAATGAAAACCCAAAGCTAAATGTCATTGAAGTAAATTCTCACTACCTTAAAAGCATTGCTGTTATAGTTTATCTCCTTGTTTCTTAAGTCCTGGTTGCTTAGTTATTTTCTTAAATTTCATAAACAATGTTTCTATTCCTTGACCAAGTTTTCTCTTAAACTAGTCAGAGGGTTTTTATGCTTTGAGAACAGAAAGAACATAGCTGTTAGCTATACTAGTGAAGAACAAGTCTCCACCCTTTCTTTTGCTCTTCTCATTTTCTATAGAAAGCTGACTGTTGTGCTTTAAATGTCATATTCTGTCTTCATGAGACCTCAAATTTTCAGCTCTGTTTAAATTTTCAGGCCCAATTTCTAGTCCATGAATGGCACAGGTGTATTCTTTCAAGAGATTCTAAAATATTGGGAAGGGTGATAAGGTCAAAGATTTAAAAAGAGTATCGAGGCTGTCATTCACCAAGAGAAATTCTTTGACAAGGAAGCCTAAGTTTTATTATGATTTCTATGGTTACCATTTTCATCCCAGAGATTAAAAAAAGAGACCAGTTCTTTTGCAAATTTTTTTTGCTTTTCCCTCAGGGAGAACAATCTGTTTCCTTCTGAATTTCTGTTATCCTGTTCTTTACCCTTCTCTTATACTGTTCTCTGAAGTTATAAAGTCCTAGTTCGCTCACACAAGACCATTTAGTTAGAGATAATGTGAGATAGACCTTTAGCTTGAAGCACTAGTACAAGTAGAACAAAAAGATACAGGTAGCAGGCAAAAAATAATTTCAGATATTCTGCTTGAATTAAAAAATAAAATTCTGTGTTACAGAATTTAAAATAAAGAAAAGTTGTTGTTTAACAAAATGACCAAGAAGTAACAAGAATTATTCAATACTACCATTGGGGTGATAGTAAAGATAAGCAAATAGTATTCATTATAAAGATATTATAGGATTTTTTTCATTTTATAATGTTTATTGAAGAAATAATACACCCAGAAAATCAGAGACTCTAAATGTATTGAACTATATTAACTAGACTTCAATTTTCCGGTGAATTGATCATTTAATTTTGACAGGGTGATAATTTAGGGAAAAAAAAGAAAACTTGAGTGTTGATACACAACTAGGACTGTATTTTTCCCAATTTGTTCTATTCACCCTTCTCAAAGTACTACCAATCCCTTCACGTTAGAACCAGTAACACATGCTTTGAAATTAAAATTAAGTACCCACCTAATTTATGATTAGTGCTATGAAGACCAGATTACCTAATTCAAAATCTCCAATTCCAAATGTTATCTTTCTTCATAACCCAGGAAAGTACAAAGATGGCAGCTAAATCCTTTATATTTGGGAAAATACTGCCTTGAAAATTGTATATTCAAATTCCTTTTAAAATTTATTAATTGTGAAATATTTGAAACAAAAAAATTAAAATGTCAGGCCCTATTTATTAAAATATAGGTTACATTGGAATCAAATGCATATAATTCCACAGATTACCCTTCAAGTATAAATGTAAGAGTGGTGATTTCCGAAGTTTATACTGCTTTTTGAATTTTATGAAGTACTTTACTCACAAGTTTAAGCAGTTAAATTGGTAAAAACAAACAACAGAAAAAAACCTTCAGTTTGTTTTTATTAATGCTGTAGCCATTAATAAATACGGTGCTCATCTCTTCGTCTGAATCAGGACATTTTTGAAATGTAACAGTGACTATAAAGGTAAATATTTCATGGACCTTGGACCCTACTCTCACAAAACTTACCACCCAGTGGGAAGAGATTATAGTATAATATATGCCAGTATTTGGGAAATGCCACAATACTAGTACAGACACCATGCTCTCAGAGTTCAATGAAAAGAAACAATGTGTTAAAAATGATGTTTCAGTCTAAACGTTTTCAGCAGCTATTAAATTCCTCAGATTCGCTTTGCTATTTAAATCCCTCATTTTTCATTACTGTTGGTTACTTTGAAGCCAGAAGGAATCTTTCAATTAGCTTCTGATCAAATGTGAAATCTTGCTCTTTGGTAACTTCACCACCCTCTGTGGAAACTGCAAGAATGCTAGTTAATGTTCTTGCAGTTATTATCTTAGCTACCATAGCTCATTAACACTTGCTTCACTAAACACAAAGTTCAAAGTTAAATGTCATTCTGTGGCTTCAGGTTCTTAAGGATTGATAACCTGGAGGCATATGAAGAGGAATGTCAACTCCAGGAAAGTATTGCGTTGATTCAGGGTATGCTCCCAGAGACAATGAGACTCTGGCCATATTTACAATTCTTCACCCTCCCACCCACCTGCCTACCCAAAGCAAGACTTTTTAGACCTATTGGTGTAACTCTCCCACAGCTCAGGGTGTTCCTGGGTTGTAATGTTGCCAGCCTTCCGAAGCTGCCTCTCTCAGGCAACTTGGGAACTGTTGAATTTAGGTCACTTGCAAGCAAGACTTACGAAACAGTACATAATACCATAACTCAGCTTCCTAATGTGCCTCATGTACTTCTAAGGTGTAGTTCAGACACCAAAAAATTCTAATTTTATGTACCTTTGAATTTACCAATATACTCTGCAGCCTCTCTTTAAATTTATTTGTAATTTTAAAAATACTTGTCCTTACTTTTAGTCAGGTAATTATAACATTATGTAATAATTTTATGCAACAACTAACTACTCTCTACAGGAGGTTAAATACAGATTAGATATGTAATATTTCAGGAATGACTAACCACCTGTAAGTGGTTGTGTGTGTGTTTGTGTGTATGTGTGTATTTGATTCTCTAATTGCTAACCAGAGTAGTCCTCTAAGCTGATACTTGCTCTTTGTTGCAGATATTTTTAGCATGCTCCAACAGAAAGACTGGGCAAATGGCATTGCGTTCATTCACTAAAGGAGCTTTACAAATATACACTAAACTTATGAAAAATTTCCAATCATATTAGTAACAAAATATTTTAGAGTGGAGCAACAGTATTTTTGTCTGCCAGATATTTTTTAATATACATTGCCAACAAGAGTACACAAATAGGCCCTCTTGCATGTTCCTAATGGAATTGAATCAATTTTTCTGAAAGAGTACCATTTTGTATCACGAGCCTTGATAGTAACATAAAAAATGGGGGAAGCTGCAAAAAAATTATTTCTCTTTTCTTCTCTTTGTTCCTTGCCTTTCATAGTTTTTAATCGACTTTTGTAGCTTCTTCCTTTACCATTTAATTAAAGAGTTTCCAGCAGCATATTGCAAGAAAACTGCGTTGATGATGGAGGCAGAAAGTTGACTTTATAACATGTGGATATAGAAGTAGATTATGATTTGGTGTTATCTATTTCTAAGGAGAGAGTTAAGGTGTGGAATGACTGATTATATCACTTGTATGTTGGAGAAGGGACACATATATTCAAATCAGATACTTGAATGTAATTGACTGACATTTTGATTATAGTTGTTGAATATAACTGATTTTTTTTTATCTGACCAGCATCATTTATTTGGGAGAAATATCCCTCACTCTATAGTCTAAGATTTTGAAAAATATTCTACCATATGCAGAGAACATAATCTAACATAGGCCAAATACAGTCTCTTTTCTAAGAACATGGATCTTAAATGGAGGCACATAGGGATAGGAAGCAGTTAGGACCAAATCTTTCAATGGCCATCCAATAAGAAACACTTCATTTATTTCTGCCACCAAGGTCACAGGGATTTTTTTCTGATTATCATGTCCTGGAGATAACACTCTTATTCTGTGAACTACACAATATTCTTTCAAGAAATCTCTTTCTTACTTAAATAAAGAAATGAAGAAAGAAAAGAAAAGAAAGGAAAGAGAAAGAAAGAGAAAAGAAAGAAGAAAGAAGGAGAGAAAGGAAGGAGAAAGGAAAGAAAGAAGAAAGAAGGAGAGAAAGGAAGGAGAAAGGAAAGAAAGAAAGAAAGAAAGAAAGAAAGAAAGAAAGAAAGAAAGAAAGAAAGAAAGAAAGAAAGAAAGAAAGAAAGAGAAAGAAAGAAAGATAGAAGGAGGAGGAGGAGGAGAAGGAAGGAAGGAAGGAGAGAAGGAAGGAAGGAGTGAAGGAAAGGAAGGAAGGGAGGGAGGGAAGGAGGGAGGGAGGGAGAGAGAGAGAGAAAGAGAAAGAAAAAGAAAGGAAAGAAAAAGAAAGAAAAGGAAGAGGAAGAAAAAGAAAGAAAGAAAAAGAAAGAAAGAAACAAAAACAAAAAGAAAGAAAGAGAAAAGAAAAGAAAGAAAGAGATGGATAAGGGAGTGAGGGTGGAATGGAGAAAATAATTTGGTCATAATTTTGACCTAGTAATTCCATTTCTAGGATTTTTTTAAATAAAATTATAAGACATTAATGGGAACATTTACATACGAGGTAATTACTACTAGCATTATCTATAAAGGTGAAAAATAAAAACAGAGGAAGAAGACATTATTATCATTAAAACAATAGTTTTAAATTATATTTTAACATTGGAAATGATTGTGTTACCCAACCACAACAAACCAAAGCAAAAACTAAAATACAAACTATGTATTATAATCCCAATGAAACATACACATACATATACAAAGAACATCATCTGATGTCCTGAAAGAAAATCTACCAAATGTCTACAGCGATAAACTATGGGGTATAGAAATGTTTGACTTACTAATTTTAATAAAATGCCATTATCAGTTGAATTATGCCAAAGTACTTACAATTTTTCTTTGTTTCCATATTATATCTCAATAAAAAATGGCAATTTTTACTCAGTAACGAAAAATAGGACAGTGATTTAGATTTCATTCACAGCTTTCATAATGAGACTATGAACTTTTCCCACTTTATAATTCATTTCATCTAATTCAAAACTCAAAAATAATTTTCTCTTCTAAGTATCTGAGTCAAAGATGGAGAAGTTGGTGGGGCATGACTATATATCAGAGTTAAGTCTCTCTCTCTGATCTATCTTTCTAGCTGACTTAATCTGTGCCTCTCCGATCTCTTACTGCAAATTTATTCCTATCCTACCCTTCCTCCTCTATATCATATTCCCTTATCACCTCTGTCCATCAACTCCCACATGGGACCTATCCATACATATGCTATTATTCTTTCTAGCTATCTTAATGTCCTTTACCTCACACATTCAAAATAGTAATATTAATATAAAATTGTTGCTTCTTATCTGAATTTAAAAAATTTTAACGTCACTGTCATAATATTTTCTCTTTTTGCATTTCCATGACATGTTAAAGAGATCTTTCCTGAAAAACTGCTATTTAGAACACCAATTCTAAAAATTAGAAGAGTTTTTGCATTAAAAACAATCAACTGAAAAAAATAATCTTTGGGGAAAATAAAGGTGAAGCCTTTTTGTGTTTCACTCAGCTTATATAACAAAATTTTCACATACATTCTAAGTGGTCTTATGCTGTTTGGACACATTATCTCATCAACTGAAGGATTCTATTCTTTGTTCTTTTAAAGCAAGGACTATTATTCTATCCCCGGTGTTTCCTCTGCACAGTGCTTTTCAGGATGCCTTATCTAAAGTAGTAGCTTAAAATATGCTTTCTAATCTTCTTTATTATCATTGTATACCATGATTCAGAATTTTATAATAACTTATGTTCAAAGCCATTAACAGCAGTATCTGTGGAAACAGTGAATACTGAAGCAAACCGCAGAGTAAATTTTACCTATTCCCAGTATGAAAACCTACTGATCTCATATGTGGGTCATTTTTGCCTAGTCTGTCAAATAATGAGTTTATCTGGACCTCAAAGTTTTTCTCTTTAAAAAATAGAATATTTTACCATTTAAAAGTAAAAATGGGGTCTAAATTATATAAGGAGAAGTGGGCTTCAAAAACCCTCTTTATCTCTTATTTAAACTAGGAGTTGTCACTTTATATGCACCAGCCTAAGATGTAATTGTGTGAAACAATTCATTTCAGTAAAAGGAAAACAAAAGTTATTTGTTAAAGAATCTCCAAATTTGTACTTACAAGACTTCTACTGCTATTCTACTATTTAAGAATGAGATGGAAATACACCCTCTCTCTCTTCTTCTTTCTCTTTCTAAATATCTATCTACCTATCTATATCTGTACACACATATACACAAATATACATATGATTTTCTTATCTTAAAAAATTAAAGAGTAAACTTTAAAAAAAGGTGTTACCTTACAGAGGAGAACAACAACAAACTGAAGGAGACAGAACTAAAGATAGACTTATCAAAAATGTGCCTTCTTGTAAATATTGGATTTTGGATTCATTAAATGTTCAAACATAATTTATAAAAACAAGTTAAGTTGAAATAAACAGAATCAACACCTAAAATCTAAAGCAAAATGAAACAAAAGTAACCAAAAGGTATGCTGTATTGGCAAAACCACACAGGGAGCAATTATTTTCTGTGGTTTAAACCCGTAACTAAGCTTTTGACAAAATTTCCCTGGTAGTGTATATCTTAAAGACAAAAAATAAAAAGGTACTGGGGAAAAATCATGAGCAGCTTTCATTAATTGTATTGTTTATAAGAATGCTAGTAGTGTTACTCAGAGACTGTAATGTGCAATGATGAGATAAAGTGAATCAATCATTATGTGGTGTCATTTACATCTTGGGTTTTCTGTGAGGAGAAAGGAGATAGAAATAAAAATGGAAGTTAATTAAAATACAAGTAATTTTGAATTTGAGTTGAAAGTATCAAGAAGATCATGACTTTTTTCCTAGATTAAAAAAAGACTGCAGACATGATCAAGTGAGTAGCAGTGAGCATCACTTACACCATTATTATGTCTCTAAATACCATTTCCCTACATGGAAAACTAGCTGGTTACAGGATACAGGGCCCAGAAGTATGAAGAGATGCCCTTAGGAAGACACTGGGTTTGAAACTATTCTTATCTACCTTTACTGCATAATAGCAACCCTAAGTGCATGAAGGTCAGTTACCTGTGCCAATATAGAATATACTTTATCTGCCTTTCAGAATTCATACAAACCAGGTGGTAGTCAGAGCTTCAGGTTTAACAGAGCCTGAAGTGTGTACCCTGGCAGAAGAATCCACTGCTCGAAACATGGAAAACAGAATCTCAAATCTAGCAGAACATGACTATGCAAATTTGAATAAACAGTTTCATAGTTGGGTTATAAGGTATGATGATGAGAGAGGCTGTTCATACTTAACTCCTTTTTTGGAGCCCATACGTTCCACTACTGAGGGCACAGCATCTGATGATGGTCCTTAATTCAGCACATACACCAACTTATGGAGGACAGAGCCTAAATCCCAGGCTGGTACCTTAGATGACCCTCCAATATTCTATTAAGCCAGTTGCTTCTAAATGAGGAACAAATGTTAAGACCAGTAAATATATTCTGGGGCTATTGTAACAGCTTCTTTATCATAAAAATAAAGTTTACTGGTTTGAAGCAACATCATGTGGGTTCCATGTTGATAACTAGGACATCCTGTTGAGCCCTGAAGTAATGAGGATGGTAGCAGCATTTCAGAATTGAAAGACAAATAAATATTAAGTGCAGAATAAAGATCCACCTGGTAAGAATTTATCATTGTTCATATAGGGTGGAAGGGACTGACAGCAAAACTGCCAAAGTGGCTGACAGTCACCTTGAGGAATGCTGCCATATTGAGTGATCAGAATCTGTTTCTGCTGATGACAAGTAAGTTAAAGACCTTTAGCAGTGGCAGTAGCATGGTCAAGCTTATTGAGAAGGAGCACATACATATTCTTCATGAGCTCACAGTACTAGGTTGAGAATATCCGTGTAACTTTTAAGAACATCTCTGCCATATGCATTCACATGAAACACAAATATTTGCCTCCATTATGCCCAATTCTATAGGTTGATCCATCACCTCTCCCTCAGTCTTCCATGGATGTACTCCTCTAATTTTGTTTCTTTAAGGCTCCTGACTGAACTATTTACCACTAGGCAGGAGTTTGAGAATATCTGTATTTCAGTTCACTTTTCCTTGTATTCAGAGTAAATAACTAAGTTTGTGATCACAGCTCTAGGCAGCAGATGGTTTCTTTTTGCTACTATTATTTGTGAACAGGCTCAGTGGGCCCAAGATGTGATAACTGTCCACTTTGGGCTAGTATTATCCACTTAAGTTTAGTACCAACATCCTGAAGAATTTACAAATGAAATTATGTGATATCTTCACTTTGCTTTAAAATAACCAGAGAAGTGGTGGAAGGGTAGCTAGTACCTGGACAAGATACAGATGCAGCAAGGTTGGCCATGAGTTGATAATTCTTAAAGCTGAGTGACGCCTATAAAAGCATGCCATATATGATTCTCTCTACTTTCATAGGTACTTGTACTATTTCATAATAAAACATTACAAAATAACCAACTACCACTACTAAGTTCTGGCAAGTGTGCTGTGAAGCTGCTACATTCATATGCAATGTCGTGGGGGGAAATCGTCATTTTGGCAGTTGGTACAAGAATTCCATTGAATTCCATTGTAGGGAAAGACTCTGTAACGAAAATATGAATCAGTTATATAAAATGTTGTGTGCTTAGTGATATGGTCACTTATGTCACCACAAACCTTCAGTAGAGTTATTCTAAAAAGCTACAAAAAATTCTTGGTATGTCAGGTTTTCTGGGATTTCTGATGAATGGGTTCAATTGTGAGTTAAGGCTAGGGAGGGAGCAAAATTCAGTCAACCAAAGCAGACAAGGATGATCGCTGGCAAATGGATAGTACGAATGTAGCAGGTAATCTTCAAAGATGGACATCATCAGCTCATTCCTTCTGTGTATATACTTGCTAGTTCACCATGGAGAAGGGAAATCTGTTTCATCTGTCCTTGAATCTGGGATGGCCTTGTCCAATACAATGTGGCAGAAGCAACACTGTGCCAATTCTAGTCCTACTCTTCAGCATGTGTGACAGCTTCTTCTGGGAGAAAATCAGCTACATTGTAAGAAATTTGAAGCTTCTGAAACCACCATGATGAAAGGGAGCCCCAGCTAGGAGGAGAATCCACAGAGAGGAGAACCAAGGTCACAAGTCAAACATATGAATCAGTCCCTCAGCCATTTGAGTAATACCAACAGAGGTCCAACCCATTTTAGGAGCAGAGGTAAGATGTCCCTGAAGTATCTTATCTGAATTCCTGTCCCATAGAATTGTGATACAAACAACTGTGTTTTAAGCTACTATTTGGGGGATAGTTTTCTATTTAAAAAATAGATAACTACATGTCAAAAATGAGAAAAGTAAATTATGATCCATTAGTTAGACAGAACTTTATGTATTCTTTATGAGTGATGCAGTGAAACACAACATTGCAAATACTTACAAAGTAATGTTACATGAAAAATTGGCATGCAAAATTATGTTTGCCCTCTGATTAAAATTGGATAAAGACATATATAAACATAATGAAAAGAGATATAGAAAAAATGCATCAATGACCTAATTATTTGTGTTTACAGTTGATATTGATTAAATGTAATAAATATATAATAAAACTTAAATCATAAATACTAATTCAGTAGTTTCAGGTCTAGAATTTTAGAAATATTTAGGGATTGTATGGTATCAGGATAAGATATTAGAAAAAAGTTAACTTAGAAAGTCAACAGGAAAATGATTTACATTTTGTTTCTAAATCAAGCCTGGGGTATCTGAAATCTTCTACAATACAGTGACTGACCTAAGGTGGAATTTAAATAAATACTGATTGAAAGAAGGGAGGAAGGGAGGAGATGAAGAGTGAATGAAAAATGACAAATTTCCATCCTAGATTTCAAGGAAAAGCATCCTAATAAAAAATATGCATCTTGAGTGGGACACCATAAGACTCAATATAATAGTAGCTAATGCAAAATTACAGGGTTTAAATGAATATGAAATATTCTCTTTTTATTCATGGTTGCATTACCAACATTTGTTTTAAAATTAGTTGGTTGAACAGCAGAACACATTTTCCCATAGAAATGACCAAACTATGGTACTGTGCCAAAATGAAGTTTGGCTTTATTCATGACCCTTGAGTTTTGCTACGGGTAACAAAACTTGCCGAGGACCAAATAGTCAGCCAACCAAACTAACAAAAGAGACTTCAGTATATTTTCTGGCTTCTCAATGAGATAAAGTTGGAGAGCTGTTGGGAGTTATAACAGTAAGTAACTTCAGAAACATTTTGACACTGCTAGAATCTCACAGATTTACAATTACACTAGTTGACAAGTTATAATTGAAAAAGGTATTTTCTTTATTGATAAAGATATGAGGAGGCCTTCCTCTAGAGAGCAACACAGTATATAACATTTAATTTTCATTTGATCAAACACTTATTTACAAATACTATTTTAGTAATATGGCTATTTAATCACAAATAATATAAGTATTCGATATGAATGGTCATTAGTGTGTTTATACCTCTGAAAACAAATAGATATAAGTAAAAGAGTGACCTTTATTCCAGTTCGCAACAATCTGAGACCACCTCAGCCAAGACTTCATTGTCCGTATCATTATCAGCATTTTCGTCAAAGTCATTCAACAAGCCTCTAGGAAGTACTAAACCTTCCCACATCCTCCTGTCTTCTGAGCCCCCCAAGTCTCTACAAAGTTCCAAACTTTCCCACATTTTCCTCTCTTCTTCTGAGCCCTACAAACTGTTCCAACCTCTGACCGTTACCCAGTTCCAAAGCAGCTTTCACATTTTTGGGTATCTTTGTAACAGCACCCCACTCTCTGCAGTCCCAATTTAATGTAATAGCCCATTCTTTTGCCACTAATAAAGACATACCCGAGACTGGGTAATTTATAAAGGTAAGAGGTTTAATTGACTCACGGTTTCCATAGGGCTGGGGAAGCATCAGAAAACTTACAATCATGGTGGAAGCAGAAGCAAATACATCCTTCTTCACATGGCAGCAGCAAGAAGTGCCGAGTAAAAGGCCCTTTATAAAAGCATTAGATCTCATGAGAACTCACTCACTATTGTGAGAACAGCATGGAAGTAAAGACTCCCACAGTTCAATTACTTATGACCAGGTGCCTCCCATGACATGGGGATTATGGGAACTACAATTCAAGATGAGATTTGGGTGGGGTCACAGCCAAACCATATCACCCACTAGCTGAAGAAAGTATACTACGAGGTGAGATATAGACCTCAAATACAGTTTCCTCTCCTTCTCTCTTTCCTGCCAGCCTTCTCTAATACTCCAAAACTTCTAGACAACTACCTTGCAATTCAGACACTGGGTAACAACCTATAATTGTTTAAAGTACTTAAAGTAAGAAAAATGAAGCTTTTAGGAATCTCCTTAAGTTGGCACAAACTGAAAAACTATACGAAGTGTTGTTAACTTAGAATATTATATTTAAATACACAATATTTAAAAATAGTAAGGGACTGGGTGTAGTAACTCTTGCCTGTAATCCCAGCACTTTGGGAGGCCGAGGCAGGTGAATCACCTGAGGTCAGGAGTTCAAGACCAGTCTGGCCAACATGGTGGAATCCCATCTCTACCAAAAATATGAAATTAGCCAAGCGTGGTGTTGCACACCTGTAATCCCAGCTACTTGGGAGGCTGAGGCAAGAGAAACACTTGAACCTGGAAGGTGGAGGTTACAGTGAGCCGAGACCATGCTATTGCACTCCAGCCTGGGTGACAAGAGCGAAATTCCATCTCAAAAAATAAATAAATATAAAAATAGCGAGGTATTGTGTAAGAATATTTTGTTAGGCATGTTTTTATTATATGTTACTCCAACCTGGAAAAGGAGCACTAGAGAATATGTGCAGTGATTTTTCTAAGGTAAAACAGAACCTGGATTTAATTCCTGATTCTTTAAATCCCTGAATATCTTGCTTAGCTATGTGCCTGGATATGTTAAACTGTCCCACTACAAAAGGCTTAAATAAAAATTGCTTTATATGATGGGTCTGGTCTGGTTTAGCAAATGTCTCAAAAGCTTAGATATTCTTGTATAATCATTTACTAAGTATTATCATATTACTTTATTAGAAGATCAAGCAGTGTAATTTGTTTTATGAAACTTGTATCTTCAAATTCTCAATTTTATCAGAGTGAAAGACTATTCTTAAAATAAAAACCAGAGAATTGTCAAATTTCATGAAGCCGTTTTGGGAAGCCAAATGGTTGTATTCATACAGTGTTACAGCTCAGCTAAGCCTTGCTTTTAGAATACCTACAGGGCTTTTTTTTTTTTTTTTTTTTTCTCTAACAACAACAACAACAACAAAAAAAAAAACATGAAAATAAATTCATTTCTTTTGACCATTAAATAACCCGGAAATATAATAATTGAAAAAAAAATCTAAAATTCAGTAGGCTCTACCCCAGGATGGACAAAGAGATAATTGAGATTCTGATTTTCTAAATAATTTCTATTTATTCTGAGGGCTGCTTAAAAGCATTGCATATTCACTGAGAGTTCATTAGTAATCACAATGATCTCAAATGTTTGTATAATGTTTCACGGACGTTCATAAAAATTTCCACATGAACTGTCAACACATGCCTACTCTTAAAGAATACATTTCTGCATCAGATTCACCCACACATAGTTAACCACTTTAGGCTATTGTGTGTTGAAGAGTTCACATTTGGCTTGTGTGGGAAAAATGACATTCTCAGTTCTTTAATAAAATGATCATATTGAACTCATTTCTGATCAGGTGAAGAAACCACCCTGGAATGCTTTCCAAAAGCTCAACTATGATTCATTACTTTTTTCTCTTTCTATTCCTTTGCAACTCCTCTCTTTATGAAATTATATTGCCCCTCTTTACTTTATTCTAAAATGTAGTCCTTCAAGCATTGTAAATAAACATGGGGGATTAGTTCAGTTAAGTAAGTAGCAGAGAGTCTTTGGTATCACTAATATTTTCTGTAAATGTCTCAATCACCTTTGTATTATCCTGTTTTTATGCTGCTGATAAAGACATACCAGAGACTGGACAATTTACAAAATAAAGAAGTTTAAGGGACTTGCAGTTCAACATGGCTGGAGAGGCCTCACGATCATGGCAGAAGGCAAGAAGTAGTAAGTCACATCTTACTTGGATGGCAGCAGGCTTGCACCCTCTGAAGCCATGGCCTGAGCTCTACATTGGCCCCTTTCAGCCATGGATGGAATGTCTGGGATGCAGAGCACCAAGTCCTAATGCTGCACACAGCGTGAGGATGCTAGGCCTGGCCCATAAAACCATTTTGACCTCCTAGGCCTCAGGGCCTGTGATGGAAGGGGTTGTCATGAAGACCTCCGACATGCCCTGGAGATATTTTCTCCATTTTTGGGGGATTAACATTTAGCTCCTCATTACTTATGCAAATTTCTGTAGCCAGCTTGAATTTCTCCTCAGAAAATGGGATTTTCTTTTCTATCACATTGTCAGGCTGCAGATTTTCTGAACTTTTATGCTCTGCTTCCCTTATAAAAGTGAATGCCTTTAACAGCACACAAGACACATCCTGAATGCTTTGCTGCTTAAAAATTTCTTCTGCCAGATACCCTAAATCATCCCTTTCAAGTTCAAAGTTTCACAAATATTTAGGGCAGGGGCAAAATGTCACCAGTCTCTTTACTAAGACTTAACAAGAATAACATTTGCTCCAGTTCCCAAGTTCCTCATTTCCATCTGAGACCACCTCACCTTGGACTTTGTTGTCCATATCACTATCAATATTTTGGGCAAAGCATTTCAACAAGCCTCTAGCAAGTTCCAAACTTTCCCACATTTTCCTATCTTTTTCTGAGCCCTCCAAACTCTTCCAACCTCTGCTTGTTACCCAGTTCCAAAGTCGCTTCCACATTTTCAGCAGCACCCCACTTTACTGGTACCAATTTACTATATTATTCCATTTTCACACTGCTGATAAAGACATACCTGAGACTGGGCAATTTACAAAAGAAAGAAGTTTAATGGACTTGCAATTAACGTGACTGGAGATGTCTCACAACCATGGCAGAAGGCAGGGAGGAGCAAGTCACATCTTACATAGATGGCAGCAGGCAAAGAGAGAGCTTATGCAGGGAAACTCCTGTTTTTAAAACCATCAGATATTGCGAGACTCATTCACTATCATAAGAACAGCACAGGAAAGACCTGCCTCTATAATTCAATCACCCCCCACCAGGTTCCTTCCATGACATGTAGGAATAGTGGGAGTTACAATTCAAGAGATTTGACTGGGGACCCAGCCAAGCCATATTACTCTTCTTATTTAATGTGTCACCATTGTGAAAAACAAAGCTCAGAGGACATTTGCAACAAATTTTTTGAAAAAAATTGCTATCAGGAAATATCATGTCCTACCATGAAAATGTTGGTATCTTGTCTGCAACTTTACCTAGCAAAATACTATCAGTAAATTTTCTATTTAAATTCCATAGAGTAATTTACTCATTTACCTGTTCAATAACTTATTAACTACTTCATTCAGAAAACATTTTTGTAGAAGTATGCTAAATGCTAGTGATAAAAGAATGAAGAACAATCTCTATCATAGAAGAGATGGCTACTTTGATAATTCATCTTTTAAATCTATTTTTTATTCCAATGAATAGTCTCTGTGAAGGTGTATGTGTATGATGAGTATTTTTTATGTGAGATTCTAAGCTGTAAAGGACAAGGACATAAACTTTGGTGTCAGATCTGATTACAAGTCTAGCTCTGTCATTACTAGCTATATGACTTCGAGAGAGTTGGACAACTCCCTAAGCTCAATTTCTTCATTTGTAAAGTGCAGACAACAGTGGTATCTTTAACACTTACAACTAATAAATACAGGCTACTTCTTACTGATTTCTCTTTTACAGATCTCAATTCATGATGCTGTAACAGTCAATATGTATAAGATATTTCAAAGTGTACTGTTAATGCCTGGCTTCTTAGAATGCAGAAAGTAGAAAAGTGTTGGCTCCTTTTTAACAATAAAATGAAGATATATGATTTACAAAATGATAGCTCTCCTTGAACCCATCAGGGTAGTGAGATTGGAGGACAACCAAGTAGCCTGAAATGCAAAGAAAAACAGGAGCTTCCAAGGAAATATGGATGTCAAATACTGACTAACCAGGAGCAGAGCAAGGGAGGAAGATGGAGCTACTAAACAAAGCAGTTAAGAAACATTCAGCTAAATTTTTAACACATTGCTAAATTGTGGATTAACATGAAAGCAGAGGACCTTTGGGAGGCCAAAACACAAGGGAGTCTACATCCACTCAAAGTTTCCTCTCCATAAATTTCCACTAGGTCAGGTGGATAGGGCTGTCACTGTAGGAAAACCCGGAGATCCAGTGCAGATCCTTTCCCCCAGTGAAGCAAAAGTCTAAAGCTGTGAGGAAGACAGCAACCCCTGGCATTCCAGGATACACATGTAAACCCACTGTACCTGGAGGAAGGAGAGAAATCAATCCCTCCACTACTGGGGGAGAGTCAGGAAATGGAAGCCCCTGTTTATGCCAGTGACAAAGGGAATGATGCTGTATAAAGACACCAGAGAATCTCCCAGTTTCACACCACTAGGCTAATAAGCACAGAGTAACAAGAAACAGTAGCTCACCTCTGGGGGAAGGGCAAGAGCATGAAGAGAGACTCTAAGATAAAAGCACAGAGAGAGAGACAGCCTAATGCTGACATTGAGGAAGAAATAGTGAGAAAACCCTCTGACAAACCAGTCCCACGCCAAGAACGTGCTAATGCCAGATAAATTTGAAGTCAGTGTACACTGAAGGTAATCAAAGCAATGATGAAAAGTAAACCCATCTAACCCTCTGACCAGATTGACTCACACTCTTACTCTAACAGCAAAGGAAAGGAAAGCACATGCCTATTTACATGCATGAATGCCATTTATAAATCATATACACTCTATTCTCTGATCATAACAAAATTAAACTAGGAATCAATAGGAAAAGTAAACCTGGAAATATTCAAGTATTTGGAAATTAAACAATACACTTCTACATAATTCATGAGTTAAAAAATAAGTCTTAAAGGAATTTAGAAAATAATTTCAATTTAATAGAAATAAAAACACAACATCAACATTTGTGGGATGCACCTAACTCAGTAGTTAGAGGGAAATCTATAGCATTAATGCTTACTTAAGAAAAGAGCAAAAGTCTGAAATCAAAGCTTCCATGTTAATAAACTAGAAAAAGAAAGGCAAAGCAAAAGTAAACAAAAGGAAGGAAATAGTAAAGATGAGGGCAGAGAACAATGATATTGCAAACCAAAAACACTAGAGAGAATCGTGAAAAACCAAAAGCTATTTATTTTCTTAAAATTAATGAAATAGATACATTTCTAGTCATACTTAGCAAGAAAAAAGAGAGAATACGAAATTAACAATATCAACTATGAAAGAAATTAATCACTAAAAGCCTGCAGATATTAAAATAATAACATAGGAATATTATGAATAATGTAATGCCCATAAAAGTTGGCAGCACAAAAAATGGACAGATGCTTTGAAATAAAAACCACCAAAGCTCACTCAAGGAAAACAGATAAGCTAAATAATCTTGCATTTACTGGATTAATTGAATTTTTAGTTGAAAACCCTCCAAAGGAAACAAACAAACAAAAAACCTGATAGGTTCACTAATGGCTTTACTGGTGAATTCTACCAACATTTGGGAAAAAAAGTTATACCAATTCAATGTAAAAATTTTCAGAAAATATTAAAAGAGAGAATGTTTTCTAATGTATTTTATGAAGCTAACATTACCCTGAAAGTCAAATCAGACAAAGCCATTACAAGTAAACAAACTTACAAACCAATATGCCTCATAAATGTAGATGTACAAATGCTTAGCAAAACTGAATACAGCAATATATACAAATGGTGATATAACATTATCAAAGTAATTCCATTGTACTAATAGACTAAAGAGAAAAAAAAAAGATCATTTCAATCAATTCAGAAGAATCATTTGACAAAACATAATACCTGTTCATGATAAAAACTCAGGAAACTAGGGATTGAAGGGAACTTTCTTACTCTATTAAAATACACTTCAAAAATAAAATTTACAGCCAACATCACACTTAATATTAAAATGTGATTAAGTATGTAAAAGAAGCATAAAGCTGCACAGTTCATATTAGCTGACTCTGAGTTACTTTTTAAACCACAGTAATAAAGATAGTATTATATTAGAGAAAGAATAGAAACATAAATCTACTGTGAAGAATAGAGGGTGCAGAAATAGACCCACACATACGTGGTGAATTGATTTTGGAAAAGTTGCAAAAGACAATGGAAAATGGATGGTCTTTTCAACAAGTGATGTTGGAACTATTGAACAGTGAGGACCAAAATAATTAACCTCAAGTTATACCTTTAGACTTAAGCAAAATTAAGTAAAAAGAAATCATATCCCTAAATATAAAACTAAAACTAGAAAGCTTCTTTATAAAAGCATCGGAGAAAATCTTTGTGAATGAATGTGAGTTAGATAAATATTTTTTAAGTATAGTATGACAAGCATATTCTATAAAAGAAAAAAATATACAAAATGTACTTCATTAAAATTAAAAATTTTACCCTTCAAAAGATAATGTTTAAGACAATAAAAAAGAAAGACCAGATGGGAGAATATATTTGTAAAATACATATCTGATGAAGGATTTTTCTCCAGAATGTATAAAGGATTTTTCTCCAGAATGTATAAAGGATTTTTCTCCAGAATAAAGAATTTTTAAAGCTCTTTTCTAAGAAAACAAACAAACAAACAAACCAATAAAAATGGTCAAGATATTTCAACAGCCATTTCAATGAAGAAGAAATACAGTTGTCAGGTAAGTTCATCAACAGATATTGTAAATAGTGTACTCAATATCACCAGTGATTAGGGAAATGCACATTAAAACCAAAATGAGCTATATGGAAGGAAGTATTCTAAGATGGCCCCACAATGATCCATGCCCTTGTATATTCCCCTTTCATTGAATGTAAATAGGGCTTGTAACTGTGATGAAATATCACTTCCAAAATTAGGCTATGTTATACGGCAAAGGTGAAGGGATTTTGCAGATATAATTAAGATCCCTCCTCAGTTGATTTTTAGCTAATTCAAAGGGACATAATCTAGGTAGATCTAATTTAATTTGGTGAGCTCTTAAAAGACGGTTTACTGGTTAGAAATAGGAAATCAGAGCAATGCTCCTATTGGCTCCAAAGAAGTAAACTGCCATTTTGTGAGAAGACCTGAGAATGAGAGACCTCCAGCAGCTGAGAGTGGCCTCACGCTAATGGAGAGCAAGAAAACAGGGGCCTCAGTCTTAAAATATAGAAAACTAAACTCTGCCAACAACCTGAATTAGTTTGGAAGAGGACTCTAAGCCTCAGATGAGATAGCAACTCCACTGACACCTTGATTTCCATCTTGGGAGACCCTGAGCAGAGTATCCAGCTAATCTGTGACTAGCCTTCTGTCTCACAGGACATTTGAGATAATAAATTTGTATTGCTTTAAGGTGCTTTGTTTGTGGTACTTGGTTATGCAGCAATATAAACTAATAAAATACCACTGCACGCTTATGAGAATGGTCAAACAAAAACCGACAATAGTAAGTGCTATTTGCAATGACGCAGAATGATTTGAACTCATACATTACTGAAGAAACGCAAAATTCTACAAATTCTTCACAAAATAACTTGTCAGTTTCTAATAAAGATATACATACACTCAGCACATGACCCAGTAATCCTTTGCTTAGGTATTTATTTCAGAGATGTGATCATCTATGTTCACACAAAAACTTTTAGGCAAATGTTTATGGTGGCTTTATACATAAATGTCAAAAACTTTAAGAACCCAAATGTCCTCCATGAAAGGTTAACGTGTGGAACACCTGTGCAGTGGAATACTATTCATCAATGAAAAAGAAATGAATGTTTGATACATGCAATTACATTAATGGATATCAAATATATAAGCTAAGTGAAAAAAGTCTATGTACTTTACGAATTCATTAATTTCAGAAAAATTCATACATTCATACATTTCAGAAAAAGGAAAAATTATAGAGAAATAAAATAAGTCAGTAGTTGCCAGGGATTAGGGTGATCAAACATATTAACTACAAAGGGACATGAGGAACTCTTTGAACTGATACAACAGTTCGGTATTTTGATTTTGTGGTGGTGACTACATACAATTTGCCAAAACTCATAAACTATACACAGAAAGTATTCATTTCATTGTATATAGCTTATACCTCAATTAAAATATTGATTTAAAAAATAAAATATAGTTGCTGGATTAAAATATCAGTCGCTTAATACAGCAGAAGTTTATCTCTTGCTCAGAAAATTTCAAAATAGACATTTGCAATCAATCCATGAGCAGTTCTCCTGCACGTGGTGATTCAGGAACCAAATTCCGTCCATCTTGTTCATATGTTCAATATATGAACCCCAGGCTGATCTGCTTCAAGTTGTATAAGAGAAAGAGCATGGGTTTTCATACATTAGAGGGCCAGGCCTGAAAGTGACTTGGGTCACATTTGTTGACAATGTGACCACCGCGCAGCACTGAGTCCAGAGCTATAGCTAACTGAAGGGAGGCAGTAGAATACACAAGTGGTTTGTATAAACAAAATATGTTTTGTGAATAGATAACCAGTCTATTTATTACTTTTACAGTAAATATTAAAGCATAGACTATTTCCTACATATAATAAAGTCTAGGCCTTAAAATTAAACAAATAAAAAAAAACATAAGATATAGCAAATGATAATAAGAATGGATGTTTATTTTTATAGAACACTAAATTGTTATGAAATATTTCTGCTAGAATAATGTATCATTTTAAAGTGAATTGAGAAAAACATTCTTGCACAAAATATTTACCTATGATGTTATCTTTCGGAATTCTTCCGACTTGTGGCTTATCTTCTGAGTTGCAGTTCAGATACTTTTCCACTTTGTCACTTTGCCTCCTCAAATTCAAATTAGAGAGGTATACCTGGAACAAGGATGACTTCCTGAAGAAAATCTTTACAAAATACTTTTATTTTCTATGGATAACTGTTAAATGAGATTTTGGTCCATTTGTCTAACATTAGTATTCTAATTAGATTTCACTCTAATTTTTTTTTTTCTTTCCTGATACAAGATACTCAGGGATAAAATAAAGAAAAAAAATTGTGTTTGGGTTCACTTCAAGAAAAAGCCTTAATATTGATGGACTCTTCAAATAGTATTTAGTGACTTAGATTAGAAAATCCTTTAGAGAATTTGAGACAAATAAACATAATTTGGCATATCATAACATTTTGGTTGCTGGATCATACATCATATAATAGCATCTACATGAAATGCTGATTATTATCTATTTTTCTATATGTAAATTCATTTAGGGTTGGTTAGTAAACAGTATTAGCAGTTTTAATAAACTGCAATGTGATTTTGTTTTAAACTCATAGAATATTTAACATTATTTTCCAAATATTGGGTTTTGTAGTTGGTTCAAGTAATCCCATAAGTCACTGATGATGAACGAGAGATCTATCGCAGTGTAATAATCTAACCTTAGAAATGTTAATTCAAACAATTCTCACCAAAAGTGCCCAATAAAATTATTTTCTCATCCCATAAATACCATCAAATCATTGTTTTAATAAAATTCTAGAAGGAAAAGTGCAAAAAATGGATACTCTGGCCTTCTTTTAAGGGCAAGGAAGTAAAATGGCATGGTTTTCCAATTATCTCATAGCATAATAAATCAGATATGACATTTTGGATGCTGATCATCTGTGTATAAATGCAGATTTATTTGTATATCTAAATTTCATTACTCAAATATTTTATGATCTATAAACTAATTTCACTTTAAAATTACAATCTTATGAACTTCTTCTATCAGTCATCATCCATGGTTATTAATGCAAGGGATGTGGCATGTTTGTGTTAAATTGGCACAGCATGAAGTGTGAATTTTGTGATATATTTTAAACTCTATGTTCATGAATTGTTTTCTTCTGAGTGGGTGGATCACAGCTATATAAAGACACATTATACTTCAAGGTCTGTCTCAATTTGAAATATATATATTTATTTACAGAATATAAATAAGAAACAAAATGAGGAAAATTAAATTTGAAGAACTCAATATTTCAAAAGCTTGGAGCATTATTTTTAAAATTAGTTTTGAGGAGAGACTAATCAGAGGAACAAAGATTAAGGAAAAGTATCAGCCTGATTCTCATGAAAACTAATAGTGTCAAAGAAAAATGTGACCAAGCAAAGTAGGGAAAAAAAACAAGCACTGTAAGGTAGATTGTTTTGAGTGTGCCTTTTTGTTGTTGTTGTTTCTAAAGATATCAGAGCTTCTTAAATTTTATTCTGCATGGTAAATCTGGTCTTATAAAGTGGATTAGATACCAATCAGTCATTAATCAAATTACTAATTTGTTTTTAGAATTTCTTTATCTGGAACTTCATAGAGCTTGGTCAAAATAGCCCAGAAATTTGACATGCTACATATTAACACTAAATTCTTATGTTTTCCATGCATAAATATCATACAGCATAAAATTTGGACTAACATATAAGACATAGGTGCAGAAAAAATGTAATTCATATGCATATATGGCAAGTTTTCGAAATATATTTTCTTCCTTTTGTTTTTATCTCCTTGTCTACATTGTGGTCATATTACATGAAAAACAAGACTAATACTCTATTAAGGTTCCAGCTTAATCATAATATAATTTACTACAAAGAACAGTTTGAGTGTTGTCTAGTTCATTTATTCACAAATATTTACCATGCACCAACTATTGCCAGGCATTATGACACAAAGTGTAAAAAATTACATGCTACCTTCAGGGAACTAATAGTCTAGTCCTATAAATGTTAATTTGAATATTTTAACTAAAAGTGCTTAATGTTGTGATTGGGGTTACATGCTGTGGAGGAGAGTTATATGGTAATATGTGAACACAGAAGAAGAGATCATGGAAAACTTGAGTGAGGAAGTAAAATCTTAGTAATGAGTGTGATTTGGAAAATGAGCATGCCTCAGTTAGCAAGAGTATTCCTGGCAGAGGAAATAGGGTGTAGAAACCCACTACTGCAGAGGGAGCACAGATGAGGAATAGCAGTGACCGGGACAGAAAGAATGAGAAGGGTATGAAACATCAAACTGGAGATGTGTGTGCTCGCTGGACCTTGTAGGGCCCGGTAGGTCATAAATAGGTCTTCTGTCCTTTATCTAAGATTGACGAGAAGTTCTCAAAGTGTTTTACGTTTGTTTGTATGTGGAGGAAGGATGTATAGCGTTGCAATGAGAAGATCTGAATTTCAGAAAGCTCTTCCTGACTTGCGGTGGAGACGACAGAGCCCTTAGTGTCAGGAAGACCAATAGAGAAGTTACTGCAATCATCTAGGTAACAGACATTGGTGACTAGCCTTGTTTCCAGGGGCTACTTTCCAAGACTTTGAGCCTCTATTCTATAAAAAGGAAGTTTATAGGGTCTTATAAGCTTAATTTTCTTACAGTGGTGGTCAAAGTCTAACCTCTTGTATGGAATTAGTATGCTTAGTATACTTCATCAGCAGTGTTGGCTATTTAGAAAGTTGGAAATGAAGAGAAAAAAAGTTGAAGTGTAGAACATATTAAGGAGAAGTTAGGAAGACTTCTGGGGAAAAAAATTAGAGCAGAAGAGAAGGTGTCAAGTCTGTGTATCGAGATGACAAATCCTGTCTGTCCTAAGCTGTATTAGTTATCTATTGCTGTTTAACAAATTAACCCCAAATGTGATGGCTTAAAACAACATTTTACTATCTTACAGTTTCAGTGGGTCAAGAACCTGGGTGCAAAGTACCAGGGTCCTCCTTCTCAGGGTCTTTCACAATACTGTAGTCAAACGTCAGTGTAGGTGTCAGATGCAGGGTCATCTGGGAAGTCTACTGGGGAATGGTTCTTTTCCTAGCTCACTCATGTGATTGTCGGCAGGTCAGTTTGCTTCCATGCTTTTTGGAAAGAATTCCTCGGTTTCTTGCTGCCTTTGGTTGAAAGTCACCCTCAGTTTTTTGCCACATAGGCTACTTCATGGAGCCACTCTCAATATGACAAAGAAAATAAGACAAATCAGAGAGAGAATGCATAAGATGGAATTTATAGTCTTTTAAAACCTAATCTCAGAAGAGACATTCCATTACTTTTTTTCCATTCTATTTGTTATAAGCAAGTTACCAGCTCTAGTTCACAAGCAAGGGGAGAAGATTACACAAGAGAACAAATACCAAGAGGAAGAGATCACCAGAGGCCATTTTAGAAGCAGCCTACCATAGAGCATAAGCTTTAAAATGCACAGCAAACATGAACTGGGAGACACAATAAAGTCATGATTTGGAAGTTGCCCATTCAAAAGAAGTATAAATAAAAAGCATTCTGGTGTATTCCAGGATATAAATCTAAAAGTTAGAATGGGGGTGGAAAACATTCAAACTCCCAGGAAATAATGCTGTAAAGGAGACAACACGTTCCAGGCAAACTAGTGATGCATACCACACGGTGAGTTAATTGAATCTTTCCTTTTTTGGCATTTCCCACTAGGTTATAAGCTCCAAGACGACAAGTGCTATGTTGTCATTTACCTGTATAACCTCAATGTCTTGCATAGTGCAAGAATATTTTAGGTGCTCAATAAATATTACATGAAGGACAAAGGACTTTGACCTCTTAATCTTGTTTTAAAAGGCTTTCTCTGAGCAGGACTGGGCCGTTATTTCCCATAGGAGATCAGTCATTAGATAGCAGTGAGTTTTAGTTTCATAATATTTATTTGTAACAATGATGATAGTTTGGGAGAAATGAATTATGTTTGAAATCCTGTTTGCATACATTATGAGAGACATCATATTCCCAGTCTTTTCAGTGACACATAGTTAGAATTTGGACAAAGAGAAAAGAAAGTAGGAGTAATGTAGTTATAATTCATAGGATCCATCTTCTCTATTTTTTTTTTTTTTTTTTTTGAGACGGAGTCTCGCTGTGTCTCCCAGGCTGGAGTGCAGTGGCCTGATCTCGGCTCACTGCAAGCTCCGCCTCCCGGGTTCACGCCATTCTCCCGCCTCAGCCTCCCAAGTAGCTGAGACTACAGGCGCCCGCCACCACGCCCGGCTAGATTTTTGTATTTTTAGTAGAGACGGGGTTTCACCATGTTAGCCAGGATAGTCTCGATCTCCTGACCTCGTGATCCACCCACCTCGGCCTCCCAAAGTGCTGGGATTACAGGCTTGAGCCACCGCGCCCGGCCCATCTTCTCTATTTTTAAGAAGCTTACAAAGTGGAAAGTCTTTACACATAATGGAAACTAAAAATGGAAATTCCAGAAAATTTGTAACAAGTATCAAATAAATTATTACAACTTAAAAGATACTAGCATTTGAAGGAGACAAAAGTTACTAGAACAGGGATGATCAGCAGAATCTCATAGATAACATGGGAATTCCTGGGATGAGATTGTGAAAAGAGAGGAAGAACTAGGCATTCTGGGTACACAAGAATATGGGTGAATGTTCAGGGAAGAGCTGAGGAGAAGCACAAGGCCAAATAAATGGCTGCTGCTTTTCTTCTGACCAGTGTCATGACTCACATGTGGCTTGTTGGCAATTTTTAGAACTTAAAATAAGAGGCAAGTATAGTTTAAGAATGACTTTGCCTCCTTGCTTTTAACTTTGATTAATCTGCCTGGGTCACACTGTCTTCGTTTATAAAACTGGGAATCATGATAATCTAGCCTCATGGGATTCCTGTGAGGCTGAACTAACACCTGTGACAAGGATAGATTGTCAGTTGGCTTATTCGCTCAACAGCCATTCCTAATGCTCTTTTCCCTTTGATTGCTCCTACCACTCAGGCTGGAGATACAAATTTTCTATTGTCCTAGCCTTCCAGCCAGAGGACTCCCTTTCTGAACGTGAGATTTCAGAAAGTCATCTTGGAAGGGCTTCACTTTTCATAACTAAAAGACAAAACTTTCTGAAACGTCTAGGATCTCTCCAAAACTTTAGCAAAAGCTTCTACACACAAAGATGTTAGGTGGTAGTTTTGGGTATAGAAATAACAGAAAACAGATGATATCAGCACTGGAGGATAGTGAGATGGTCCATAAACTGAACTGATAGAGCAGAATCCTGAAGCTAGACAATGTAAATCTCCTAGGAATTCACAAGTTCCCTGAAAGTGCATGGGATTTTCCACAGACATCTGGTGGGGAAAGCTAATTTTAGATGGTACATAGTGATTTGCACTGTTATTAGAGTTACAGGCCTAATAAAAGACAATTCTGTAATGCCCAAATCGTACAGAGACAGCTATAATTTGAAACTCCATAATGTTCGTATGAATTATACCGAGTTTCTCATATATTTAATATTACTCAATAATAAAGCATAAGTACAAATTATTTAGTAATATCTTTTGATTTCTAATCCTAAAAGTTAGAGGATTATCTTAATTAGGACTGTATAAATTATAAGAACACAGAGGAAATATAGGAAAGTTTGTGCAGATGACATTCTGGAAGAGACAATTTGGGGGGAAATCTACGATTACCAGATGGATATTTCAGAAAGTGGACCAGAAATACTGTATTGTGGCCATATTTCTTATTTCCATTGTAATCATTCTCATCAGATGCACACACATCAGTAGATTCCTTTTAAGGAATTCTTTGCTTGGCCATTTAGCATTTGACAGCGTTGGCCACTCTCTACTACTTTAATTTCCATGGTACAAGTTTTTTCTGGTCCTCTCAGTTTCTTATTCCAGTTTCCTATATGTGTCTTCTTCCTCTCTACACTTTTTGGCAATTAGTGACTTTCAAAGCCTATCCTTGGTTTGCTCTTTTCTTTCTACTCACCCTACCTTTATCTGTCCTCTAATAACAGACATTTCTGTAACTTTCTCCCATACCACTCTCCTGAGCTTTTCCTGGATGGCTTACAGGCATCTCCAACTCAACAATTCCAATACATATTCCTCATTATCCTTCCTTCAAGATCTACTTCCCCTCCTATTCTCACTTGTGGTGAATGATACTTCCAATTACAGACTTTCACCCAATCACCAAATTATCTAGCCACACCACTGCTTCTATTTAAGCCCTTATTATAGCTTACCTGGGGCCATTTCCTGAACTGCTTCCCAAGTGCTAGTCTTATGACACTCCACCTGCCCTCCATATTGTCATTAAAGTTATTTTTCTAAAATGCAAAGCTGTTGATCCTGCTTCATAATAAAATCCTCTTTAACACATGTATAATAAAAAAAAAATACATAGCATTTGGGGCATTTAATGATTGTTTCTTCCCTTGGTCAATCTCACTGTGCCCTATACCTTGGGCTACAGCCATACCAAAGGACTTGTCCCCCCACAAATGTGCCTTTCATCAGGCTTCTAGCCCACTGAAATGCCTCTTTCTGCATAGTGACAATCTTTCTGTGAAGCCATTTTGATTCCTCACAAGTAGAAGTAGAATATATATATATTTTTTCCATACTGGTAGATGGCATACTCTAAAATCAGGGGGCACTTGTTTATATTTCTTTATTCTCAGCACTGGTATATTATTTTAAGTATTCAATCACTATGTGTTAAATTGATTAATTAATGAATAAATGGTGAAACGAATAAGTATTCAAATATGTGGATATTCTTTGTTATTTTGCTGATTTCCAGTTAGAAAGCTATTATCTGTTTTCTTTCCTTGCTCACAATTTGTGGCTGACTCCTGCATGCTAATTGTTACACAAGTCATACCACCCTTTAAAATCCATGAAACGGTTTTTATTGGCACTGACATTTTCATGCTTTGATCTTTTACCACATTGCAGTTTCACAGAGTCCAATAGTTTCAAAGCTTGGACTGAATGGTTTTTGAACCTATACATACCCAGAGCTGGTCTGTGTGTTAAATGTACAAATTTAACTCCATATTGCAGGGCACATTCCATGATTAGTTTATAAGAGTCCATAATACTGAGTGCCGTCAGTACCACTTGTTTGTTTTTTCCCTTGCCCTTATTAGTCATACGTCAAAGTTTTATGGATTGACTATGTCATATGTCTAAAAAGATTGAGACTCATTTTAATAATTTAGTATCTAATATATATAAACTATTCTGTTTACAAATGCATTCTGATAACTATGCCAACTTTTAAATGATTGTTGTGTTCTAGTCCATGCTTTAAATCTTTACTTGTATCAACCCATTTACTTCTTATAACAAATCCATTAAGTAGATAACATTAATATCTCCAGAGAAAAGATATCAACTGTTAGGGACAGAGAGATTCAGCAACTTGACCAAGATCACAAGGCTGGTTCATGGCAGAGCCTCAATTTGAACTCAGAAAACTGGACTCCAAGGCCTGTACACTTCATCACCTCTCTATTCTAAACAAACATAAAAAAACTAACTTTATTTTTCAGGGTAGTCCCCTAGGGAGGTATATACTTATTCAGATAATGCTGTATTTTCCCATAATATTAAATGGATTCTTCTTTTGGAATTACCTGCAGAAGTGGTTTGCTGGTCTCATGAGCATTGTAATCTGTAGACTGTGCTATACTCTAACACTCTTCTCCTTTCCCAGTCTTTCCTTCTGCTCTTCTCAGCTTCACTTTTCTCCTTTCCTTAACTCTGACTTTTGGTCAACAGTCCATAAATGCCCCAAGAGCATGGCTGGGCTGACATTCAGTGGAGCAGCCTACTCCGATGCTGTCCTGTCTCAGCCCCAGAGGAAGTGATGAAGGGCCACCCTCGGAGTAAAGCCTAAGGATGTCTGATGTGTTAAATGTACATGTTCCTCTCAAATTCATGTATTGGAACTTTAAACCCCAAGGTGATAATATTAAGAGGTGGGGCTTTGGGGAAAGGTATTAAGTCACAAGAGTTCCACTCTCCTGAATAGATTTGTGCTCTTCAAGAGGCTACAGGAAACACCCTAGTCCCCTTTGCCCTTTGCCCTTTTCTCCCTTTCTGCCATGTGAGGATGCAGCCGACACCAAGTGCTGACACCTAGATCTTGTACTTCTCTGCCTCCAGAACCATAAGAAACAAATTTATGTTCTTATAAATTACCCAGTTTAAGGTACTTTGTGATAGCAGCAGGAACAGGTAGATAAGATGCTTGAGGAAAGTATTCCTTCAGGAAGCAGGCTAGAAAGTAACATTGTATACTGCTCGTTCTCTTTCTATGTGACCAGTCCATCATATGGCAGTAACTGACTGCAAATCATTAAATCAAGTCACTTGGAATCAAGAATCTCTGTTTTGTAGAGTCTGTGAATAGTTTTGTGCTTTTACAGTAAAAGTGCACTAGTTTTCTTTTCAGGAACCTATTTCGCCTTCTTTTTTAATTTCTTTATTTTGGTAGTCTGACTTGCATGGGTCAGAGGTGAACATGTGACCCAGGACTGGGCTGTGAGAGTAAGGCCTGGAATTTTTGCTATAACTGTGGGGAAGATGTCTGCCTGAGATCAAAGCTAACATAGCATCCAGAGATGGAAAGAGAAAGATAACTTATTTGAGCTCCTAGGTCCATATGTACATAGGTCAATTAATTCCCCTGGATTTTCAGTGAAGTGTATTGATTTTTCAGTAAGGCAGAGTAAAACAGGTTTTGTAAACCACCATATTTTTGACTACTAAATAATTGATAGCACACAAATGTTAATCAGGTAATATTCACTCAAATTGATTATCAGCTTGGTTGGACAACCCTTAGTTAACACATATTTTTTCTAAGTAGCTACCAAAGACATATCAAGCCTCATGTAGTAATGCAACATATAGTCATTGGTCTTCTAGTTTTCAGAGGAACATTATAAAGCAAGAACATCCTCATTTATTCATTCATTATAAAGAAGCTGTTACGAGCTTTCCCAGTGTATTTGGCAGGAGTATACAATAGTGGAAATAAACCTATTTTCTGGCTTAATTCAGGTCACAGACTTGTAGCAAGATGGGCATCAATTACATAACATAAAAATGTAATCACAAAGAGAAGTGTAAAATTACAACTGTTGTAAGGATTTCCACATAATCATTGGAAGGCGTATACTAATAACAGAGGCATTTGACCTTATCAAGGAGGCTGGGAAACTCACCTTCCTTGGTAAATGACTTTAGGCTACCCCTTTTAAGGGCTAAGCATGAGGTCAGTGAAGGCTACTGAGAAGCCACCCACCATTCCTTTTTCTACCTGTGGAACACCAACTTAGTGCTCAGTTAACATATTTCCACCTCCTTCTGCCCCTGGGGAAAAGCACAATGATGCCCTCTGGAAGAGCCCTAAGGAGGATCACTTAGCATAGGCCCTGGGAGTGATTTCAGGCATATTGAGGCAGCAAATTCTCATGTCCAGAGTAGCTGGGACATTATCTAATGGGGAGGTTTCATGTCCCACTGGCCTGCCCCTTGAGCTGACCCAATGGAAGGGGCCCAACAGAGGGGATGGTCAGAGTCAGAGTCTCCACAGCATAGGGCCCAGAGCAAGAACCACACTTGACCAAATCTAAGGACAGATGCAAGGACACTTACACAAGTTTTGAAGACAAAGCCTGTAAGTGGAATAGAGGTACAGAGGAGGTGAGTGAGAGCATGAGAAAAAGGAACAGCATGGCTCAATTTTTTAGTGAGAAAACACATTCTTCATCATGAGAAAGCTAGCTTGTACTTCAAGTTACTCCTTCATTTCTTAAAATGTCTGACCTGTGAATATAAACGATCCAAAAAATATGACAACAAATGTCATGAAATGTAGGTGGGCTAAAATTTCTGCCTGGTATAATTTTCATACTAAGCTATTATCTCAAAATAACTAAATCATACAATCACGTACACAGAAAGATGTACAACAAATAAATAGCCTCCATCCCCAGAAGCCATTTTTTTAAAGAAATTACATATTCCATATGGCCTGCAGCTGTCTAATCACTCTGGGACTAGTTCAGCTGAGTGACAGTCATTGAATGTGTCCACAGCCTTTTTAGTGACAGGAGCAATATACCTACACTTTTCTTGTTAGATTAAGTAGCAATCGATGGGTGGTAATTTAGGGCCCCACATATATGGGTGCATAAGGAAGTATGGCAATAATGTTAGTCATTATTGAATTCTGAATGTTAATCATATTCAATGCACTAGCTAAATTTCAAGGTTTCAAGGGGCTTAGTTTAGCACTGTTGCTGAACTTGAAAGAAGTTATACCTCTAAAACATGCACAGATTTATTAAGGCAACATGTTAGACTCACAGACATATAGCTGACTTAATATGTAAATAATACTTTAAAAAATAAATACCAGGACGTAATTTCTTCATATTATTTTCTACTTTGGCTCTGAATACTACAATAGTGGCAATTTGGCTGTAAAATGATTTGTCCCTCTAAACCAATGTTATAAGTTATTGTCATTAAGAATAAGCATCTTTCTTTAAAAAACAAAAATAAAGGCAGAGACTTCACAATCTGTAGAACACTTCTAAAATAATACCCTCAAAAAAGTCTTTTTTCACTATACACTAGAGTTTTAACCAAATTAGGTTTTATCTGATTTTCTTTAGAAAATGTATATGTTGGCGGGCGCGGTGGCTCAAGCCTGTAATCCTAGCACTTTGGGAGGCCGAGACGGGCGGATCACAAGGTCAGGAGATCGAGACCATCCTGGCTAACACAGTGAAACTCCGTATCTACTAAAAAAATACAAAAAAACTAGCCGGGCGAGGTGGCAGGCGCCTGTAGTCCCAGCTACGCGGGAGGCTGAGGCAGGAGAATGGCGTAAACCCGGGAGGCGGAGCTTGCAGTGAGCTGAGATCCGGCCACTGCACTCCAGCCTGGGCAGCAGAGTGAGACTCCTCCTCAAAAAAAAAAAAAAAAAAAAGAAAAGAAAATGTATATGTTCATCAGACATTATCATAACATCCAGTTTAGCAAATTTTGTCATTTAAATAATTTTAGTTACAAATTCCAGCTTCCCCCTCTATGTAAATAGCCTCAAAATTGCCTTAGAGCAGAAGCTCTCCAAATATGGTCTCAGCCTAGAGGTGATTCACTTTTTTTTAGGAAAAGAATTTTTTTAGTTATATTAACTCTCTAATGTAAAACCCAGAGAAAAAGAGAATCTGAGAAATTCTTTTACTTTGATAAATCAAAAATGTTGAAACTTTCAAGTTTAAAATTTTCCCCAGGGCACTATAAGAAAACTGTCAGGAGATAAGTTTGAAAAGAATGTTATAACATTTAGAAGTTATAAATAAATTAAACAACATAGGTCATTGCATAAATGAGCATTAACTATTTCTATCAGGCTTGAAATTTTCATGACCTACATTTCTTCATTTCGTATTATACTGTGAGGTCTATATTCACTCCCAGAGCTCTTTTTTTTTTTTTTTTGGAGTAACTAGAACTGTGTGGGAAAAAGGTGAAGCAAAGGAAGGTTAATGAGGGTGAGAACAAAGGGCCTTGGACCTGACATCTTTCATTCACTACTCACTTCAGGAAAGGGGGCTTCTCCTTCCAGGACTGACAATCAGGCACCTTATAGCACTCAAAAATCAAACTACACTTGATTAAAGCAAGAATGACACATTTCATATATGGCAAAGGAGGCCAAATCCTTTGAGGTATAAAATGTATTTCTCTATCTGAAGATGAATAACATAGTTGAGGCAGTTTTGAACTACCAACTCACCAAAAACTGTACTATTTTCCATCTGTTTTTGTAGCCCATTTAAGGGGTGCTTTTGATCTGCAAAATTGTTCCATGGCATTCTCCTTCAGATTAAATTCTGAATTGACTTTTGCAAAAATTTCATATTAAGAGCCAGGTAGCACCCAAATAACTCAAATTGCCATGCATCCTATCCTTAACTAAAACATTCCAGGACAAGTGTGTCTTTAAGCCAGGAAAGCTATAAAAATAATGATTACTTTAATCTCTATATACTTCCTTGGGGTGAAAAAGGGCTGGAACATTTTGGGTACATATTTGTTGAATGAACTATGAAATAATTATTGGATACTTTCAAGGACAGCAACTAATAAATCCTATGGAAAAGAACAAAGCAGAAGCCAAAAATATGCAAAGTATAAATGTTCAAAGTTCCAGAATGTCAACTCACTCCAACTTCTTAAATAAGTCATCTACTAACACTCAGTCTGTCTTCCCCTCTGTTCCTGACAACTCCCAATTTCATATCATTTGCAAATTCAATTAGCCTGCTCTTTACTCCCGTCACATAACCCATCTGACCTCCTCTGTCTTTCTGCTCCATTTCACCCTTCTATCCCCACAGACTCTCCTAGGAACAGAGGAATACATTTTGTAAGTCCTATCCATCTCTACTTTCTGTTTTCTTTGCCGTGCTCAAAAGAGGCATGCTAAGAGGACAAATAGATATATATGTGCATTTTGGTACCTGAATAGAAACTATCTGGAATAGTTTTGTCCACTTCTTATTATTACTTAATCTATGCAAAAATTGGATATGTTTGTACACAGATTAATAATTTTACATGCAGCATTTCTATGTGCATTTATTATTTATTATCTACAAAGGCCACGTGGGGAATTTGATGTTATATGGCTGTGACGTCAAATTCATATTGTGTGTCTCAGTGTGCACAGCAAAAATAAATTTGTCTTGGACTCTAAGCTACCTGCGTGGTTATAGGCGCAAATATCATTAAATAAAAAGTATTTATATGTTGGTGTTGACCTTTTAATTAAATGGAAATGGCCAGAGTCAATCATCTATTGACAGATATTTACATAGCAAATAATTATAGGGTAAGGAGATTATTTCAGTTATAAAATCAGAGGGCAAGCCATGCAAACTTCAGAAATAGGGTCGCCAAGTAATCTGTGAGAACATGTAATTGCTATGTTTTTAACTGGCATTTACCAAGAAAAACTAAAATCTTACGGTAAGTAATACTGTGAAGCGACTTGTAATTGAAGGCATTAGTATAATTTTTATTTTCTTAGTGATTAGGAGTTTGAAATCTCTAATAATATTTTCATTCTTACTCAACATGTGAAAAATTTAGAGCATCTCACCATAGAACTCTTTGTACAAGTACTTTGCTCTGTTTTTAGAGAGCTAGGACATTTCAAAGCTGTCTCGGGGATCATCTCAGCTCATCCTGATTTAAGCCCCTAGGGCAGCAATTCATAGCTTTCAATGCCGTAGAAATAGTATTTCTTGAAAATTCTATGTCCAGCATTAATAAAGACAGTGGTGAAACTATGAAGAATCATCTCAACAGAATTTCTGACAATTTGATAATTTGATGCATACGTTTTAAAAGATATTACATCTTCATATAAAGGTGTTTGGATTTTGGCTCCAGAAATTGGACCGACTATCAGAACACTACCCTCTTCCCTCCCTCCTTGTCCCTACACTCACCTATAGTTACAAATTACTATTCAGTCTTCCAATTCCCTAAATTTCAACCTTTTGTAATGAAGAGGGCATCAGTTAGGACTGATTGCTAAAAATTCAAATAACACTTTTGCTGAAGTCATTTTCTCAAGTTGCCTTTCATGTATTTGCATAATAATGTTCTTGATGTCCCACCGTTAAAATTTAAGTGGACTTAAATTCAGACTACTGTAGGTCTACAATACTGATGGTTTATGTATCACAACTGCTCCAGATTAACTCACTGCTCTGGCATTGTATCTTGTGTATCTTTTTTACTTACGTGTTGCTGAAATTTAAGAGGGAATGTCAATGGATCTGGACATCAAATGAGATCCTTCCCAACTCTGTCAGTAAAATAAACCAGGAGATGGAGAAGATGTGAACAGTACAAATCGAAATTGAAAGGAACTCTCAAACTCAAAACATAACTTCTGAAGTTATCACTAAGTGATTATTCAAGTGGGTGTATATATACTTGTTTCAATAACGTCATCTTTCACCTGTCATTTGGAGAGGTACAAATTCAAATAGTTTTAGCTTTAGAAGAAAGCATGGACAGTGAGAATTCTATGGAGAAAACCTACTGCCACTGGATTCTGTAAGAATATTGGCACTTCCGCAGACTAAATAATAACAGCCACAAGAGATAGAACAATGTTGAGCACTCTCTATGTGCCAGGCAAATGCAAAGTGCTTCATGTCTTTTAACTCATTAACCCCTTTATTCAAATGGAAAAACTAAGGCATAGAGACAGAATTCTCACTTCTGGAACTTTTATATTTATGCCACACTTCAGCATGTTTCTGTTTCAAACAGTGCTAGCTTCACAGGGACCAATGGTTTTATTTCTTGTTGTGTCTTTTTCTTCTTTCATTATCCTTACTCTATGAATCCAATTTTCAGAAAATAAAGTTTGATATTAATCTGGCTTCATACACTGAATAAAAGCTTAGAGAAAATATGCATCTGGCTATATAAATACACACACACACAATGCGTTGTTAAAAGTAAGTGCCCTTTCTTTTTTTCCATTTTCTTCGCTTAAACACTCCTCATAAAAATGGTATTTCTTGGCAAGAAAAGCCATTTTTCCTTTATGTCAGAGTCACTGTTAAGTTCACATTTGTATTTGCAAGTTCTGTTTCCAACTTTCCACTCTAGTTTTATCCCCCACAGCAAGAAGAAAATCACGGCATTTGCATATTGTGTTTATGAAGTAGAGTAGCTGTCTTAGAGAGAAGCACTAAGGGGTTAGAAATCATGAACATACAAACTTGTCGCAGAATCCTAATCCAACATATTTGTACTCTACTTTTATATATTTCTCCGCTTTCAATTAAGATGCCCTATTAAATAGCATTCAAACATGTGAAAGCAAAGACAGAGCCTGACAGAATTTCAACAGGTTCTGTGCATTCATACTGTATGTCACCTCTTAATTAGCAACCAAAACGCAATGAACAGATTGTACAGTTTACCATCCTAGCCCAGCTCCTACACTTGCTATTTGTGCGTATACAGCATATTTAAAAAGACCCCATCCAGTGGGATTTTCATACTTGCTCCATCCCTGGAACAGAACCACCATCAACTAAATGCCACTTCATGGATGCCTTAGCCTGCGGCAGCAGCTGGCATTACCAAGCAGTTGAAAGGACATTTTAATCTCCTGTTTAATGCATTTTTCTCCACCTGGGATAAGAAGCCAAAATTGCTGTTAGCAAAAAATGCCTTAGTCATTAACTGAAAGTGCCTTTTTAAAAAGTGTTCCATTACTCCCCTACTGGGAAATTTCAGACTGTATTAGCATTTTTTGAATTTGTATTAGTAGTACCTGAATGGTAAAATGCTAACGGATGAACACTTAGCTATTTTCCACAGATTTTGCTTTTGGGCTCTCCTTGCACAGGAGCAAGACAAGAGAAAAGGGTCAATATATTGCACTCCTCATCTAGCTTTCAGTATTGAAGTTCATAGTCAGAAGAATCGTCTTAATTTTCTATTATTCTACTCCTGCAGAAGCACAAAAGAATGGATTTAAGGACTATCTTTTACCTAAGGGCAACTAAGAGGATATTAAATGTTCTTTAAATGCAAGTCTTGTGTATTTAAATCACATGCATGCTGGGCTGACATTACCTTGCTTTGGTGATCAGACTGCATTGAATTTAGGCTGGAAGAAAATAGAAATTCTGCCATTGAAACACATGCTGTTAGTGAGTGGGTTGGTCTGTCATTTCAGCAGGAGAAATCTAACATTGAAAAAATAAGAACCATCCAAACAATGACTTGAATAAAACACAATTTAAGTTGCGACTTGTCCACATTTTTGTTTGTTTTGCTTGTGTCTACTAAAAACCCACTTAATTTTTAGAAGGCTTCTGAAATATCAGGCAAGCCTGATGGAGTTGTGGTTTGTTTGGTTCAGTTTCTGTAAGATCTTCATTCATTAGTCATGGGCTAAAATAAATAAATATATAAGTGTAACATAGCCCCTTGGGTCCCAAGTTGAAAACATATTGAAATTTTCTACCAAAATACTAGACAATCTAGTAAAAACTGGTGGGAAAAAAATACAAGTTCAAAATATATTTTGAAAGCAAAGTATCCAGTATTCATTCCTTGCTTTGTTATCATATTCAACCAATTAAGCAATATATTGTCATCTTATATAACTGCCCAGAGACCCTCTTTCTGCCTGCAGCTTTACTTCTGCTATTTCCTCATTTGATAACAGAGCAAGCAAGTCTCTTTTGATATGAAGAAACTAAATACCTTAAATACAACAAAAATACCTTAAAGTATAAGTGAAAATACAATCTTTTTCTAATAAATGGTAGAGGCAACAGGGAGAAAAAAAGAATATTGGATCTAATGGGGATTAAGGCTAACAGCAAGGCACAAGTTCCCAGGAATGTGTGTTTTCTGGAGAGGTATAAAACAGTGGCAGCCCTGAGCCTGAATTACAGAATGTATAATGGGGATATCGATAATCGGGCATTTTCTAAAATTGCTCTTTATTATTTGAATACTAAGAAAACATAATTAAAATAACACTGCAAGTCACTAAATAGTAGCCTTTCAGTGGTGTGACACTATTCCAATCCAATTAGCTATATCTCTGTTACATCCCTGCCTGTAAGCCTGACCAAAAATATAGGCAGCTTAGCTATGGTGGTCAACAACAAAAGGTCAGTTTTGATAGCTTGTAAGAATGTATAGGCAGATAGATAGATTGATAGAGAGAGAGAGAGAGAGAAAGATAGATAGATAGATAGATAGATAGATAGATAGATAGATAGATAGATAGTAGCTAGATAATCAGATTCCATTGAGGTGTTAATCTTCCCAAAGCAGTCCTCTGAGTGAATCATCAACAAATTTAACTGCATCTGTTATGCAATATGGCTTCATTGTGCATTATTCAAAATTGTAATAGAGATTTCTAGAGCATCCAATTATGACTTCTCTTTTATAATTTAATTGAAAAGTTTCCATAGTTAGAAGACCACAAACACATTGTGGCCTTTGAAGTGGAAGTGAATGGAATACTTTTTCGCAGAATCCAAATGTATTCTCAAATTCTAGACTCAACTATATGGGTGTTTTCCAAGATTTTAACTCATGAATGAATACCTTTCACAGAAGCATGCACTTTTGCAAAGCACTTTTATCATTTTCTAAAATTTCTTTATCATTCAATGTGCATATATGAAATGTAATAAAAATATTGTTTTAAATAATATTTTTAAAGTTATATTGGCATGTTAGAAAAGATTGAATTATAAAATTGATTTTCATATTCTGATAAGTTTTAAAGCATGTAAAGATAGATTTCAACCTTTCCTACATAGCAAGTGATTCACAAAATTTTCCATAACTTAGCTGTGCTATGAAAATATCTTAATCTTTAACAATTTTAAAATGATATATCTGAGTTGGAGACAAAGTCTATCAACATGTAGATTGAAATATAACTATTTCTAATAGAAAGTAAACAAAACTTCTTAACTGAACTACTAATTTGAGTTTTCACATTTTTCATTAAAAACTTTCTAAAATAGACCATGTGCAGTAGCTCACACCCATAATCCCAGCACTGTGGGAGGCAGCGAGATGAGCGAGGTGGGAGACTCACTTGAGGAAAGAAGTCTGAAACCAGCCTGGGCAATGACAGTGAGACTGTCTCTACCAAAAAAAAAAAAAAAGATTTCGCTACAATAAGCTGTGATTGTGCCACTGCACCCCAGCCTGGGCAACTGAGCAAGACTCTGTCTTAAAAGGAAAAAAAAAAAAAAAAGATAAGAAAAAACTAACTTTTAAAAATATAATATTTATGCTTTTTTCTTCCAAATAACTATTTTAAAATTTAAGGTTATTTGCAAACACTTGTCCACAAATGACACAGAATGAGTATAAGGAGGCTTCATGTCAATAGATAAAATACAAATCAGGTGCACTTATCAGTGTATATTTTTATTCTAACATTAGCTTTTCTCAGTACTTGGGACAAATCTTGATTGCTGCTTAGGATTCTGATCAGATAAAGTAACTGAAAATCATCTTCAGACAATTTGAGAGGGTTATATTCTCCTTACTCCTCTTTGCTTCATTGTGTTTGTTATGTTTATTATGTTTTATCAAGATTGCATTATCTGTTAAAAAAAGAAATATTATATGACTAAGAATAAACATCTGAAATTATATAATGGTCAACTATCACGATTCCTAGGAGTTTTTGGTTAATTAACAAGTGGAATGATTGAGTAATGACACCACTCACCACTTAGTTAATACCTTTTAGAAACTGTTCACACTACTCTATTTCAAAGGGGGAAATCATTTGCCTAATAGTTTTATCAGTTTAAAACTTTAAATGGAAATAGATATTATTATCACCATTAAAAAATGAGACGTCATATTTTTATTAGGTTAATATTTTTGAAAATTTCTGGGATTTTTTTTTTTCTTGCTTAGAGTCAGTTTATTGGTATTCTTATTTATTTATTTATTTATTTATTTATTTATTTATTTATTTATTATTATACTTTAAGTTCTAGGGTACATGTGCATAACGTGCAGGTTTGTCATGTTTAAGGAACTTAAAATCCTCTAAGAGCTAATAGAAACTACCATGCTCCATATTGCCCACATTCCAGGCAGAACTTGAGACTGAACCATGGAATTGCCTCATGTAAGCATTCCTTAATTAATTAATTTATTTATTTTGAGATGGAGTCTCGCTCTGTCGCCCAGGCTGGAGTGCAGTAGCCGAATCTCGGCTCACTGCAAGCTCTGCCTCCCGGGTTTACGCCATTCTCCTGCCTCAGCCTCCCGAGTGGCTGGGACTACAGGCGCCCGCCACCTCGCCCGGCTAGTTTTTTGTATTTTTTAGTAGAGACGGGGTGTCACTGTGTTAGCCAGGATGGTCTCGATCTCCTGACCTTGTGATCCGCCCGTCTCGGCCTCCCAAAGTGCTGGGATTACAGGCTTAAGCCACCGCGCCCGGCCTCTTTAATTTATTTATTCAACATAGTACCTTGTGAGATCCATTATGAAGCTAGGCAGTGAGCTAGAATTTGAGGATAAGGAGATTAAGACAGAATTCTCCTTTTCAAGCAATTAATTGGTAACTGAGGCATCAGAAACAAATAAGAGTAACACAGTTTTGCTAAATGCTAAACTGTGTAGGGGACACTTAAGGAAATCCTCACAAAGAACATCACACTTGAGTTGTGTCTTCAAGTGTGAGCAGAAGTGCTTTAAGCAACACCAGATGGGAAAGGGCATTTCAACACAGGAGTGACGTATACAAAGCAGAGCATGGCCATTTAGGAGTTATTTGAGTAAATCTGCTATTCAAGTTCACTTGTAAAATTGAGAGTAGGTTGGGCGCAGTGCTTCACGCCTGTAATCCCAGCATTTTGGGAGGCTGAGGCGGGTGGATCACCTGAGGTCAGGAGTTTGATACTAGCCTGACTAACATGGTGAAAGTCCATCTCTACTAAAGACAAAAAATTAGCCAGGCATGGCGGTGCACGCCTGTAATCCCAGCTACTTTAGAGACTGAGGCAGGAGAATTGCTTGAACCCAGGAGGTGGAGATTGCCGCGAGTGGAGATTGGGCCATTGCACTCCAGCCTGGGCAATAAGAGTGAAACTCTGTCTCAAAAAAAAAAAAAAAAAAAAAAAAAACAAAAAAAAAACAAAAAAAAAACAGAAAGAAAGAAAGAGTGAAAGTACATATGGTGGAAGAGGTCATGAAAAACCTGGTCTACTAGGCAAAGAATCTGGGTTTTATATACAGGTAATGAAAAGATACTGATGGGATTTGAGCACTGAAATAAAGTGACCAGATGTGTTTTAGAAAGATGATTCCTGACTACCAGGGCTCTTCTTTCCCTTTACACCCTCTTTACCTCTGATGTCCCCATCACCAACACTTGAGAGAAAAGTGGAACTATAAAAGATTGATAACATTCAATCTAGCTGTTTGGTTATTTGGAGAGAAAAAGAGGTTTGAATGAGTTTGAACACACTGGATTTTTAAACTTATGTTTATATTAGATGTTCAGTGACCAGCATGAGGATTATTACTGGTTTTGTTTTGAAATGCTCAGCCAATATTCTTTGATATAATTTTATTTGCCTGTCATCTAAATCTAGCACAAACGTATCCCCCAATTATCAAAAACAGGAGCTATGTTCAATATGTAAAATGTTAAGTAATATTCGCCATTTTGTAGTTTCCTAAAAACGTGTTTACTTGAAATTGCAGCCTAAAAAGTAAATTTCACTTTCTTGTGATTCTACAACATTGTTAATCTAACTTTAAAAATAAAAATATATAAGGCATATATTCATTTTATGCATATCCCATGTTTTAAAGTTTTAAACTTTATTCGTGTAGAAACCATTAACCCTTATGGGGACACTCATAGGGAACTGGAAGATGTGACACATGAATGTCCACATCAGTCTGTGTTGAGCAGAACACTTTGGTATTTGAGGAAACTATTTTATAGAAAATCTTAAGCTGTGGAGTCAAGGTCACAACCAAATATTCAAAGCCCTCAAGTGTTCTTTCCTTATTTTGGACATTCTGTAGGTTGCAGCCATGTACCAGGAACGGTGTTAGACATACCCCATGCAGCTTGTCTAATCCTCACAACTAATGGAAAAGAGTTAAATTAGCTCCCCCTTATCTAAAGTTACACTTTCTGTGGTTTCATTTACCTGTGGTGAATTGTGACCCCAAAATACTTAATGGAAAATTCCAGAAATAAATAATTCACAAATATTAAACTGTCAGCTGTTTTGAGTAAAATAATGAAATCTCTCATCATCACAGGCCTTCCAACTCCATCCCAGCTGGAAAGTGAATCATCTCACTGTATTCACCCTGTATATGGTAGCTGCAGTTAGTCACTTAGCAGCTGTCTGGGTTATCACATTAAAAAAAAATAGTATAAAATAAATAAGCAAAGTAATAAAAATATGAAACCAAAAAGAAAACTCCCATAACATAGGATATATAGAGTTCAGTACTATCTACAGAGTCAGGCATCCACGAGGGGTCTTGGAACATACCCATTGTGGATAAGAGGGGACTTCTGTGAATCCATAATTGAATATCAGAAAACTAAGGGTCAGAAAAGTTACATAGCTTTTTCAAGCATTCTCTCTCCCTGCTATACCTTCAGATGAGAACCTGAAATATAAATATTTTCCTTTGTCTTCTTGATTGTAATCACTGATTTTCCTGATCTAGGAAGCAGTCTCACCTGATAGGATAAGAGATCCTATCAGGTCTCTTATTTTAATATGTCAACTTGATTAATATTTTACATCTCATTTTTGACCATACAACCTGATTCTGATCTTCTAGATCCTAATCTCAATGTTTTATTTGCTATTAATGCAGGTTCGTAATCTATCTTCACAATAAATAGAATAATTTGACCCAAATTTGAATTTGCTCAGTCGCAAAAATTACATTCTCCTGAAAGCCACTAATGTAGAAAAGACATGACTGGAAGATTTAATTAATAATATTGACATTGTAAGAAAGCCCCATTCAAAGATTATTCAAAATATTTTCAACGAAAATAAATATAGATAAGAAATGGAAATATTTTTCAACCTACGTCATGAAGCACAGGCCTGGAGGGAGGCAAGACTGAGTCTAATTTTTGGTTCTTCCCTAATCACTGTGTGGACCTTGGGAAAGTTACTTAACCTCTCAAAAAGACATTCCCCTTAAAACAGGATTAATAACCAATACTCACATGGCTGTTGGGAGATTAACTTAGTAAATGTGTGAAAAGTCCCAGCCAAAGTAAGAGCTCAATGAAAGGATAGCGAGAAAGGCAGAATAGGTTCTGAAGAATAAAGGAAACTACTCTTGATATTAAGATTTTTAATTTTAGAGTAACGCTGGTTCCTGTCAATAGAAATTTTAACAAATCTTGCTCACTGCTCTCAGCTCTTCCTCCTCCCTTTACACTTAAAATGGTTTAATAAGCGTAGATGTAAGAGGCCACTGGAAAAAAAAAATCTCTATAATTCAAAGACAATGCCTAAATAAATATCACTGTCCAAATGGGAGGAGTTGATTTGGTCTCTGCACAATATCCTACCAAGCACTGCATGGTAAGCTATAAGTCATTGTTGAAGACAAAATAAGATACTTATCTGAAATGTCTAAAAGGACATTAGAGAAATACATCCACAACAGCAACGTAGAACTCAAGAACTAGAATCTGAACTGATAGAGAGCAAATCATTCTAGCGGCTCAGGTAGAAAAATATAGAATTGCTGTCCCACAGGATTTAGAAGTGACATTAACATGCTTCATTCTTGAATGTAGTGTGCATATCATACATACTCACTAGGTGCCAGTTGCTGTACCGAAACTTCGATAAAATTAATTCATTTAACTTCGTAAAACCTTTTGGATTACAATAACTGAGGGATTATCATTCTTATTTTAAGAGAGAAAGAAATCTGACATTCAAGCAACTTGTCTAAGGTCATGCAGCTAGTAAGAAGTAGTGCTCTTGACCCATATGATTGGAAACCCAAACACATGCTGTCCGAAGATCTTAACTGTGACTATTATACTTCAGTGGATTTGGCCAAATAAATGCCTAAAATAGACATCATAGACAGAAGTCTCTTAAAATTTTCATCAGAAATATTTGATTTGGATGTTAAGATAATTTCTGTGTTTCTCTTGAAAAATAATTGTTTTCCATGCCATTAGCCTTTCAGCACAAAGGTTTTCATCTGTTGAAAAATCAGGAATTATTTCGTCTTGTAAGTTCCCCAAATAAGTTTTACTTAGACTACAACGTGCAGTCTTTTAAAGAAAATAGCTGTTGTTGGATAAACTTTCATATAATCCAAAAAAAAAAAGGAAATTAAAATTCAAGATCAAAATCTAATAAACAGGGCCAAGAGAAACTGTTTAGTTGATAGCTACATTTTAGCACCAGAAATAATGGCTACCATAAATACAACAGACTTCAACAGCTTTGAGAAGCATACACTGTTCTTGTTTCTTCTCACCCCTACTACAGAGGATGTTTTAAAGTATATATGACACTGTGCTTTCTCATTTTCTCTACACTTTTTACCACAGCGAAAGTGTTTTTATTCATCATTCTAAATATTGCTTTCAAGGCACTAGTACCAAATGGTAATCCTACTATAGATTTTAAAGAAATTCCCATTAATGCTCCAGTCACAGAATTGAAAGGGATGGGAAATAGCCCAGCTAAATGAACGGTACAAAACAATGGCACTGTTCAGCACTTGCAGAACCCATTACCACTTCCCAAGATGACAGAGTATTCTTGCAGGTAGAGTAGAGAAGGACAGTCCTGACTGTCTTGCCTCTCGACAGAGGAAATAGATCACCCTACACACTGGAGGATACCTTTCCAGACTGCATGCTGGGAACTTCATTACACAAGCTGTGCCACACATTACTATGCATATTGTTGCTGATTGGACATAGATGCATATCCACAGACTATTTCTGTCATTGTCTTATGAGGAAGGTATCTGTTTTCCTGTATAGATAGATACAGGCTTGATAAGGACACAAAGAAAACAATACTGTGTGCCCAAAAGATCTCGATCTTTAGCAAAATATTCTCTTGACTAATGATTTGTCTAACTTGCCCTAACCTCATCTCCTGGTGCATAAAACATGATCCTTTGATTATAAGATTGCTTGATGGTCACACAATCTTATTTGATCTGAATATGATTGTTACCAAACACAAGTCTTATTGCTCCTGGTCTTCACCTCGTTAAAAAGAGGGCAAAGTATTTCCCAGTAGAAGAATTTTCAGTTCCTGTTCTTCACTGGTAATCTTTTTGGTTCATTCATAAAAGGCAAGCTTTATTTACTTAATTTTATGTATATGCCATGAATGTAGCTTAATCTAATTTAAACCTGTTGTGATAATGAAAAAAAAAATGCAAAGGAAGACATAATCTTCAGTCTGGAAATGCAGTGTCAGTTTTGAAGTCAACAACATAAAATTAATGAATCAAAGGAATATAATTAATGAACATAACTATTAGCAACCTTCCTGTAGTTTGAAAACACTAATGTAAATTTAGATATAGTGTCTTCATAATTTAGCCACTTCTTAGGGAAGAGTCTATGGTGAAACATTTTTGCCATTCCTGGTTTGTGAGAGTAATATTGCCCATTAAAAAATACATGAGATGCTCTTGTTGATATGTGTGACCATAAATATTGCAAATGTAAAGGTAAACAGGTATTACCTTGAATCTTGAGCCAAATTAATTTTGTGAATAAAATGAAGCATCTATAGTCCCATTAATTAGAATCTGCCAATATAAAAAAGAAAAACTAACAAGGGCTTAATATACCAATTATCAGTTCTTAAATGTTGCTTTTGGACAAAAGATATTAATAAATTAGATTCTACATTCCTTTCCTATCAGACTGGCATAGTGTGCCATTTAAAGCTGTCTTTATATTCTTAGGAGAGATGATTGCCTTTAAACAGTGTTTCTGCTTTAGTTAACATTACTTCATTGCTCATCAAATAAATGCTTCCAAAACTCTGTGAGACTCCAGAGATTGTCTTCTTTGGGGTAGCATTTGTCACACAATGCATTTATACAAACAAGTTACTTCTATAAGACTTAACTTTTTCTTTTTTTTTTGAAACGGAGTCTCGCTCTGTCCCCCAGGCTGGGGTGAAGTGGCGGGATCTCCACTCACTGCAAGCTCCGCCTTCCAGGTTCACTCCATTCTCCTGCCTCAGCCTTCCGTGTAGCTGGAACTATAGCGCCCGCCACCGCGCCCGGCTAATTTTTGTATTTTTAGTAAGATGGGGTTTCACCGTGTTAGCCAGGATGGTCTTGATCTTCTGACCTCGTGATCCGTCCGTCTCGGCCTCCCAAAGTGCTGGGATTACAGAAGCAAGCCACCGCACCCGGCCGAGACTTAACTTTTTTTTTGCGTCAGAAATAAATCTGCAGGCTGGGTGCGATGGCCCATGCCTGTAATCCCAGCAATTTGGCAGGCCAAGGCAGGCAGATCACTTGAGGTCAGGAGTTCAAGACCAGTCTGAGCGATATAATGAACCATGATCTCTACCAAAAAAAAAAAAAAAAAATAGCCGGGAGTGGTGGTGTGCACTTGTAGTCCCAACTACTCAGGAGGCTGAGATGCTTAGGAGGCTGAGATGGGAGAATCACTTGAACCTGGGAGGCAGAGGCTGCAGTGAACCAGGGTCATGCCACTGCACTCCAGCCTGGGTGACAGGGCAAGACTCTATCTCAAAACTAAACAAATAAATAATAAATTTGCAATTTTTTGAACATTGCACATTATTTTCTGTCAATTGGCATTTGGAGCCTGAGTTTATTGGTCTTGTTAATAACTTAGTCGGTTTTCTTGTGTGTACCCATTGTCCTTAACTCTCATAAATACGAAAAAAATAAAAATAAGCATAGTTCAATCTGACTTTCTATTGTTTAATTATTATTTATATATTTATTTTTGAGGTGGAGTCTTGTTCTGTCACCTGGGCTGGACTGCAGTGGTATGATCTCACTGCAACCACTGCCTCCTGGGTTAAAGTGATTCTCCTACTTCAGCCTCAAGTCACTGGGATTACAGGTGTGCACCACCACACCCTACTAATTTTTCTATTTTTAGTAGAGACAGGGTTTTGCCATGTTGGCCAGACTGATCTTGAACTCTTGACCTCAGTTGATTCACCAGCCTCGGCTTCCCAAAGTGCTGGGATTATGGGTGTGAGGCACCGTGCCCAGCTTCAGTCTGACTTTCTCGTTTCAGTTTCTTGTTTCACATTCTATGATCTCAAAGTGTTAGAGGAAAAGTTTCCAACAAATTTCTTAGTGGGGAAAAATGTCTAGAACTAACACACAAATTTGGACTTTATATCTCCTAAGTACATTATCCAGAATTATATTTTAGCTGAAAATCTAATCATATGTTAGTTAAATACATATATATACACATATATATAATGTTTTTTAAAAATCTGTTGCTTTCAATGGTAATATTCATGTGAAAAAACTGTGATTTCTTATCATAAGTTAATCTCTTTGTTTTCTCTCCTTATCCAAATAATTTATTAAAATTAGGATTTTTGAAGATTTGACATTGGTGAAGATATATAATCATTTGACTAAATATTTTTAATTCCTGGACTGACAGCAATGTTGAAACCATGCATTTTAAAATTTCTGTTGTTTATTTCTTTGTGTTTTCTAAATAAAACAGGTGGTGGCAGAATACGATTGACAAAGAAACAAAGGTGATGGGATGGTGGAGGGCTCAATGACACTACAGAAGACACTGGAACTACCAGGAAGGAAACATAATCAGCAAAGGACCCAGTCTTTGTTTTAATATCATCAGTCACTAGAGATCATGATCGACTGTGATGCAGGTGTGACTCATGGTGTTTTCATGGTGAACCATGGCTGACTCAGGCAAAGCACCAATGAAGACAAACACAGGGACAATTCTAAGATGTTATGCAACCATTCCTCATCTTATGAAAGAAATTTTTTAAATAAATAATATATAGAAAAATCATCAAAACTTAAGTTCAAATCACCTTTTAATAGACTACCTTATCCACTTAGATGTATCAACTTATGTCTTAAAATAGAAGAGAATTCATACTGGTCCCTTTGTACTCAGGTCTTCCATAACATTGTGGATATTTAGGTGTAGAAATGTTCACCTAATTCAAGTGCTATCGTACTTTTAGGTGCTTGCACAGAAAGATTTATTTTTCAGAGGCTACATTATCTTCTTTTAGGAACAGGAAAATATTTTTCTTAGCCTGCTGTCCTCAGGCCATTGACTAACTTCCTCTATCCAGGCTTTCAGGGATGGCCAGCACCATTTCTAACAGGTACACCGCTGCCAAAAGTGGCAGTAGAAGAGCCATAACAGCAATGCATTCTCTGAAATGTTCCCTGCTCCTAGACATGTATATGAATGTCATCCAGTCCCATTTTGATACAGTTGTGCGCCAAGTTATATAACTATATTAGTTTGCTTGGGCTTTCTTAACAACATAACACAGGCTAGGTGTTGTAAACAACAAAAAATAATTTTCTTACTGTCTAGGCTCTGGAAAACCAAGATCAGGGTGCCAGCATTGTTGGGTTCTGGCAAGGGCTGTCTTCCTGACTGGCAAATGACCATCTTTCCAGATGTATCTTCATGTGTTGGAGGGAGAGCAAGCTCTCTGGTATCTCTTCTTACAAGGGCTCTAATTTTATCATGAGGGTTCCCCCCTTGAACTTCATGTAACCTGATTCTTTTCCAAAAGCCCTCACCTCCAAATACTATGACATGGGAAGTTAGAGCTTCAACACACGGATTTTAGGGTGGACACAATTCAGTTGGTAGCAATTCTAATTTTCTGTTTAACAATAAAGTTGTTAAATAACCTCATTACAATCAACTCCTTGCCAAAGAAAATAAGATTGCTCAGTTTTTCTCAGAGTTTGTGCAAATTGCCTAAAGAAAATCCTGAGCATTTTAACATAAATTTAGGTGTGTCTCCTAGAAGACAGCAATAACATAGTTTTTGTGTAGAAGAGGATAAATGAAAACAATTGGGTTGTAAATGGTGACTTGAAGACCATTCTGGAACATTTTATCTGGTAAAAAAGATGATGGTGGTAACTACTGGGTCATTTTGACTGGCAAGGAAAGATAAGAATTAGTGGCACCATTTTGCAACAATTCTCTTTTGAGGCATATGGAATTAGGACATCACCTAATACCTGCTCAGTGCCCATCATAGCAGAAACTCCAATAGAGACACATAACAACCTTTGGCCATTTCCAAGCTATCTACAGTTACTTTTGCCAAATCTCCAAACCACCTCTACTTTTATTTAGCAAGTAGAGTTTCTTAACTAGAAACATATGAAATGAATACAAGACAAAGCACTGGTTAGAAAACACTGATTTCTGCAGGTTCTGAGCCTGAAGAGTATATGTTTAATGGAGGTTTTAAAGACAAGACAACACCCAATTGTGAGCTGTTTCTTGAGGTACCATAGGATTTTAAAAAGATAATGTTTCTCTTACTTTGTGATTCAATGTTATTTAAGATTCCAATTGCACCACCTGAAAACATCTTTTACCCTCTGCATTTATACTTGTACCCTCTACATTCTAGTAAACACTGCTCCACATGATCAAAATACGTTCAGGACATAGGACTCACCCCTTTGAGGGTGAGTGCACTCATGGAGAAAAGACAAGCACAACCATGATTATACTATATAATACATCATGAAAAGAGATAAGTAACCCAAAGAAAGTATGCAATATTATAGAAGAACAATTTAATGAAAGCAACAATGGATCCCTTTTGACTCGGAACTCAAAGAAGATTTAATGAAAGATGTGTTGTTTGATAAAGTATTTAAATTATTTAATTTAAAGAATTAACAAATTATTATTATCAATCGCCAATGGTTAAAAGGCAGCATTTTTTTTTTTTTTTTTTTGAGATGGAGTCTCGCTCTGTTGCCTAGGCTGGTGTGCAGTGGCACAATGTCAGCTCACCACAACCTCCGCCTCCCGGGTTCAAGCAATTCTCCTCCTTCAGCCTCCCAAGTAGCTGCGACTACAGGCACATGCCACCATGCCTGGCTAATTTTTGTATTTTTAGTAGAGACAGGGTTTCAGTATGTTGGCCAGTCTGGTCTTGAACTCCTGACCTCGTAGTCTGCCTGCCTCGGCCTCCCAAAATGCTGGGATTACTGGCGTGAGCCACCATGCCAGGCCACAGAAAGCATTTTGAAAAGCAGGATGGTGTCTAGCATGTTCAGAAAATGGTATACACTTCAATTAAGATATTAGGTAGTATAAAGGAGTAGAATAAGAAAACATTAGAGAGGTTGAGGCAGAGTATAGGATGCATTGTTCCAAGACAAGTAATTTGGCCAGTTGGGGGCAGAGTATGGAGTCCGATTAATTTCACAATACAGTACAGAATAATTGGTGATGACAGACATAAGATGGAAAGACTATTGTTGTGATCCAGAAAAGAAACAGTAGAGATCTGATTAGGCTAGTGACAACGGAAACACCAGTGGTAACAATAAAAATAATAATAGCCATAATTATTAAGACATTCCACAGTGGGCACTGCATCAAAGCCCCTTTCGTGGACTACCACATTAATATTGATAAGAACTCTTTGAGATATGTAATATTTACATCTTTATTTTATACATGAGAAACAGAACAAAGATCCCATGTAGAATTGAAGTTTAGATACAGGTCGCTTAATTCTAAAGGCTCAGCTTTTAACTATAATGCTATACTATATGGAAATGTACAAAAGTAGCTCATTTAGAGCTATTACAGTGTCAAAGTGAAATGGCTTGTGACTTATTGGATATAAGAATTAAGGAAGAGGTCAAGGTTAATACTAAAGATGTGAGCATAGGCAAATGAACTGATATTGAAAACAGGAAAATTAGACAAAGGGGTGATACTAATAGAACACCCAGGAAGTAACATAAAAATATAATAACAATGCTTTGTAATTTGGAGAAAAGTTAAGGTAAAAACTTTAGTGTATGACTGTTACTGTGCCTGACTTCTGAGAATATGATCCAATTTTGCCCTAAAGTTACTTCTGTTCTAAGAATCAAATATCTGGAAATGGAGAATAGAGTTTCACTAATTTTTTTTTAATACAACTTTACCTTTATTTCAGAAGAGATGTTTCTCTATTTTATCTTTTAGGAAGAGGAATTGTATTTTTTTATTTCCTTATTAGTAAGCTCACTGCTATTTGTAACATTCTTTATACTTTACAGTAGCAATTATACTTTCTAGTCCCCTGCCTAGCTTAATTAATGTCTAGTTTGTTAAAGAAAGAAGTATCTTCAGCTTTACTCTAGGGTAAGGAACAAAGTAGCTACAAACTACTGATGATGGATCAGCCTGGAGACTAATCATTAGGTGTATCTCAGCAGTGCGTAATATTAATTTGTGCTTATATTATTTAAATGAAAATCATGTTTGTTCCTCCATCTCTCTTTTATAGTGAAGATCTAAAATTACCTCAATGCAGCCAAGAAATCCTCTAGTCAAGGGTAGGGATGATAGGTCTAAATACAAGAGAGGAATTCAGCTTCAGGCTACTTGGGTAATAATAAAAGCTACCATTTTCAGTGTGCCAGGCAATATTCTAATTGCATTGCATATATTTGTGCCTTTATTCCTTCCATATTTTTGAGGCAGGTATTGTTATTATTTACTATTATATATCTGTGGAAAATCTGAAACACTGAAATGTTGTTGAACTAGAAGGTTGTAGAGCTGAGTTTCAAATCAGTCACTATGATTACAAAACTCATGTTCTTACACTGCCTCTTAGATTTAGTCCTATTAAATACCAGCACCTAAGCTTAATATATATATATATGAGAATTGTTTACATGAAATAGTAAAAATAGGTTAGGTTAAATATCTATAGAATTCAGTTTTAAAGAGTAAGAAACTGCTACAGGAGAAAAGTAAAAACTTGAATTGTTCATCTGTTCAACACAATTTATTGAATACCTGCTACATTTAATCATCCAAATACATGACCATCCGTTATAGGATTTAGCAGATACTTGGTTAAAACCACAATATTTTGCCAATTTTTGCACATAAAAATTAGGCATTTAATTACCATGAAATATTTGCCCTGAACAAAATTTTTAAATAAAGTATTTGTCCTCATTCTTTTGATGAGGAGACTTTGGGTGGCAATTACGGCAATTACTAAGTCACTAAAGTTTGTGGTATGACCAGCATATGCTCTTGATCTACAGCTTTGAAAAAGAACTGCTGATAAGCCAATTGTTTTCCTCCTAGGCCTTTATGTGCTAGCTTGCCCAAAAGGAAGAGGCAAGAGGAATCATTCACACCTCAGTGATCACTGAATATCTCCAGGAATCCATTATGCATTCAAGCGTGCCTTTCTCCTGAGTGGTAAAGTTCAGCTTGTTGAAACACTGAGATGGCCTCTGTATTAGTGAAGGTTCTGTAAAGTGATAGAACTAATACGATGGATGAATATATGAAGGAGTTTATTAGGATAATTGACTCACAGGATCACAGGTGAAGTCCCACAATAGGCTGAGGAGCCAGGAAGCCAGTCTGAATCCTAAAACCTCAAAAATAGGAAAGCCAGGAGTGCAGCCTTCAGTCTGTGGCTGAAGGCCCAAGAGCCTCTAGCAAATCACTGGTGTAAGTCCAAGAGTCCAAAAGCTGTAGAACTTGGAGTCTGATGTTCGAGGGCAGGAAGCATCCAGCACGGGAGAAAGATGGAGGCTAGAAGACTCAGCCAGTCTGCTCTTTCCATGCCTGCTTTTATGCTGGCAGCTGATTAGATGATGCCCACCCAGATTGAGGGTAGGTTTGCCTCTCCCAGTCCACTGATTCAAATGTTAATTAATCTCCTTTGGCAACACCCTCACAGACACACTCAGGAGCAATACTTTGTATCTTTCAATCCAATCAAGCTGACACTCAGTATTAACCGTCACAACCTCCTTTACCAATGGAAACATGTAGAAATAGCAGCTAGTAGAGGCAAGAGATGGACTCTTACCTTCTCTCATCCCAGAGGAAGTGTTCCTTGTATACTTTGGGTTCCAAGAGACTGTACTTCTTTTTTCTCCCGTTATTTTCTCAGATAACTTTCATCTGTCTCATGTTTTCTTAACTTTGAATGTCTAAACATAAAAGAATTTCTCCTAGGATAAAAGAACACAAAGCTAATGCAAACAAATACACATTTTCAATGGGTCTGAAAAAATCCTATCTTGATTAGACTCTTATCCTAAAGCCATTATCTGCTACTCTGTACCACGCATCCCAGATGTAATAATCATACCAAGTATGTGTTTTAGTGGATTGAAAAATAGACAATGCACCTAAAAAGGCAACAGTCGATTATTTAACTTAAGAATGACATTTTGTCCTCTTAATTAAGAAAACAAAATGTCACTGTTTGTGGAATAGCAGCAGTTGAAACAAAATTCTTCTGCTCTACCTAGGATACAAAAAAAAAAAAATAGGAAGTCTTTTTCAAAAGGTATAAAATAATTCTTGCAGTCTTCAAACTCTGTACTTTATTTTACCTAACTGCTTTGACTCAATCCATAGCTTGTCCTGTTTCAATAGCATGCAGTCGGAAATGAACAATATTTCCATTTCAGCTGGAAGCTACTATTTGTACTAGATGAAATTTTACATGGCATAATATGTATGTTTGTATTTATATCACTTTCACTTCCTGACTGGGATAGGCATGCTAAATTGCTGCGTGTTATTAAATAGATGCCAGATTTTACCATTGACTTGATGTGTTTCAGTGATGGATGAAAGCTTGGGAAGTTGGAGAAGGCTTTGGCAATTGTTAAAGATGAGCAGAATTGTATTAATGAACATATTACAATTTCACAAAAGATAGCTACTAGTTCGTTTTTAGAAGTCTCATAAGTAGCATAGATGGTATATCTATGCTCTGGAATTTTCCAGATATATCATTCTACAAATGATACTTCCAATATGCATTTTTTGTTTTCAAAAATGAAGGAAAAAGTTCAATCTCATTCCAACTGCAATTCAATGGTATCAAATAGTGATTTCTGATCCTTTTTTAAAGAATCTCCAGAGGCCCTCTCATCTTCTCAGGAGTACTGTTAGGAAATGTAGAAGAGAATCCGAAAAGCAAAGAAAATTAACTTAAGTCAATTTAATTTTACAGTAAATATTTTTTACAATGAATCAGGTAAACAGATGATTGTGGGAATTCCAAAAATTTTGGTAAAAATGTCAAAGTCTAACTTACCCAGTTGTAGAATAAACGTTCATCTTCTTACTGTTTTTCATTTGTTATTTATTACAATGCTAATATTAATGAATGTGTATGAAAATGAAGTCTATATTATCAACAACGAAACAGAAAATGAAGTCAAGAGTTATGCTAGTGTCTTAGCTCAGGCTGCTATAAAAAATTACCATAGACTGGGTGGCTTGAACAACACCATACATTTATTTATCATTGCTCCGGAGGCTGGAAGTCTGAGATTAGGGTACCAGCATGGTCTAATTCTTAGTAAAGGGCCTTTGCCTGGTTTATAGATGTCTTCTTATTGTAACCTCATGTGGCAGAAAACAGAGAGAGAGAGAGAGAAAGGGACAGAGAAAGAGAGTGTGCAAGCTCTCTTCTTTCTCTTCTTATAAAGGTACAAATCCCACTCATGAGGACTTCACTCTCATGACCTAATTATCTCCCAAAGGCTGCTCTTCCTAATACCATCACATTGGGGGTTTGGATTTCAACATATGAGTTTTGGGGATGTACAAACATTCACTCTGTAAGAGTTAGCAAAAGGAATTAATCATAAGTGACTGGATCGTGTCCTCACAAAATTCACATGTTGAAGTCCTAATTCTCACCACCTCAGAACGTGACTGTATTTGAAGACAGGGCCTTTGAAGAGGTAATTAAGTTAAAATGATGTCATTAAGGTTGGCCTTAATGCCGTCTGACTGGTATCTTTATAGGAAGGGGAGATTAGGACTCTAGTCATACAGACAGAGGAGAGACCATGTGAGGACACACCTAGAAGGCAGCCATGTGTATGCCAAAGAGAAAGCCCTCAGAAGAAACCAAACTGTTAACATCCTAATCTGGGATCTCTATCCTCCAGAACTGGAAGACTATATGTTTATGTTGTTTAAGCTACCCAGTATGTGATATTTTGTTATGGCAGCCCTAGAAAATTGATATAGCCATCAATTAACCTCATATTCTCCCAATCTGGAAACAATTTCAAGATAGCTATATTTTAATTTCATAGTGAACCTGTTATTTAATTACACTACAACCAATTAATCGACTAGCTGTTTAGTAGTCTGACTAACTGCTTGATGATAGAGATATTTTATGTAGTCCCTCATCAAAGTTCAATAAAAAATGTTGTTTCACTGGAACGATTATGAACATGCATCCTTGTCAGTAAAACGTCATTTAACCCAAAACACATAATGAGAATTTAAATTGACTTTTCATAAATACAAATGATTCATTATTGTACATAGACTATTATCCTGTGAAGTAAAGCAACAACTGCAAACATCCTAGTACTATCATTGTGAGCATACAGTTGAAGATAAACAAAATTCAGTGGACATGCTTGCTCTTTTTTCCCTTTTGTTAATAAGTATATTCTTTGTTCCAAACCTTGTTTGCTCAGATTATTCATATGAGAAAAGAAGTTATTTATTGGAGGAAAAAAAAAACTGTTTTGCTACTGTTTGGAAGGCAGATGGAAATGTCGGGAGTATCAATGCCAGCAAATCTCTCATGTGTTACATCAACAAACTTGAAAAGTAGTGGTTAGGTGCTTTACAATAGTCTAAATCATCCTATTTGCGTTATCAACATATCACGACCTCTTTTACATTGAAATTGTTCTTGCCTTAGCATCCTACACTAGTGAAAGTGTTGAAAGATAACAAAGATAAATGCAGTCTTGTCATCAATATTAGCCCTTCCTGTGACTATTAACGATTTATTTTGTGTGTGTGTATGGATGCTTGTAAAATAATTGTGTATTAGATTTCAATGCCTCTTCATTTAAGGGAGGTAGAATGTGTGTTTATTATATTATTATTATTATTTTTCCCACACATAATTTATTTTGTGGACATTTGCTCCCACTGCTTATTTTACTTTAGACAGTTTCTGAAGTTGCTGTGACTCATAGCAAAATAGAGCAGGAGGTGGTTCTTGTGAGATAATAATTAGAGGATGTTACTACAAACATCTTAAGCATACAAATAGACAAACTAAATCTCTAACTTTTAAAAGGCAGAAAACTTCCTTCATTATTCCAGAGAAAAAATTATAAGGCTACTATTATATGAGTTGTTATATTTAATTTTGGCTTGTGTAGCAATCTCTGCATCATGAAATTTCTGTTTAGCTTATGAGAGATAAATCACTGTTTACAACCTCCATCATTTGAAATATTTATTCTTTTGTATTCATTGTCTTCTTACCATGTTAAAATCCACTATTTATACATGTTAAAATAGAAAAGTCACTCTCTTTCTATTTGCCATAAAAAAGAAATAATGGCTTACATTAGTGATCAAACTATAGCTATTCAAATTGTAAACTATATATGAAAATGGACTAGAAGATTAATCTTTCAGTGAATGATGCCTAGTCAATATTAATGGTACCATGGCAACTAGTCCAAACTGATCATCCCATTGCATAAAGTAACTTTTACCTTTAAACAAAGGTATAATTTGCCTTTGTATACCACAATACTATCTTTACAAAAAAGCTGTGAACATAACTATAGATACTGTTATTTGTTCCAAATGTGAGAGATAAACTGTATCATGTCATCTATCACATATTGACTTAAAGACATCTACAGTATCTTTCTGAAAAATATTCTACTGACAAGAATAAGCAATGAACACCTATGTTTAGGGGAAGAAATAAATCAAAGAGATAACTAGAATCCATTTCAATGTAACAAATCTTCAATTTTCAGGGCATACCAAATGACTCAGCTTGATTACCTCCAACACACCAGGCAATAACATTCCCCTGGCCTGAAGAAGAGCATCTGCTTTGGACCCCACTCCTATTTTGCTTCTTTATCTGCTTCAATGTTAACATGAATTTGGGGGGATTTGTGGCTACTCTAATGAAAAGCAAAGGATCAAAAATACATCTTGGAGCAAACTGTGATGAAGTTTTCTCTAATCTTGTTTGGCCATGTCTACACTTTTGTTTTCTGCATTCCTAAATCCAGATTAGCTCTGCAGTGTGTGCGTGGTTTTTTTGTGTGTGTGTATGTGTGCATGCGCACGCATCCGTGTGTACACAAGCTCATGTAGACTAGCATACACTAAAAGAATAAGGAGAAGTGGGTAAAGAAAACTATCCTGGTGTGTACAGCCTCAAGCTCATGGATTTGTGAAGCCAATGTTACTCAGGTCTTTGAAATGGGAATTTTCCACATGTAAGTACCCTTTCACAGTGCATCAAATGTTGGTGCATCAGAGTAAGCTTGCAGGTTTGGCTTTTGATATGAGAAAAACTCAAAGGTTGAATATTCTGGCAAAGGTAAGGCAAAGTCTCCCCTTTATTTATTCTTAAAGATGTTCTTTAAAGCCTCCTTTTGTGGCTGAAGTTTTGTTCAATATTTTACAATTAATTATTTGGCAGTGCTAGTTTGGATGCAGAGGGAGCATTTGTTAGCCAAAATTAAAGCTGAAGCATAGACTTCAGAGACTTGCAGATTTCAGAAAACTAGATCATTCACCTAGGTTCTTTTGCCTTTCCATTCTCCAAGCCATTTTGTTTTTCTTTGGATGGCTTAGATAGGTGAAGGAAGCCAAAATCATACAAAGGGTAGTTAAATGAAAGGCTTTTGACATTTAATCTGAGTTATTTGATCTGGGAAAGAGTCTAAATTGTTTCCAGAAGAGAAGAAAGATTCAAGGCCAAGTTCCTTGGTTAAAGCAGATTCTGACCAAAAGTCTGCAAAAACACCCACTGTGACTCTATGCAGATAATGAAGCATGGCTAATCCATCTCCACTTGCTATAATAGTGTAGAGATGCATAATAGTGTTAGTGATAAATTGCTGATCAGTCAATACTAGAGAGGTATTATAATTAGGATGAGCAGTGGCCTTGGTAGGAATCAATGAGTTGACATGGCCACTGTTACTTAGATAGCTTTAGCTAAGTGTTGAGTGGCTCCAAACTTGCTTAGATGAAGCATGGAGTCAGGGGTACATGATACTGATCTTTTGGTTCCTGTGCACAATCTTTGACCAAGATAGCCTCTTCTTTACCTCTTTTTGGATAATGTAGTATTTCTGGGTTTTCCCTTCATGTGTGTCAGTTGCAAATACTTAGAGACACTGAGGGCAGGGAAATTCATGTCTTTTCACCATTAAGTTGTGTCAGATAAATGGCCATAGGAATGTGTTTCCCTAGTGAGCATCACCCTTCCTTCTGTAGCTCAGGAGAGAAGTTAAGAGGCTATTCCAAATATAGTTGAGAGGATGTCCGCACTTGCCTTCATTCAGAAATATACCAAAAAGGATGAACAGTCAGTGGACTCCCTTGTTCTTATTACCATGAAACCAGAAGGAAAAGATGTGGCTTTCATTCAGGAAATGTTTTCAGTGCCAGTCCTAGGAAACTGGCTTGGTCAGAGGGAATATTTGTTAGTGTTACCACTGAGACAAGGAGTATCCACTTTTGACTCTCTTAATTGCTTTCTCTCATTCTCTCAGATTTTCCACCATTTTAATGTCCAGAAGGCTTGTGTTGTGAGTCTCTCTGAGCTGCTTCCACTGTAGCAATGTAAAATGTATCTTCTTTTTTTCAATTTTACTGGAATATTGAGGAACACTGCTCCAAACTAAGGGGCTATTTCTCCCCTTGTAATAATTCCCCTGGTAAAACCCAGTCATGATCCCTGTAGGGATGAAGAGGCCATTCGCCAAATGTTGGTACCTGAAATAGCATACCAAGTTGGACCCAGGGGATCCAAGACCGAATCTAGCATTTGAGCTTCTACAAATTGCTCAGGAACATTATGATTCTCTCCTATACAACTGTACTACCAACTAGCATAGAGCCATCATCCAGGAAATTTCAAAGCCAATGAATTCACCATTGATTATTAGAATAATACTTTGTGTATATTTATATCATTGCCTTTACAACATTGGATTTAATTGTCCTCTATTTCCCTTAGAATTAGTTGAAAACAGGTATTAAGCATTGTTTGTTTATGCCTTTGTATCTATATGCAAACAGTACATATTCATAAATGTAAAAGTTAGGGATGGGCAGTAGACATTGGTTGTAGCGCATTATGCTGTTTGTAATTCAAAATTCCTCCCAGCTAATGAACCATCTTAATAAAGCTTTTATTGACCTTTTATTTCAACCTTGTTTTTAAAGATTATTCACAAATAATACATTTAATTGAGTTGGATCCCTAAATCTTAATGTCCTTTATCTTCCCCTCCCACATAATTACTAGAAATAATAATAACAAAAAATGATTTTTAGTCAGCATTTGTCATATTCCAGGTAGTGTTCTAGGTGTCTTATGCATATAAGGTTTTTAAAATCATAGAACAATTTTATGGAGTAGTTGTATACATTTCCATTTTATGTAAGAAAAATTAGGTCTGAAAATCCCCCTATATTCAACATTTTGGTGTTTTCTGGTATTCTGTTTTCAGTTTTTTGTTTTGTTTTGTTTTACTTTTTTGAGACAGGGTCTCACTCTGTCACCCAGGCTAGAGTGCAGTGGTGCAATCACGGCTCACTACAGCCTTGACCCTCTGGGCTCAAGTGATCCTCACAAATCAGCCTCCCAAGTAGCCGGGACTATTAGCACACACCTACATTACCAGGTGAATTTTTTTTTCTTTTTTTCAGTTTTTGTAGAGATGAAGTCTTGCTATGTTGCCGAAGCTGGCCTCAGACTCCAGGGCTCAACTGATCCTCCCATCTCAGCTTCCCAAAATACCAAGAGTAGAATCATGAGCCACTGCACTGGCAATTTGGGTATTTCTTGACCAAGACAGTAGCTTTAAAACGCCCTCTGCTTGACTAGATCTTATGCACTTGAATATAGACCCCTGACCTCTTTTTCCTTAGAAAATTAGCAATTGTAAATTATTTCTCTGCCCCTTTTTAGGTATAAATCTTCTCCCAGCCTCTTGCCAGTTTTATAACTCACGAATGTCTTCCTCAAGGACGTTCACTGGGTGCCATCTCTTTGAAATATAATCATCAACATAGTGCCCCTATCTCTCAGTCTCTGTAGGAGGGTAGGAGACTAACTTCATAAGCAACACACAGATGAGCTAATCACAGTGACCACCCTCCCTCAACAGCCTCCAGTACTTCTCAGTTTCTTAAGTAGTCTTAACATCTATTGCAATACTTTTCAATAAAGTCATCCTTCCTATTAAACTCTGTCCAGTGCAATTTTTCTTTGACATTTTCCCAACTTTCATCTTCAGCTTCCCACAGTATTTTATACAGTCTCTCTTTTTCTCTTTGATAATCAAGTACTTGCATTACTAAAAGTTATATCTTTCTAGAAATCATATGTGTTTCTCTCCATTTTCCTTTCTGTTAATTTCTAGAGGGTCATTCTACTATCCCTTCATTTACTCTTATGATTCCAGAACTCTTTCCCTCATTTTGTTTTCAAAATCACTTTGACCAACTTCCTAGTGTATTAGGATGTAATTTTTCCCAATACACTGGTGAGAGTCTTTTTTCTCTTTTTTTAGTTATCCTAGAATTTTCCTTCCACCCTGACCACTTAAATTTTCCCTACCATCCATAAATTTATTTTTTTCATATTCTCAGCCACTCAATCTTAGTTTTTGTTTGATATTATCAAAGTAAAATAGACAAAAAAAAAAGAAAACTATTAAGAATCAAAAGTTTCCTATAGCTTTAGATTGCGTAAAAACCCAAGCTATAGATTGCCATTATGTTACTATTCCAGAATAATGTTTGAGGATAACATTTTCAGAAATATTTATGGAGAAAGATGATAAAGGGAGTTTATCTGTTTAGCCTATGGGAGGGAGATGGGCAAAAACTAATGTGACTACACATTGCTAGGACAGAGGCCTTTCCCACAACCACAAGAGGTAGACTTGCTGCTTACTCTTCACTCACATGATGGATGCATCCTGTGAACATCTTGTATTCCTAAGAGAATTCTTGGTATTCACGACATTGTTAATAATAATAATAGATTTAAGAAACTGATGAGTCCCCTGCCTCTCCCACATGAGAACAAAGCAGTCCTAATTATCTAGCACTAGGAAGTCTGTGCCAGTGTGGATTTATGCTCCCTTCCAAACTAGAATATAGCATCACAACTGATTTTCTTTTTCCAATTCTAATTTTCCAGACCTATTAAAATGACTCTAAACCAAACTGCTTTGAATGAAATAATATTGGCTTTTTCCCATTATTCCTTTCTTTTCTCCCTTGTCCCCTTTCTACTAAATCAAATTAATCTGCTTTAAAAATAGAAAAGATAAGTGATTATATAATCTTCTAAGGGAGGCAGGAAGCTGTGGGACATAAGGCACAGATGAAATGCTCACGCATCGGGCATAGTTTTACGATATGCATGTCAATCCAAGCCTTTTGTGGCCCAGTACTGTGGGGATGCAGCAAATGGAAATGGAAAGGTTTTCCCTTGTCTGAGGCCTCCAGTGATGTAAAGCACCTTCTAAGGGAAATGAAATGCTTCCACAAGCCCAGAGACAATGTTCAGGTGCCACTCTGAGCTCATGACACTCGGAATTACAGCCTGGAGGTGACTTAATCCTGACACAGGAGACAAAGAAGGAACATGTAGCAGCCCCCCTGTCGCTGTTACTGTTAACTTTAAAACCTTATTGAGTCGTGCTTTTTATTCATGTATATATGAAAGAAAAATAAACAATTCAATGAGAAAGCAATTTAATTATTTCAAGTAAGCACTGGGGCTTCACGAGAAGAGAAGCAGGGTCTCAGTCCCTAAGCTCCATTTCCTAAAATCCAAGCTTCAGTCCTACCCATCTCCAAGAAAGTAAGTCAGACTTTGTCCAAAGAAAAGTCAACTGAGGGGAAGGATTGTATTCTATGTGAACAGAGTTATTTTAAGAATCTACTAGCATTTGCATTTCTAAACTATTAGCAGACAAAATGAAGGGAAAATTTCAAAATGCATATACATATATACATGTTTTAAAATCTAATTCGGGGTCACAGCTGTAATTGAAAAAGCTTTGGATTGTGTGTCATGCTGGAATAATGTCGTGTTAGTGAATGTAAAGCGTTCAGCATTACTTTATGCCTCATTGCACCCTAAGTGTGATGCTATTTCAATACAACACCTACCACTTTTAGGTCTTTATGCTTAAGTGTGTCTTGCTGGATGAAATCAAGCTACAAATTGGATGAAATTGGGTCCTCCCAGTTGATTCTACTGCTAGAAGCTCCAAAACTCAATTGTTTTTTAAGTCCGATTCCATGAATTCAGAATTTAAATTATCATGATTTCTTGCCCTGAAAAATAAATACAAAAGCTCAACTTGCTGCACAGATGAAAAGCAGCTTTTTGGCTACAAAAGTAAAGTAAACTTTTTTTTCATATAGGCATTAGAAAGGGCTCAAAAATGGAGCAAGCAGTACTTGAGAAAATATAACTTGCAGGAATTTGAGACATTGTTTTGGAAAAATAAAAAATAAAAAGGCCCTTCGTTCAAATGATCCCATCCAAAATATTTCACAGAATCACTTCTCCATGTTCAGGCTGCTTTTATCCTTGTAGAGTAGCTCAAATCATTCCGCTGCCACCTAAATTTGTGGTTGCAACAAATTGGTAAATGTTTAAAGACAGTATTTAGATTACAATGTCCTTTCATTTTGCAGTTAAAGATGCGTGTGAAAAGATGATTCGCTCATACAATCTGACCATCTCGCCCTCAGAGGATTTATGTTTCATTAAGTCATGCAAAAGGTGGTAGATGGGATGCAGATTTTCAGTGTTGCAGGAAGAGTTAAAATTGAACCTAACTGGAATTTAATCCAAGTTTCAGGTAGTGCAATTGCTACTGCTGTTTTTGAAGATTCTTAAATTAATTATCCAAAGTCCTTGTCATTGTAGAGACAAAAAGCTCTTCAAAACAGTAGTAGTTTGGCTGGCACTATATATTTTGAGGGACAACTCTAATAAAATTGCTAAAAACAGTCAGAAGTTCTTGTTCTGTGCACACATTTGAATTATGCTAAGTGAAGGCTGTATTTTTAAGAGAAAAACACATCTAACTAAAGAAAAATATTGTACTATTGATAAGTTGGTATTGTAATAACTTATACAAATTTTACTTGATGCAAGTAATAAAAAATAATTACATTTGCCAGCAGCTATCTTGAGGGAAAAATAGGCTTTAAAAAATGGCGTTACAAGCAGATGCATTTGTGTTTGTTTTCAGTGAAGAAGATTATATTGCTCATGTAGTGGGTGAAAACATTCTGGTAAACAAGAGCAGCATTATATAGAAATCAACCAGTCCATGTTAGGCACTAGGGTTCTCTGACATGGGTCCTGTCCTCTTAGGATAATCTAACATTTCAAACCACATAATCTTGGAAGAATTAGGTTGAGTTAGATTGGACTAGAGGAAGAAGCAGTGTCATCAACACCAGAAAAAAAAAAATCACCAATAACAACATCAGCATTTTGAGTAATTGAAGAAGTAAAATGGTAAGGAAAGCTATAGGCACAGATATTTCAGAGGATTGGAAGTAAGCTCTGACAAAATGTAGTTCTCCCCAACCCATAATCCAAGAGCAATCCCAGTTGATGCTTGTGATCATGAAGTAGTTTATGATGCCGCCCTCTACATGGCTTTGATTTCTGCTCTCAGACTATACCTAGCTGTCCAGCTTATTTCTTCTTCCCTCCTCGTCATTACTGGCTCCTCAGTTGGTTACTAAAGTGATGACCGTTTTTCAGTTAATAGTGGCTAGCTCCAGCTCTCCCTTTAATCACTGCTGCCAAGCCCTTAGCACACACCTAGAAAACTCCACAGTTAAATGCAACAATCTACCTTGATGACTTTACTTATTTACTTGTTTAAGTTATGTACATTAATGTATATGAATATATTCTGTGCATTCCCCCTCTCCATCCCCAAACCTCTCCAAAAAAGAGCCTGGAGAAATTATAGATGTAAGAGGGAATCATGATTCCAGGGGCCAGGAGAGAGAGGGAGAAAGAGAAACAGATTGATTCCTGAAGAGGCTTAACTTGTGTGTAAGGTGAGGTAGATGCTGCAACTTCAAGTGGATCCAAGTCAGAGGAAGTCTATCATGTGACAGTAGGTTAGAGGAAAATGTTTTATGTTCTACTCTGACATCTCCCCCACATTGCCATGAGATCATCGTTTTTTGCCTCATTGCGATGGAAATCAGCATCAAGCAGCTTAAGTCAGGAACAATGACAGCACACTGCCAAGTTCAGCTGGAATGAGGAGAATCATCAGCCACTCTGGAACAGTAACTCCTGTTAGCAACTCCACCAAGCCTCCAGAGTTGATAAATTCCAACTAAGAAAGACTGAAAAATACAATTAATGAACACAAATTATTATATATAGCAATACACATATTAATATATATTTTCTATATAAGCATATATATATAAAAAAATATGTATACACACATACATGTCACACATACATATATACCGAGAGAGAGAGAGAGAGAGAGAGAGAGAATGGCATATATTTTTATGGACAAGATTTCTATGTACAATTAATCCTCATTATTTGTGGGCTCTGTATTTGTGAATTTGCCTACTCCTTAAAATGTATTCATAATCCCCCAAGTCAGCAGCATGTTCATGGTCATTTGCAGACATGTGCAGCGTGGTAAAAAAAAAAAAATTGAGTGTCCTGATGCACATATTCCTAACTGAGGTCAAACAAGGCCACACTTTGCCTTCTTGTATCAGCTCTCATAGTGTAAACAAGTGTCCCTTTCACAGTCTATTTAATGCCGTATTTTGCTACTTCTGTGCTTTTTCTTGGTGATTTTGCTGTTTAAAATGGTCTCCAAGTGTGCTGCTGAAGTGCTGTGTAGTGTTCGGCAGCACACGAAGCCTGTGCTGTGCTTCATGGAGCTAAGCGTTATTGAGGCGTGAGTTACAGTGCTGTTGGCCTGAGTTCGATGTCGATGAATCAACAGCATATACTAAACAAGGTATCTTTAAACAGAAACACACATAAAATAAAGTTATGTATTGATCAGTTGATGAAAATATTGTGACCAGAGGCTTGCAGAAAGATAACCCTGTAATTCTCTGGGAGAAATGGTTCCCTATTCACTAATTCAGTGTTCATAGTGACTTTATAGAACAGAATAGGAACTGACTGTGTGTCTTCTCACACATACTCCACACACAATATTACACATATAGGAATCAGACACCAGATACCACGAAGATGATTTACAAAAATAGGTCATGTATTTGACTATAAAATCAATCTCAATAAATTGCAAAAAGTTATTACCTTATCAGCTATGGTTTCCAACCCTAATGCAGTAAGTGTAAAAATTAAAAATAAAATAGGAGTTGTAAAGTAGCACATATTTGGAAATATATGATTACATATTTGATACTGTGTTTATATTACTATTTGGATATATAGTATATCATGAAGGAAATAAAGAAATATTTACAATTAAATAACAAAAAGAGGATGTGCCAAAATGTATGAAATGCAACCAAAAAAGAATGTAGATTTAAAGTTATAGCCTTAAATACATATATTTTAAAATTAGATTTAAAATAGTGTTTAATCACTATATAAAAAATTTTAAACTAAGGACAAAAGTATGACCTGAATAAAAGGAGAGAGATCTCGTTTTCTTAAAGAGGACAACTGAATAGTGTACTAATGTCAATTCTCCCTAATTAATGTATAAATTCAATGAGGAGAATTGAATTTATTCTCATTTCCAGCTGGATGTTTTGGTAAATATACTTACAATTTATATAGAAAATAAAAGACCGCAAATGCATCTAAGAAAAATATATTTAAAAAAGTAAAGAGGGAAGAATTTTTTGACCAGATATGAAGATAAACTATTAGGTCATAGTAATAAAAGTCATACGTTAGCACAAGAACAGACAAAGGGATCAATGGATCAAAAAAGTACCCAGAGATAAGTGAAGGTATACCTGAAAATTTAATATATTATTTAATCAAAATGGAAAAGATGATTTGTTCTTAAATAGTGTAAGGGAAGTGGCTCATTTTGTGGAGCAAAATAAAACTGGCTTGCAAGATTGCATACAAATTTGGACTCCCTGGATTTAAAATCTATCAAGTTAATAGAAAACATAAAGAAAAATGTTGTCACTGAGATTGGTGAAGAAGAACATTTTAAACAAAATTTTAAAAACACAAATCATAATCCAAAATAATTATGAATGGACAAAAAAAGATATATGATACACTGATGGAATATACTTGAAATGTGTAAAAACTATAGTATTCAAAAGATTTCAAGAATTCTTACAACCCAACAAAAAAGAAAGGAACTCCAATGTATACATATATCAGAACATCAAATTGTACACCTTAAAGAAATACAATTTTTATTTATCAATTATACCTCAATGATATTGGGGAAAAGTAAAAATGAAATGAATAAGCATTATACAGAAGAGGAAACTTAAAAAGGGCACTAACAACTTAGAAATATACTCACATTCATCAGTCATTAGAACATGAAAATTAAAACAATGGTGTAATATCAACATGCTATCTCTTTAACCTGGCAAAAATTACAAACCTGAAAAACACCAAATGTTGGTGAGGATATACAGGTACAGAGGCTTTCATGCATGAGAATCTTGTCTGTTGTCATACTAAGTGTAGTCTGTCATTGTTTAGTCAAGTTTAGTATATTTACACCTCATGGTCCAGCAATCCCAAAATTCTAACACAGGGTTAAGGAAGTTTATTCCAGTATAATTTGCTGTTTCAGAACATTGCAGGCACTTAGCATATCCGTCAATGGGAGAACAGAGAGATAAATTTGCATAAATACACATTCCCACAGTCCTATGCAGTGGTTAGAAGCAATGGGCTAAATATTCACCTAGCCACAGAGATCTTAAAAAAAAAAAACAAAAAAACAATAGTACTGAGTAAGAAAAAGAAAAGGGAAAAAGAAAGGAAATATACAGACAATACCATTCAGGAAAATTAAAAACACATGCGAACAAAACATGGACGCACTGACATGGACCAATGATGATAAAGTGCTATAAACTGGAGGATATAATTCATTCACTCTTATACAACAAATTTACACACAATTAAGTAACTTTAAACATTATGTTAGGAACTATGACATCATCGTAGGCCTCTATCTCCTAAATATATGGCATTTTAATGATACAGAGTGCTCTTTATAAAAAGAATGTCCGGTCAGAGAAAACCACTCAGTGTATTTTTCACATATCCATTCAGACTCTAATAGAAGTATTTAGTCTAGATTTGGCGCCACAACTTCACATAGAACACTGATGAATGAAGAGCATACCTTGTGTAGATCTTGGTGGGTGAGAGAACTGCAGACTACCTAATTTAAAGACCAAGGGAGTAAATGGAACCATTTTACCTGAAAGCATATACAATATATGTATATGTCTTCAATTAACTTATGAACTATCATGTAGAAGAGAAATAAGAATTGCATGTTGCATCCAGGGGTAAAAACAACAGGGGGACCCTATAGATGAGTAAATTTGGGGTAAGAACAAAAGACATTTTTAACAATGAGAAAAGTCGAAAATGGGCATTGTTACAGAAGGAGTTCCCTGCCTAGCATTTTGCAAGCAGAAGGTGGACATCATATGTGATGAATGCACAAAGATTCCTACCTTAGAATAGAATATAAAGGGAGTGGCCTGTAATGCCTCTCTACCATTTAAAATTTTATAAATTTAGGGATTTTAAAAGGTAAAGAAAAATTAAACATTAAGTACTTTTCTTTCTTTTCCACAAGTTTTGATCATGCAATAACTCGTGTCTAAATAAGCTAGTGAGTCAAAAAAAGGAAAACAAAAAACAACCCAAGAGTAATTCAAGGACTCTCTTTCTTTCTGGACTATCTGTAATGCTAGTGTGTCTTCCTTACTCAGTAGCATCTATTGAAGTTAGTAAGGATACCCTTGGATGGCTCCAGGTATTTACTCATACATCAATCTATTTTAATCCTATGATTACAGCTCTCCACAGTTATGATCATGTACCACAGGCATCTGTTTTTCTACATCAGGTTGGAACAAACAACCCCAGGGTGTGAAATATTCAGAGGTGGAAACTCTTCATATTAATATTATGATTCAAATTTCTATAATAAAAGTGACCATTGACCTTGTAAGACGAGTTCCCTCAGAAACTACATTATTGCTCGCATTCTTAGCATTTGAACTGTTCTGATGGTATATTAGAGCACAATGCCTGAAAGATTAATTTATTCCTTTTCCTTCTTGTTAAGTCCTACTGTTTTGTTTTCCCTGCCCCTGATCAAATTCAACCTGTACCTTAAGGTATTAAGGGATTCTTGAAAAAGGCTTGAATGCCAAAATATGTAAAACTTGATTTTCTAATTAAAATGAGTTATGATAAACTTTAAGTCACAATCCCCTGCACTCTTTAAAATGTATGCTAACCATTCTTATTTAGTACAAATGTAATGATTTAGTTGAAAATATAACTCAAGACTAGAGACACTATTTTCTTCATTTACTGGTCAAAAACACTAATGCTTGGTTCTTTTTCACTCCTGGTTGAACATCTTACATAATAGCACTTCTCATTTTACTAAACTTAATGAAAGGATCAGAAACCAATCTGTTAAGGATTATGAGAAGAAAATAATGGCATCACTAAAACAAGATTCATGATATTAGATGCCTAAGCTGAATATGCACTGCTGAATTCAGAATTGTTCTAGGGGAAAAGCAACAGAACAATTGGTTGATGGTCAGGGGTCAGCAAACGATAGACCTCAGGCCAAATCCAACCTTATAATAAATAAATATTCTTGGAACACAGCTGTGCTCATTCATTTACATATTGTCTATGGCTGTTTTGGTGCTATAACTTCGTTGAATAGTTGAGCCTGAGACCACATGGCTTGCAAAGCCTAAAATATTTAATATCTTGCTCTTGCAGAAAAACTTTGTCAATCCCTGCCCTAGGTCCTCTGAAGACCTGTGAAGAAGACTGTCAGACTCTTAGTAAATCCCAAGTAATAACCACGAATAAATTTAGGTGAATCAAAGATATCACAAAACTAGGTGAAAAGGAAAGATACCACAGCAGGACAGGGAAATCATCTATAAGAAAAGTATTAGTGAGAGTTGCATTCATTCATTCATCAGATGTGTATGATTAAGGGCCTACTGTTCGTTGGTGACTCTGCCAGGCCCTGGGGACAAAAATGAGAACAAAGAAAATATAATTTCTATCCTCCCAGAGCTGGACATGCAATTCACGTATTAAACAAACTCTGAAATAAATGTAAAACCACAAACTCTTGTGAGTGCTATCACTTACCACAGGGTGCTGTGAGAAATAAAAGCTAACAAGTTTAAGGTGGACATCTGCTAGTATTTTTTTTTCCCTGAATTCATTTCTCCGTTTGGGTAACGGTAACAGTAACCCTCTTCCTTTGGAAAACATCTATTCCACTCTAAACTTAGATTTCTGGAAAGGCTTGCAAATCTACACTTTCCAACTCATGGGGAGTTGGAAAGACTATGCCAGCTGGGTGAGTTGGGATAGCCCAAGCTCCCAGTTACAGCAATTGTTGCAGGAAGAGTCCATGACCCAAGTCTACCCAATCGCAAACCTTTTTCATGCATTTATAGTGAAGAAGAGAAGTTATGTTTTTTATTTCCTCTTTGGTGATGATTCAACAAATATTTCAGCCCCCAGCTGCCAGGAAGCTTATTCTCTTTCATGTGATCATGGAGACAGATGTGGAGAGAGAAAGACACAGAGAGTGGCCTCATGGCATTTGAGGTCCTGGATACAACTGACCGTGGAGTCAAAGACAAACCACAGGTGATCAGAAGAAAGATGGATTTCTCATGTAAGATCTCAGGATAAGTTGCCCCAGACATTCATAAAAAGAGAATAGTTGTCACTTTGGCATTGAGCTTACCCTAAAATGAGAAAATGGAAAAAGTTCATGAGGGAGTTTGCCAAGTGTGATTGGGAACAAGGACTCTTTGCGTGTACAAGGGAGATAGGTATGTAGGAAAATTAAAATAAAAGTGAGGTGTGATAAAAATCCAAGCACCAGTTGAGTGGAACCTGTTCTTCACTGTGACGCTGTCAGCTTTCACTTAGATGTTGAAGATCATATGTATATACATGAAAACATGGGCGCATATATTACCATGCACTTAAAAATGTACACAGAGGGCATTTGCATGAGAGAGATGTTACCTCCTGCCTTCAAAAATTACCTCTACTGAAACTCGAAAAATATGCAGGGAACTAATAAAAGAGATTACCTTCAGGAGTTGGGAGGAGTGAGTCAAAACTGAGTGAATAAAGAAAGAGTAAAACTTCTCAATGAATATCTTTTTAGGTCATTGCCTTTTGAATCATGTGCATGAATATTTTACCTATTGAAAAATAAGATAAAAGCTCTTAAAATATGTTTTGCCTCTGTAAAGGAAAATTTAGAGGGGAATGATTGTTTATTCCTGTTCTCTCAAGTTTATACCTCCACAAACTTTCATTTGTTCCTTAGTCCACTCCATCTGAATTCCACTTCAATCACTACAACACAACAGCCTTGGCTAAGGTCCATAATGATTGAGTGCCTGAGCACTCAATTCAATTAGACATATTTCAGATCTCATCTCTGTTGACATCTAGGCACTATAGTTCTGCTCTACTTTTTGAAACACTCTATACCCTTGGATTCTGGGACCCAGACTCAGTTCTTGCTTCCTTATACTTTCTCAATACTCTTTTCTAGTTCCTTTTGCAGATTAATTCTCCTCCATACATCCACTTAATCTTGGAGTTCTCAGGCTGGGCCCTAGGTCCCCTTCTCCCTTTATATTCTCTCATGTTCAGCAAACTTGTCTCCATCCACAATGTTAATTACTATCAATATATTAAAAACCACGAAGTAAATATCTTTATTTCAGAGTACTCTTCTGAATTACAGGCACATACCTACATCAGTCTTTTCAACATTTTATTCTTGCTGGTCTTAAATGAATCCTCAAATTCAACATATAAACCAAGGACTCATTAATTCCTCCTCTAACGTTTCATTGCTCCCTGTTCCAGTAAATGACACAAACATGATTCAAGATAGAAACCTAGAAGTTATTCTTTTTACTACTTTATCTATATTTCCAGCATTCCATCTATCACAAATCCCACAACTGAAAATAGTGGTTCTCAAAGTATAGTCTCCTGACCAGTAGCATCAGCATCATCTGGAAACTTATTAGAAATGCAGATTTTCAGGGATCACTCTAGGCTTTCTAAAGCAGAAGCTGACTTTAAGGACCAACAATCTATAAAGCCTACTAAAGTTTGAGAACTACTGAATTAACCTTTTAAGAAACTCTGGAATTTGTTAACTTTTCTCAATCCCTACTGCCATCTGTGTAGTCAAAATGCTACCAACCCTAACCAGGACTCTCTAGTAGACTTCTAACTGATCTTCTCGAATATAAACACTCCATCCAGCCCAGTTCATTTTCAATTTATTTTAAATTAATTAATTACCTTTTTTAGAGACAGAGTCTGTCTCTGTTACTCAGGCTGTAGTGCAATGGCACAGTCGTAGCTCACTGTAACATGAAAATCCTTGGCTCAAGTGATCCTCTCACTTCAGACTCCTGAGTAGCTAGGACTACAGGCATGCACCACTACACTAAGCTAATTCTTTTTATTTTTGTAGAGGTGGAGGTGGGGGTTCTTTCTTTCTTGTCCAGGCTCATCTCAAACTCCTGGCCTCAAGTGATCAGCCTCCCAAAGTGCTGGGACTACAGGCATGAGCCACTGCACCTAGTCCTACTTAGTTTTGAACAGAGAACATTGCTTCAGCTGTTTCCATTTTAACTAACTTAAGCCCTGTTACCACTGAACTCCTGATCTACCTTCTGTCAGCCAGCATAAATGGAGACCCATTCAGAAATGCCGTCTTCTACGCTTGAAGAAAGTCTAAAGCTCTCCAATGTTTGGAATCCTCTCAAAACACTGGCACGAGTTCCTAGGGAAGGCTGGTGGCCAGGGGAATTCAGTGTCCTTTAGCTGCTATTGGTTTGGTTAGCAGAGAACACACACAAATTCATTAAATCATTCATTCATTCATTCATTCACTCATTCATTCATCCATCCACAAATATCTACTTAGCACCCACTACTTGGCACAGATGATATTAGGACTTGGGAGTTCAGAGGTAATAGGGTCCTGGGGTTGGCCTACACAAAGTTCCCAGTCTAACGGAAAAAGATGATGAATTTGTGTTAGGTGTTAAGTAGATAAGAGATAAGTGGATAAGACTTCTGAGGGTAACAAATCATCTAGAGTGTAAAAATGATGGAGGGATTATAGTTTTATAGAGAGCATTAAGGACTGGCCTCAGGATGATAGGAAACAAAGAGAGAAAAACAAGTGCAAATGTCCTGAGGCAGGGAAGAACCTTATGCTAATGATGAACCACTTCAGGGACAGTAAGGCTGTTAAGAAGTGAAACAGGAGAGAGGATGAGGTGAGGCTGCCGAGTGAGGAGGGGCTAGATCCTAGGATCCTCATAAATCAGTGTAAGCATTTTGGATTTTATTCTAAAATCCACGGCTACATTAATGCAGCAGCTCTTCAAGAGTATGGACATGAAGAGGACAAGAGCAGATAGGAATGGGCCCACTGCGAACTAAGGTCAGAACACAGAAAACAGTTTTGTTTTCTTGGGTCAGTGTATCAGTTCAAGAACATTAAGAACCCAGGAGACTTTTGAGGGCTAGCCTGGGGAAGTCACCATAATTTCTCATTGTGTTTTTAAAATAAAATACATTCCAAAAACCTAAACAACTAAGGAAAAAATACTCTAGGAACACATTCTCTAAAGTTGGGAACTGCTACAAAAATTCTAAGCATATTTATAGTTAAGTTACTTGGTATCAATACTTTTCAATACTTTTACTGGTGAAGTTAATAGTTACTTTAGGTGTTTCTAGTTTTTAGAACCTATGATCTTCTATTATCCAAAGAATCAATTACTGATGGTTTTCAATCCCACTTTTACTTTGGACATCTTGATCATATTGTTTTCATTTATAGTTTATTTGAAGCTTTATTTAGCTCTTCTGTTGTTCCTTTCATTTATTTAAATATGAATATGCTCGGCAGGAAAGTGACTATATTTGTAAAGCTGCCCCTGGTCCTCCTAAAAAATAAATAAATAGCTCTTATGTGATGGAAAAATAAATTGTATCAATTAAATCCAATATTTTCCTCCTACAAAATGTCTTTTACTGGATTTTCTGCCTACTTTTTGGCTATATTCTTTGCTGCCTGGAAGGGGAACAGAAAGGTATAAATACTGTTCACACCTCCTAATTGGTGTAATTAACAAATCTCTAGGTTACTTTGCACATGAAGTCTCCTGTTTCACTGTAAGGGCTAGAGGAACCAGTTTAGATACTTAATGACCTGTCCACATATAGGAATAGCTCCAGCTTCAATCCACTAGAACTTACTTACAAAGCAATCATAGAGTATAATCTTCTACAAAGAAGCATGCCTAATAGCCATTTTCTAACTTGCTTGCAGCTATTTCAGCTGCAGCATTATTTCCAATTCAGGAAATGTTTTCCAATGCAAGGGAAAAAAAAATAGACATATTTTTAACAACTCTGAAAAAAGAAACCTTGCTTTTAAACTTTGTTCTGTTCCTGATGTCAAAGCTGATTTCCCGACTAATTAGGGCCCTAAGTTCTTGGTTAGAGCCCTGAGCTTTCCTGTAGCCTTTACCTTGACCTTATTTACCATCAGCCCAATCTACAAACATATTCCAAATATCAGCTAGGTTGATTGCTATCCTAATGTCTTCTCTCCTAGACAAATAGTCTTTCTTTAAAATCATACGTAATCAGTAAAACATAAGATTTAGGCCTTTGTGGGCTGTGAGCAAGCTTGAAGCCTGTCTCTTGTGTAACTTTAGGCTAGTTACTTAATCTCTCTGGGCTATAATCATGAGAATAAAATATAGAATATAGGAAGCTCAGTTAAATTTGAATTTTAAATAAACAATGAATATTTTTCAGTAAAGGTATATCCCATGTCATGTCATATTTAGCCACTCTCAATCTGAACCCTACTTTGGGCCTCAGTTTTCCTAAATATATGATGAATGTAATAATAGAGGAATTGTGAAGATTAATCTGGTTGAAGCATTATGGTTATGGTGTATGGTAAATGGTGAGTCATCATTAATTCTTAGCTGCTGTGCTGCTGTTATTTTGTTCTCTTAGAAATAAAAGCGGTAACACAAGAATATCTAGGTAGAGCTTGCCACATGCTTGGCAAAAATAGACCTAGACGTTGCTGAACACACACGCTTTCTACCAACACATTCTTGCAATGTGTCGCAACCATGTGCCAGGACCTAAATGGTCTCATCTAGTCATATGATCCCATGTGCTATAGTAGTTTTAAGATCTATTTTATAGAGAAAGAAACTGAAACTCTGAAAAGTTCAGTGACTTGCTATCAGACAGCAAGGTAGTATCTGGTCAAGTTGGGTTTTGTTTTTGTGAGACTCCAACACACAGGCTCTTTCCTCTATTCTTACCAGTGTCCCAAAATGAAGTAAAATTTGGTATCACTGAAAAAGTAATTGAATTTAAGGAAAAAGTAATATACATTTTCATCTTAGTAAGTATCAGTATGATAAAGATAACTGAGAATAATTATATAACACTTTAAAAAGCCACAAAGGACTACCACCATAATTTGTGACTTTATCTGACAATGGAACTATGAATGTGCCATTTCTAGTTACCCTCTTCTCATAAATGAGGCATTAAATTCAGGACCTAGATGTCTCCCTTATCAACACAGAGCTGTAAGTGTTAAAGTAAGGACTAGTTTCCTGGGGCTGCTGTAATAAAATATGACAGACTGGGTGGCTTAAACAACAGATATGTATTTTCTCACAGTTCTGTAAGCTGAAAGTCCAAGATCAAGGTGACAGCAGGGTTAGTTTCTCCCATGGCCTCTCTCACTGGCTTGAAGATGGACACCTTCCTGCTGTGCCTCACATGGTCTTTTCTTTGTGCACATGCACCCCTCCTGTACCTTCCTTTTCTCTTAAGGACACCAGTCATACTGGATTAGGACCTTACCATTATGACCTTATTTAACCACAGTTATCTTTTTAAAAGCCCTGTCTCCAAATAGGGAACACATTGCAGTTTAGGGCTTCAATATTTGGATCTGGGAGAAACATACTTTCAGTTAATAACACCAAGCTTTCTCATTTCTGGTCTCATCCATATTGTTAGTCATGTTGCTTTTCTGGGAGTACAGTAAAAACAAATTCTGTTGTTGGCATTTTTGATGGGAAAAGAAATGTATAAAATGTGATGATGGATACATTTATAAAGATTAATAACCAATCTTTGAAGTATAAGAATTTTAAGTATTTAATAATTTACACATTTGATAACTACACAGTTGGGGTCTGGTCCACTATAATATCTTGGACTAAGAGAAAAACAATGAATCTGAAAATAAAATTGATTATAGCTGATATAATAACTAATTTCACATGTTAAGAAGTATCAAGTATCAGGATGTTAGAATCTATTCCATACAGGTTTGAGGAATGAACCATGATGAGGCATGCACTATCTTAGGCTAATACCTTCAAATTTTAAGATTCTAAAGTGTAGAAAGTTTAGACAGCACTCTATAAGTCAAACTAGCCTCGACATGTACCTTTAAATGCCATGTTAGATTAATAGCTGGGTATGCTGAATGATTCAATGGATGATTCATAGGACGACTGCTTACTCCTGCAATCAGACGGATTCTGTAACACAGTTTAATTTGTTTGCACTTAGCAGCAGTGTGGACAACGTAAGGGAGTCTATAATGGAAGCAGCTGGAGGAGAAATCTGTAGGAATAAATGTAAACAAATCTTTCAACACTTAGTGAATGTAGGTAGAGAGCATTTAATATGGACACCACTACAAATGATTTGAACTGCAATACTGGTTTTTAAAAACACAGTCTGTCCAGTGGTATTTTTATAGTCGGTGTCAACCACAGTTGTTTTTAGTTACAGCTTGCATAACAGTTCAAGATAAATCAAAGTGAACTGTTCTGAATTTTAAAAAGTAGCACAGATTTGCTAATACTGTAATCATTGCTTTGACCAAAGGCTACTTTGCACTATGTCTACATAACACTTACTTGACAAATATTTATTAAGTGTTGATTACTCTCTAGATGCCATCCAAGGCACTGGGAATATATCAATGAATAAAACACAGTCCCAGTATGCAATATACCTATAGTGTCTCCTGGGGAGAGAAGCACCTGAAACACAGGGTAAGTGCTAAAGGACATAAGTGTTTGCTCTGGATTCTGGAAAAGGGGGCAACATCTATGCTTGTCTTGGTTAAGGGAATTTAAGATAAGTTTCCTAAAGAAGACAATGTCCAAGCTCAGATCAAGGGACAAGAGTTAGGCAAGGAGCAATAAGAGCCTCCTGAAAAAAAGGGCTAAGTATATTTAGTGTAGTGAAGATCAAACTAAGCACAGCACAGGAAGCCGTGTACCATGATTGAACCACAGAATGGGAAGCAAGGGGTATTGAAAATGAGGCTGGGAAAGTTGTCAAGGGAACTTGAGAACTTGTGAACAATGAAGAGGAACTTTTTTCTGGAGTAAAGAGCTTTAAGAATGGGAGTGATATTCAGCATTGTGTTTTGTTTTTAGAAAAATTACTCTAGTTGACTGTAAGCATATTGTCAACTAGACATAGTAGGAAGACATAGTAGGAAGATCAGGTAGGAGTTAACATAGTAACATAGGTGTAAGTTTATAACATCCTGAACAAAAGCATAATGTGGACCAATTTGACATGTTTTAAAGAGGTAATATTGACTGGATTGAATGCGGAAAGTGGAGGAGAGAAAAAACTGAATATGTTCCTGAGGATTCTGAATTAGGCAGATTGTAAATCAAGGTGCCATTAACTAAGAACCAGGAGCAGGCTGGAGGAAAGACAGTGGCATATGTTGAACACTATTTTATTTTATTTATTTAAACAATCCTTACTGAAGCCCTACTTGTGCTTGATATTGTAATCCATCAGGCTACTATAACAAAATACCAAAATCTGAGTAGTTTAAACAATATAAATGTATTTCTCTCACAATTCTGGAGGCTGGAAAGTCCAAGATCAAGGCACTGACAAACTTAGTGTCTAGTGAGGGCCCACTTCCTGGTTCATAGTTGACCATCTTTCTGCTGTGTCCTCACAATGGCAGAATGGGTAGAAGAGCTTTCTATGGCTTCTTTCACAGAAGCACTATTCCCATTCATGAGGGATCCAATCTTATGACCTAATCAATCCCCAATAGCCCAATCAAATATCATTACCTTGGGTGTTAGGTTTCAACATATCAATTGGGGTAAGGTACAAACATTTACTCCATAAGATTTCAACCTTAGGTCCTCAACATTTGTGTCTTCTCAAATGTAAAATACATTCATTTCATCCCAATAACCCCGTAAGTCTTAATTAATTCCAGCATCAACTTAAAGTTCTAAAGTTCAAAGTCTTATGTAATTATCATCTAAATCAAATGGGTGAAACTCAAGGTATGAGTCATCTTGAATCAAAGTTTTCTCCAGCTATGAACCTATGAAATCAAACAAGTTATATGTTTCCAAAATATAATGGCATGATAGGCATATGATAGATATTCCCCTACCAAAGGAGAAATATAAAAAGAAGAAAGGGATAACAGGTTCCAAGTAACTCCAAACTCCAACAGAGCAATCAATGTTAAATCTAAAGGCTTGTGAATAATCTTAGACTCCATGTTCTGCCCTCCAGGCCCACTGAGACAGAGGTCCTGTCTTCCAGGCACACTGGGGCAGGGATCCCACCTCCTGAACCCACTGGGGTAGCAGTCCAATCCCCTCAGCTTTACTGGGCAAGAGTTAGGCCCCCAAAGCTGTGGGTGGGTTTGTCCCCGTGGCTTTTGGAGGCACCACCCCAATGGTTCCACTGGGAATTTCCATAGTCAGGGCTTTTTGAGGTTGGTACAAGCCTCACTAGGGCTCTCTGCAGCAATCCTGCGCCCATGGCCATTAGCTTCCTGATTCCCAACTCCATAGGCATCCTATGCCTGTGGCTTTCCTGGTAGCCTTTAAAATCTAAGTGGAGGTAGCCATTCATCATGGCTCTGATGGCTGTCATGCATTCCAGACCAGGACCCTCTGGAGCCACACTTAGGGTACCTTAGGACCATGGCACTGGAGTGTGGGAAGTGGAGCCTGCACTGTGAGGCAACACCAGCACCAGCAGTGAGCCCTGAGGTCCCACAACCTCTAGTGCCCTCTCTTGAAACTGCCCTGTCCCTGGTACCCTGTGACCCTTGCTCTCTGAGCCTGTAATGGAAGTGGCAACCTTGATGATACCTGAATCACCTTGGGAGAGTGGAGAGGGGGTCATGTTTCCATTGTGGTGAATATTAATAGCTCCTGGCTTCTATACAAATATTTGACCAGTGTCTCTATTTTCTTAGTGAATAGCACCTGGTTTCTGTTGAGATGGCCCATCCTTACTGATCTCCTTATCACACAGTCACTTGACCACACCCTTAGCATTGTCTCCTGAACAGTTTCTCATTCTTTTCAGTATTGACAGGCTGATAATTTTCCAATTCTTTAAGTCCTTCTTCCCTTTTGATTTACAATTCCACTTTTAAATCATTTCTCCCTTCCCAAATATTACTATAATCAGTCAAGAGAAATCAGACCTTCCTTTATGTGCTTTGCTTAGATATTTCTTCAGTCAAATATCCAATTTTAGCGCTCTTAACATTTTGTTATAAAGTTCTTTCCCACTTTATAACAAGGATGGCATTTCCTGCATTGTTCAAGAACATGTTCTTCATTTTTGTCTATGATTTCATCAGGATACCATACCAACAGTTCAGGATTATTTAGGTATCCACTAAGAGAACTCAGGCTTTCTCTATATCTCTTATGTTTTCTTTCTGAGGCCTCACCAGAATTGCCTTCAACAGTCTGCTCATGGCCACATAAGCTTTTTCTAGCATGCACCTCAAAATGTTTTGGCCTCAACCCACTACCAAGACTTAACTTGGCTTCCATGTTTAGGTATTTTTTATACCAGCACCTCACTCTTGGTACCCATTTTCTGTCTTTTTCAGTTTGGGCTGTTATAATATCATAGACTGGGAGGCTTATAAATAACAACAATTTATTTAACAGTTCTGGAGGCTGGGCAGTGCAAAATCAATGCGTGGGTAGATTTAATGTCTGGTGAGGACTCTCTTCCTAATTCGCATATGGCTGTCTTTTTGCATGTCTTCACATGGCAGAAGGGGAAAAATGAGCTTTCTGGGGCCTCCTTTATAAAAGCAGTAGTCCTATTTAGGAGAACTCCACCCTCACGACCTTATCACCTCCCAAAGGCTTAACTCCCAAATATCTGCACACTGGCAGTTAAGTTTCAGCATATAAATTTTGTGGGAAAATAAACATTCTGTCCATAGCTCTCGGCATTGTGATAAACACTGGGCATAGTGGTAAACAATATAAATAAACCCCTGTAGCTCACATTATATTGATTTCCATAACTAGGTGGAATGATCTAGAGGCAAGTGGCTCACTACAGAAGTTTGGTAATTAATAGTTCATGGGTGATATTTGACACCACAGGAGAGGGTGAGATCATCCATAGAAAATGCTTAACAAAAGAAAAAAGATGTTTAAAAATCTTGAGAAATACCACATATAGATGATAAGAACCATTTAGTGAAAATTATGAAGTGGCAAGTAATGTAGGAAGAAGACCAGAAGAGAACGTTTGCTGCATGGCAGACTAATCATTATCTGTTTGTTTGGATCACTGTAGAAAGTCAATCAAGGTTACTATGATGCAAAACCATATTGTTTCTAGGTGAACTGGCACCTATCCCCTTTGATATGAACCACCCAAATAAGTTTCCCTTCAATACTGGGTAGCAGAGACAGAAGTATAGAGAAAGAGTGACTTGAATGAATCCTTCCTCTCATAATAGTAGAAATATGAATGTCTCCCTTTTTTCCAAAAGGAAACTGAATTCTAGTTCAACATGTGATTTTATAACTAAATAGATAACTTAATAATTGCAAAAAGAAGTCCACCAAACTGATATTTTATTGAATACTTTATATTTTCGATTTTTCTCTTTTATTTCTCCCTCAAAAGTTTCTGAATAGAAATTCTTTTACCCTGTATAATAATGAGTGTAATGATGAAAATTTTATTAAGTGCTATATGCCAGACAAAATACGCCCTACATGCAGGTACATAATGTAAATATCAATAAAATATTTTGAGAGTATAATTTAGGAAAACTGAGATTTAGGAAAGTTGAGTAACTTGTCCAAGGTCACACGGCAATTATATTAGCGGAAGTGAGATTTGAAACAAGACATAGCAGACTCTAAACTTGTATTCTAAGTAGGTTTGTTCTATGACAACGCCTTCATGAAGCCAAAAGGGCTTTTGATTTGCCTTTCAGAGGAAGCTCCATATTATGTTCAGAATCAATTTTAATCTTGTTATGAAACCAAAAAATATATTGTTACATTTCATTCATTAAAATTACATAATACCCTCATCTTGATATACAGATAACCTCCATAAAAGTGAAAACAAATTCACACAGTATTTTTCTCCTATGAATTTTTTAAAGAGCTAATTTATTCATGAACAAAAATGAATAAAACCACCTCCTCACCAGTAAGGTCATGTTGTTTACATGAATCACTTTTTGCTTGATGGAGCTAGATAGTGTCCATTGGGATTATGTTTTGTTTCATATGCAAGTGTCAATCATGAAGGAAAAATTATTTGTTTAAAAAAAGAATTGGTTACCAGCATTTGAGTTCTATTTATGGGTAATATCAACTGATATGGTTTGACTCTGTGTCCCCACCCAAATCTCATCTTGAACTGTACTCCCATAATTCCCACATGTTGTGAGAGGGACCTGGTGTGAGATAATTTGAATCATGGGGGCAGTTTCCCTATAGTGTTCTCTCGGTAGTGAATAAGTCTCATGAAATCTGATGGTTTTATCTGGGGTTTTCACTTTTGCATCTTCCTCAATTTTCTCTTGCCACCATCATGTAAGAAGTACCTTTTGCCTCCTGCCATGATTCTGAGGCCTCCCCCAATCCATATGGAACTGTGAGTCCAATTAAATCTCTTTTTCTTCCCAGTCTTGGATATGTCTTTATCAGCAGGGTGAAAACAGACTAATACAGTAAATTAGTACCAGTAGAGTGGGATGTTGCTGAAAAGTTACCTGAAAATGTGCAAGCAACTTTGGAACTGGGTAACAGGCAGAGGTTGGAACAGATTGGAGGTCTCAGAAGAAGACAGGAAAATGTAGAAGAGTTTGGAATCTCCTAGAGATTTGTTGAATGGCTTTGACAAAAATGCTGATAGTGATATGAATAATAGGGTCCAGGCTGAGAAGGTCTTAGATAGAGATGAGGAACTTGTTGGGAACTGGAGAAAAGATGACTCTTGTTATGTTTTAGCAAAGAGACTGGTGGCATTTTGCCCCTTCCCTAGAGATTTGTGGAACTTTGAACTTGAGAGAGATGATTTAGTCCTTTAAGTATCTGGTGGATGAAATTTCTAAGCAGAAAAGCACTCAAGAGGTGACTTGGGTGCTGTTAAAAGCATTCTGTTTTAAAAGGGGAAAAGAATATAAAAGTTCAGAAAATTTGCAGCCTGATGATACAGTAGAAAAGAAAATCCCATTTTTTGAGAAGAAATTCAAGCTGGCTGCAGAAATTTGCATAAGTAACAAGTTATCAAATGTTAATCCCCTAGACAATGGGAAAAATATCTCCAGGGTATGTCATAGGTCTTCATGGCAGCTCCTCCCATCACAAAGACAGAAGCCTAGGAAGAATAAATGGTCTTGTGGACCAGACCAGAGACTCCATGCTGTGTGCAGCCTAGGATTTGATGTCTTGTGCTCCAGCTGCTCCAGCCATTGCTAAAAGGGGCCAAGGTACAGCTAGGCCCATGGTTTCAGAGGATGCAAGCCCCAAACCTTGCCAACTTCCATGTGATATTTAGCCTACATGTGTGCAGAAGCCAAGAATTGAAGTTTGGGAACCCTTGCCTAGATTTTAGAAGATGTATGTAAATGCCTGGTTGTCAAGGCAAATGCTTGCTTCAGGGGTGGGCCTTCATGGAGAACCTCTGCTAGGGTGGTACAGAAGGGAAGTATGTGGTCAGAGCCCTCACACAGAGACCCTACTGGGACATCAACTAGTGGATCTGTGAGAAAAAGGCCATGTCCTCCAGACACCAGGATGGTAGATCCAACAGCTTGGACTGTGCATCTGGAAAAGCTGCAGACACTCAATATCAGCCCACGAAAGCAGCCAGGATAGGGGGCTATGCCATGCAAAGCCACAGGGCTGCCCAAGACTACGGAAACCCAGCTCTTGCATCAGCATGACCAAGATATGAGACCTAGAGTCAAAGGAGATCATTTTGGAGCTTTAATTTGACTGCTCCACTGGATTCTGGACTTGGCAAAGGTCCTGTAACCCCTTTGTTTTGGCCAATTTCTCCCATTTGGAATGGCTGTATTTACGCAATACCTGTACCCTCATTGTATCTAGGAAGTAAGAAGTAACTAGCTTGTTTTTGATTTTACAGGCTCATAAGTGGAAGTGACTTGCCTTGTCTCCGATGAGACTTTGAATTGTGAACTTTTGGGTTAATGCTGAAATGAGTCAAGACTTCAGGGGACTGTTGTGAAGGCATGATTGATTTTGAAATATGAAGACATGAGATTTGGAGGGGCCAGGGGTGGAATCATACGGTTTGGTTCTATGTCCTCACCCAAATCTCATCTTGAATTGTACTCTCATAATTCCCACGTGTTGTGGGAGGGACCCAGTGGGAGATAATTTGAATCATGGGGGCGGTTTCCCCCCTACTGTTCTCAAGGTAGTGAATAAGTCTCATGAGATCTGATGGTTTCATCACGGGTTTCTGCTTTTTCATCTTCCTCGTTTTTTCTTGCTGCCACCATGTAAGAAGTGCCTTTCACCTCCCACCATGATTCTGAGGCCTCCCCAGCCGTGTGGAACTGTAAGTCCAATTGAACCTTTTTTTCTTCCCAGTCTCATATATCTCTTTGTCAGCAGCATGAAAACAGACTAACACACCAAAACTTTCTTCTTTTTTTTTTTTTAACTTTTATTTTAAGTTTAGAGGTACAAATGCAGGTTTGTTACATAGGTAAACTTGTTACATGGGGGTTAGTTGCAAAGATTATTTCACCACCCGTCACTATTAAGCCTAATACCCATTAGTTATTTTTCCTGATCCTCTCCCTCCTTCCATCTTCCACCCTCAGAAAGGTCTACTTTCTTTGTTTCCCTTAAATCATTTAGACTATAGTTCTAATCACCTACCTGCCTTACTGGAAAGCTACTAGAGTAATTATCCTATTTCCCTCTGAAGAGCAAGGAGACCCAGTAAAGTTAAAGTGAAGCCATACTGGAGTAAGGTAGGCTCCTAATCCAAGATGATTGGTGTATTTATAAGAAGATGATTATGTGAAGATACATGGGAAATCCCATGTGAAAAGGTAATGACTGGAGTTATCCAGCTGCAAACCAAGGAATGACAAAGATTGCCAGAAAACTACCATAAGTGTCTTGGCTATCTTAGTCCTTTCATGTTTCCATAATAAATATCTTAGACTGGGTAACTTGTAAACAATATAACTTTATTTATCACACTTCTGGAGACTGGAAAGTCTAAGCCTAATGCCTTAGCAGATTTGATTTCTGATGATGGGTTGCTTTCTGGTTGATAGATGCTGCCTTCTTACTGTGTCCTCACATGGTGGAGGGAGCTAGCTAGCTCTCTGGAGTCCCTTTTATAAGGCCACTAATTCATTGGGGATTAGGTTTCAACATATGAATTTGGGGGGAACACAAATGTTCAGATCATAACAAGAAACTAAGAAAAAAGAATGAAAGATATTCTTTCTTAGACTGATCAAGGGAAGCATGTTTCTAATGATACCTTGATTTTGGACTGTTAGCTGCCAGAACTCTGAGATAATGCATTTTTGTTGTAGTTTGTGGCACTTTGCTATGACAGCTCCAGTAAATGAATATATATGTATTTTTTACTGTGGTTGCCATCACTGTCAGCTTTGCATCATGAAATACTCTTAATATTTATAAATTATCAATTTATAAGTGTATAAATACTGTATTTATACATTTATAAACTTAATAGAGTAATGAAAAATTCCAAGAGATGGAAGGGGCACTTTGGTTCATGTAGTCCAATCTCCCATCCCCAAATTCCTTCTTTCAGAATCATTCTTGATACATGATTATGTGGCCTCTGCTTAAATTATTGATAACCCAATATACCAGGATAGTCACAATAAAAGATATAGAATATATAAACTACTCTATCTTCACAGAACTTATAATTTACCTGGAGAAAATATTTGCAACTAAATACTTATTTGAAGATCTAAATAGATAGAAACAGGATTATTTAGTATGCATGTGTCAGAAAACTCAACTCTCACTAGCTTAAGCTAAAATAAAAGTCATCAACTTACATAATAGAGTAGTCCATGGATTGGTCTAAATTTAAAAGCAGCTTGACAGAGAACTCAAAATATATCACTACAAGGAATATCTGGTCTCTCCTTACTCAAGGTTGGCTCTAACCATAGGCTTAGTCTCCTCATTGTATAAAAAAATGTAGATAAAGCAATGTTAGGTATTTTAGCTCCAACCAAATGAGAAAGAGACTATAAGTTTCTCAGCAAAATATCTGAGGTTAACAAATGATGGGTTTACAAGTGTTACATGCTCACTTTAAAAATAATCAGTGGTCTAGAGTAGCAGAAAAATTCACCTCTGGAGCATAAGGAGGAATAATGCTCCTAAACTGAGATGAAGAAAGGGATGAACCTTGGAAAGGAAAGTTGAAGGCTCTTAATGTAATAAACGGGACTTTGCTGGGGAGGCAGCCAGCCAATATCTACTAGACAAGAACAAATTCTACCGTATTATATTGGTACATGTATAGAGGACAGACTTCATTCCTCATGAGCTATTTGAGAAAGTTTCATGAAACAAAACAAAATGAAACAAAACATCGTTTCTAGGTCTGAAATAATAGAAAACATAGAAAATGCATAGCTGTGTATGATGAAGTATCATAAATCAACACAAAGACTCCTAAAAGAGATCATAGTCCTAGGGTGTGGTAAGTAGGAATTGATATGAAATAAGAATGGAAGGAAACATATGAGTTGAATTGGAAAGGGCCAGAAATGCCATCAGTAACATCAGAAGCTACCTTTACACTCAGGAGCCAACCTGACAGATGAGAAGTTGCTAAGTAATCTCTTAAAAGAGTTACTTCAAGTGATAAAGAGGAGACAGATAGGAAATTATGGTAATTATCTAAAGTAAAATATGAAGGCCTAAATTAGGACTGAGGAGGTGAAAATAGAAAATATACCACCAATTTGGTAATCTACAGGATTTGGTGGTAGGTGAGAGAGAATGGTGAGAAAGTACCTCTGAAATTTCTTCAGTAATCATTGGGAGAAGGCAATGCCTTTAACCAAGGCAGGAGCTAATTTAAAGGGTGAGAAAATGAGAAGAGATAATGATTTTAATTTTGAATTTATTGATTTTTTGGTATTTAAATATACTAATATAAAGATATTTTTAAACTACATTCAGAATATATATATATTTATATATGTGGAATATATATATATAAATTTATATATGTGAAAAAACATATACATATGAATTATCAAGGGGTCAAGAGATTAAAATGTTGATCTTTTGCCTATACTCAACTTGCATTAAAATAAATCTGAGCGTGAACCCAGGAGGCGGAGCTTGCAGTGAGCCAGGATCGCGCCACTGCACTCTAGCTTGGGCGACAGAGCGAGACTCCGTCTCAAAAAAAAAAAAAAAAAAAAAGAAATCTGAAAGGTAAACTTTGTATGAAACCTTAGTTCTTCCTTTGCCACAAACCATAAAATTATTTCACTGAAAATTTTCCCCAACTCAGTGTGTGTTCTACATAAATGTCTTTTGTGTTATTCTTTGTTTTTAGACCCCCAAGCTCCTTGGGGTAAGGACTTTGTCATTAATTTAGCACAGCTGAATATATTACATGGTGCCATGTGTATTTATAGAACTTTGCTAAGTAATGATGATTCAGTTTTGGTAATCAGCACTTGCGATGATCATATGGTTATGCAGATCAACACTTACTATGCAAAAATCATTTCCTATGGGGCAGATGTGCTGGTCTCCCTCCTAGTAAATTTTTAGATCAGTAAATTTTTTGCAATATAAAAGTCAATTTAGGATTATGCCTTTGATTGTCTTGTTACCCAAGGGAACCAAGAATGCAGACCCTTTCTATGGTGTTAAGCTACTGAAAATCAATAACACTGGTGGCATAAGCAGCAACTAATTCTAATAATCAAATGACACAAAATGCCCTTCTTGATCTAAGGGCATGGTGATAGTGATTCACTTTACTAAGTCAAAAATCTATGGTTCAAACACATTAAAATATTTGGAATACAGTCATTCAAATGTTATTCCTACAGTGAGGCATACTGAGATTTGATTGGAAATTGGAAATAATATTTTTACTATGTATTTTGGGAGATGACAAATGCTTCCAGATTTCAGACTTGACTTTTCTTCGTAATCCCTTTAATGTATTTTAAAACTTCAAAAACGACTGCATTGCTGTTTAAAAACTGCTAGCAAGGGCTTCATGTGTTAATTTAGTAATACTCAATTAAATAGTGGATTCTATCACTCTAAGATAAATACCAATCCAAGTTAGTAAGAAAGAAGTGAGGAAGAGAGTAGCAAAGGAAGGAAGCAAAGAAGAGAGCAAGGAATTTGGAGAATTGAAATTTTAATTTCTAAAATATCAGATTGCAACCATGAAAAAAAGAAATTATTTTAGAAGCAAGCCGTGATCTTCAGCAGTTTTCATGCTTAAATCTTCAAAATGCTCTCACATGAAATTTAGCTTAAATATTATAAGTGGCTTCTTAGAAATTCTTAACCATTTCCCTTTATTTATCATAATCATCACCACTAGCTGATTGAAATCTTTGTGATATCTACTGATTTGAAGTTGATAGACAACTGTAACCCTATTTTTAAAATCTAGTAATTAAGTGACATTATGTCACTCATCACACATAAAACCCTCAATAACAACATGAATATATTCAAGTATCCAATTATATTCTGGGGTGCACATACAAATAAACAATACCACAATAGAAAGTATTAACAGAAATGATGACAGTTCCACAGTAATAGCTGCTGCGAACACCAAACATTATTAAATCTGTTGTTTTGTACTCTTCTTCCTCCCTTCCCACTGTGGGAAACGGTGGGTGGGGAGGAAGGCTGTAAACAAGTTTTTGCTTGTGTATGTGTGTATTTAAAACTTCCTTCTTACTGTTCATCTTTGGCACTAACTAGAATAAACCTGTAAAACAATGTCTTTAATACTAGAGTAGTTTTCGTCTTTCCTTTGTTGTTATTGATATTGTTTTGTAAAGATTCATCTTCACTATTTTTGTATTTTCAGAGAGCAGGATTAGAAAATGTGGGTCTATTCAATCTTGATGGGGATAAGTGACTAAGAAGCAATGTGAAAATACAGAATACCTGGGTCCACGTGTCAATGTTATATAGGTTCTAAATTAGATATACTTTGAAACTGAGGCTTGCCGGTATCCAATGTCTTTTTCAACTTCCCCAAAATTGATCAGATTGGAGATTATAAAAGAAAGGAGACATTGGCCATATAAAGACAAAACTAGACAACTTGTGGGTGGTCCCACAGAGTACAGTAAAATAGCAGAGCTAGACCACAAAACACCAGAAAAGTTCGACGGTAACAGTAAAGCAACGGGAAAGAGATCTGGCAACTTCCTGATCCCCCCTCCTCCTGAGTATTTCATTATGTTTATGAAACTATTTCTGCAGTATGGATGAAGGGGGAGTAGAATAGTTTCTCGTGTGTGTGCATTTTTGTAAAGAAAACTATGTAGGCAACATCTATTGTGCCTGAGAAGATCTAAATGTGCAAATACATCAAATATTTTTTTATTTTTTAGATTTCATAAGGATTATACAAATAAAAGCAGAAAAGTCCCAATTCATTCTTCCTATTAGTTAGAATGCTGACACACAAATGAATGGGAAAGAAGACCTTGTAAGGACTTCAGAAATGAAGAATATGAAATAGAGGTGAAAAGTAGGAATGCTTCATTTGGGCTCACAGATAGATAGTTTTAGGGAATTGTTCAAATATCTTATAAATATTGTTTTAAATTTATACGTATTAAAGACATCCATTACTTGCAATGTTTAAAAAATATCATCAACCTTGCAACAGGCTTATTTTGGAATACTAACTGAAAAGCAATATTATTAAAAATGTACTTATTTTGTAAGATTCTCAGAAATGTGAACCTGCAACAGTTATTTATACCAGTTAGCCTGCTGGGAATTAGAGGTCTTGTAATTTTTATCCTTTGCTCATTATTATAAAAAGGAGGTGGGAAGAAGTAAAACTGCTCTAATTTAAAAATATCTTTCTATTTATTAACCCTCTGATACTTCCATTTATGTCTCATAATTCTTGGATAAATGTCCTCAGCATAGTAAAGTCAGATCTGTTTGTGCAATGGCCACCTTCACTTTACCTTCTGTGTTATAGATTTCAGTGAATAAACCTGTGTTATTCATCCTTTTCAACTCTGTGAAAGTAAACATTTAATAAACAAATAAGCAGAGAATATATACATATATATATAATATATGTGTGTGTGTGTGTGTGTGTTCACAGAAGTGGTAAGGACTGAGCCAAACTGTGAAACAGATTTTCTCTTCTCCTGACCTGAAACTTTCAGCGATTGTTCCTATTTCTGGATGCAGGCGTAGGATTGTCAGATGACTTGATGTTTAGAGCAGTCACATTTTTTGTTTGTTTTGTTTAACTCTCATGACATATAACCAAAATACGTATCTGGCGTTTCTGGAGACAAACCCCATGTTCTTATACTTTGTACACAGGTGAATCAGCAAACAGCAGCTTATCAAGTTTATAAACTTGGACTAAATTATCACATCAGAATTCTACCTCAAGGGAAAAAGAATTCCTTTTATTAAATAATTTGTCCTCTTTTGCCCTTAACCCATCCGTTCTTACTGCATACCTTCTTCCCTCCCAGTTTTTTCCTTCCATTCTTCCCATTTCAGATTTCCAACTTACCATCCAACTTTTCTCCTTTTGCTTTCTTACATTCAACAAATACTTACATAGCTCTGCTCCAAAGCCTGTACCCTACCAGACACTTTCCTCTCACATTCTTTTTTCAAGTTGTCTCTCTTTTCCCTGCATCCTCCATCTTTCTTTAGTAACTTCTTTTCTTTCAAAAATCGTGTTCCTCTATACTATAACACTATTCTTTCGAAAACTTGTTACCCTATACTGTAATCATTGTCCTTCCATCTTTTTTCTTTTAAATGATTCTTTCTGACCACCAAAAATGTTTAAGCATAGTCTATGCTCAGTGCTTTCATCCCACATTTAAATTCTTACTTCTTGAATGAGACAAATCCATCTTTTGAAAACATTCTCCCCAAAGTTTGCCTTTTTTTCTCTTTTTAAATTCCATGACTTCTATTTTGTAGATGACAGCTGAGCCTTCCCAATTGTCCTTAAATCAGTTTCCTGCCTTTAATTTTTGTGACATTCCATTATCCTCCTACATACATTTAAATTTAATTTTGAAGAGTGTTTTGTATCATTTTTATGACATTTAGTGTTTTCAATCACAAAACTAATACAAGTTAATTAAGAATTGAAAAATGCATGAGATCTTTTAAACAAATGTTGCTGGGACAACTGGATATCCACATGCAAAAGTAAAAAGTTGAATCCCTACATATTACCATATACAAAAGTTAACTCAAGATGGATACTAGGCCTAAATGTAAGGGCTAAAACTATAAGATAAAACCCTTACAAAAAAGCAGGTGTAAATCTTCATGACCTTGGATTAGGCAATGGTTTCTTGGATATGACACCAAAAGCACAAGTGACAACAGGAAAAAATAGATAAACTGCATTGAAATTTAAAACTTCTGTGATTCTAAGAATTTCATCAAGAAAATGAAAAGACAGCTTACAGAATGGGACAAAAAATTTTCAAGTAATGTATTTCCTGTGGGATTTGTATCCAGAATATATAAAGAACACTTACAATGCAACAATAAAAAGACAAATAACCTAATTTCAAAATGGACAATGAATTTGAATAGACACTTCTCCGAAGAAGACACACAAATGGCCATTAGGTACATGAACATGCTCAACATCATTTGTCACAGGGAAATGCAAATCAAAACTACAATGAGATACCACTATACACCCACTATAGTGTGTAGATACCACTATACACCCACAGAAATGACTAAAATTAAAAAGGCAAAGCAAGTGTTGGCAAGGATGTGGAGAAATTGGAATCAATTGCCTAATCCAGGGTCACACAGTGCCAATCAGATTGTAAAATGGTGCAGCCACTTTGGAAAACAGCTCATCAGTTGTTTAAATGTTTGTAATATTAAACATAGTGTTGCCACAGACAGAACAATTCTACTCCTAGGTATATACCCAAGAGAAATAAAAATGTGTATTTACACAAAAGCTTTTGTTGTTCATAGCAACATTATTCTTAATAGCCCAAAAGTTAAAACAGCCCACTGATTAATGGTTAAACAAAATGTGATATATCCATAAATGAAATATTATTTATCAATAGAAAGGAATGAAGTACTGATATATGCTGAACTATAAATTAACTTTGAAAATGTTATGCTAAGAAAAAGAAGCCAGTCACAGAAGGCCATATACTGCATGATTCCATTTATATGAAATATTCAGAATAGGTAAATTTGTAGAGATAGAAAGTAGATTAGTGGTTCCCAGGTGATGGGGACAGTGGGGAATGTGGAGTCATTGCTAATGGGATTTGGCTTGGGAATGATTAACATATACTAAAATTAAATAATGGTGATGATTTGTGCAACTCTGTGAACATACTAAAAACCATTAATCTGTACACTGTGAAAGGATGAATTACTTGGTATATGAATTGTAGCTAAATAAAACTATTAGAAAAAAATACAGAAGAACACAAATTAGAAAACAAAAATTGCCTATGAACTCAACATTCAAATATGATTACTCTGAATCTAGGAGAGAAATAGGACAGATTTTAGACCTAGACCTGCATTGGAATAGTGTTCTTTTTCACTTACTAATGTAATTATGGCTAAGTTATTTAACTTCTTTGGCTTAAAAAAAAAAATCTGTAAATGGATGCATTAGTCAGCACAGGGTAAACTGCTATTAGAAATAAGCCCTGAAATATAATGTATCAAATATAACCAGTCAATTCCTGGGCTCATATAATAGTCCAAGAAGGCTGGGTTTAGGTTGGTGGCAGCTCTTAGTGATTTCAGAATTCAGGTTCCCGTTAGATTTTGACTTTGCTATCATCTAGGGCAGGGGTTAATAACTTTTTCTGTAAAAAGCCATATAATAAATATTTTAGGCTTTGCAAGCCATAAAGTCTCTGTTACAGCTACTTAACTCTGCTGGTGTAGCATAAAGCACGCATGGACAATATGTAAACAAATGTGTATGCCTGTGTTTCAATAAAACTCTTTACAAACAGGCAATAGGGCAATTTAGTCCATAGGCCATAGTTTGCCATCTGAGCTGTGGGGTCTTCCAGGCCATCTGCATCCAGCTAGCAAAACAAAAAAGAAGGTATGGAGGAAGTCTATCTTCTTTGTAAATGCTAAGCCTGTGAATTGAACTCATCATTTTGTTCACATTATCTCTGTTGAGAACAAGTCAATATTATAAAAAATAACACTTATCTGTAAGAGGGACTGGAAAAGGTCTCTGCAAACATCCACTTCCTAGCTTCACCTCTTTGGAAGGTGGGATGAATTTGGTGAATGTTTACTTACTTTTGACACATTTATGGTACTGAGGTGAAGATGAAGAATAGTATCTATGAAGTTCCTTCAACATAAAAGCATTCAGTGTACTATCCTTCTTATCATATATAGTTTTAGCAAGTATTTCTATCTTCTTTGATTATAACTTCTGTCTTAATTTTATTATTAATTTTTTAAAAACATATGAAATTTTATTTTATTATCCTCTTCCTAAGGTTTATTCTACTATGATCATCCACAGCCCCTTTCTCTACCTTATTTCCATTTATCACCCAATTCTATTATTAAATTAGTTAACAATTGTCAACTACCAGTTTTCGATAATGTTACAGGTCGAGCATCCCTAATTTGAAAATCCAGAATCCAAAATGCTCCAAAATCTGAAACTTTTTTAGTACCACCATGATGCCACAAGGGTGGCTGAGATAGTGACACCTTGCTCTCTGAGGGGTCCTGCAATAAATATTGTGTCTAAATTTATAATCATAATTACAAAACTCTGTTATTTAAAAATGTTAACATCATAAACTGGTCTTATTTCTCTGAATGTCCCATGGAGATTAGCATTGCCTTGCTCCCAAATTATTTAATAATTATTTTCTTTATGAATTTTTGAAAGTAAGGCATTTCATAAGATGCCTTCTGTATTTCAAAATAGCACAACTCTAAATAAGAAAAGAAAATTTTAGGAAACTAGGTCAAAGGGAGAAAAAAGAAAATAAGTATATCATGGCCAGCAATGTTTTGCTCATATAGGAAATATGTCTAGTGTTTCAAAGTTGGTTACTGAAGGTTAAAAAAAAAAAAATCTGTGTTATGTTTTAAAGTAAACAAAATTTCCTTTAAATAAAAACATGGTGTCGAATCTTAGCATTTACTTGTTTTAACCCCAACAACAATCTGCTTTCATACATATTCTACACACACTATCATTTCTTCAGCATTCTTTGCTCTGAAAGATTGCACAGAAGTCTAAGTAGTGTTAATCTCAATCCTTTTATCTTCTAATGTATGAAAATCTAAAACTGAATTAACTCACAGAGCTTAAAGGACATTTAGTGATCATTTGATCTCCTTTTATAAATAAGAAAACATTACCTAAAATAATTACGTCACTGTGATCATGCTGCTAATTAGCGCCCAAAGTGAGATTATAAACTGGACTCTGTCAAGTGCTTCTTGCAATCAAATTGGAGATAATGAAGATGAAGTCCATGAATGATCCCTAAGAGTGGGAACTCTGTGTGGAAGCCCCTTACACTGACACAGCAGTGGTCGAGTGCCTGTCTTGCGGAGTGATCCAGCTCACAGAAGATTAATATTGCTTGCAGAGTGAATAAGACATCTGTGCATACGTTAAAACGGGCATTAAAGCCTTAGATATCGTTAACTCAGGAAAAACAATTTGGAAAAAGGAAGACTGGAAATCTTTCTTTGCTTCATACCCTATATGCAGTTTTCTCAAACTCAGTGAGCATGTAAATCACCTGGGGATTTTGTAAACGGAGATTGTGATTCAGTAAATCCCAGGAAAAGGGCTGACAGTCTGCATTTCCAACAAACTCCTAGGTGATATTAATGCCTGTGATTCAAGAACAGGCATTGAATAGCAAACTCAAGAATTCATGTAGATTACAATCTGTGGTGTCTGAGCAGTGCTTAGCCCTGTCCAAGGCACCTTCCACTCAATGACCATAGTACTTGCTATCTCCAGCACTGGCCTGGTCCTTAGCTCTATCCTACTTTAATGTTATATCCAGGGTTTTCTTCTACACAACTAGAAAAATCCTTTTGAGGTATAAGATTATGACTCATACCTTGTTGAGTCTCTAGTGGCTAGTAAATGTTGAAGACTTGGAAATATTTGTGGTTTATTATACTGTAGAGAAAAAAATATTTAAAACTTGTATAAAGGAAGTCCTTTTTAAATATTAGTTTTTGGACAAAATTTGAATCATTTTTCAAGCTAGTCATGTTACATCTGCCATGATATGCGAATCATGTCATATTGTAAAATGTATGATTGGGTTTATCATATGCATTAACCTATGGCATAAGAGTGCTTTATTTATTTTTACAAAGAAATATTTAGTAATTCCATTTACAATTTCATTTCTATCTGAAACTGGAAATTATAAATCCATGATATACAAAAAATCTTTTGTATACGATAATAATGTTACAGAAAAAAAAATCTAAAAGTAAATCCAGTTTAAATAATAAAAATATTTTGGAGAAAATATGCTAAAAGATGAAAACAAATATTTTAAAAATAGGTTCATCTATTCAAACATTAATAAAATTAGTAGTATGCATTAATTTCAGAATAAGTAAAGGATTCTTATTTGGAAGGAGATGAATTTTTCCAATGAAATTATTTGAGGACAGGATAGGACACCTTTATATTTCTATGGCACAGCCTGATCATAAAGAGAGATATACTTGAAACAAATATTCTAGTGATTCATCAGTTTCCTCGAGGTCTTTTTTGGTTTTATGATATCCAAATATTCTCTTTTGGAGCATATAAAATATCCTCATTCTTGGCAATTTTCTCTTTTGCAATTGGTAACTGGTCTATTTCTTCCATATGCTGATCTGTCAGTGTTTTTGCTTATAATTTAGGCAATTCTTCTCCATCATGTTCATTGTAGGAAATTATGGTGATTTTGCCTGAAATACCTATTCCCAGTTCAAAAATGTATTAACAGCAAGGATCAAGGATATTTATTAGCACGCATAGCTGGATATAGAGTATGCTCCAGATATCATATGGCAGGTGCTTATGACGCCATCAACGATTCACGTTCTCTTTGTCTCTCAACCTGACTTTCATATCCTAGGCCTCATCCAAAAGCTAGTTCCCTTGTAGTTTCACACTGACTTCCAGAGATATCTGAGGATTCCTTTTTGATTTTCATAAGAAGAGAGAGCAAGAATATGTGAAAGAGAAAATTCTTCCCCATTCTTCCCAAAACCTAGAACAGAAGTCTTTCTCTTTTGTCAAATGAACAAATAAAGTCATAGGCTCAATCTGGGTCAATGATAGCTACGAGGGAGTTGTCAGGAACTTGGATTGTCTAATTCGAAATCCATCTGGAGATAAGGATTTGTGTAGATGCCTGAAAAAAATCAGAGATCACTTTAGAAGGAAGGAGAAGGTGTAGGATTATTCCAAGCATACTGGTTTTTTAAAATCCAGCATCTTTTACAACATTCAGGTTCATGTAACAATAAATTTCTTCCACTTTTATTTTGCACTGTCTTCTGACATCAAGCAAAAGTGACAATGAAGACATAATGAATAGGGAATAAATGCCAAGTTAAGAGTGGAGAGAAGGGACTAATTTTACAAGTGATTGTTTTATTAATACATATTTTTGTGTGTTAAGAATTTGGGCGTCTTATCAGTCTTTCAATTGAAGAAACTCAGGAAATGAATACTTATATAACAAGGATCCCCTATATTTCCCCTAATATATATTTCGCATGTATTACATGCCTGTAATTTATTAGTTCCAAGGGAAAGTTTTCTAAATTTTTTACTGTGCATCGACAAAAAAGAATGTAGAAATTGACAATCCAAGGGACCCATCTAAATTTAAGTTATAGAGAAGGTGACACAAAGGACCTCAATTTTTCCATGCACAGAAACGATGAATTAGAGGCATGTTCTAGGATAGTGATGCACTTGAGCATCAACACAGGATGCAAGGTCACTGGAAAAAGCTCTGTCCTTGGTATTTTTCTCCGGCTCAGGAAATGATATGTGTAATAATATTGGATAACAAAATTGTATTCAGTTTATAGGGGAATCTTATTACACTTGTCTCTTATTTGGGTGATTTTCCCTTTTTTTTTTTTTTTTGTTTTTTTAGTTCTAAATTGATATGCAGCATTTTTAAACTCACGTAAGAATGAATTGTGCTCTAGCAGATTTCTTTTGTATTTTGTGGCACGAGAGCTATGCTGAATTGATAGGGGAAGATGGGGAAAAAGATTGGCCTTTTTTCATATACATTGAGGACTGAATCTGTGAAAGAAGATGACCATCAAAAATGATACATTGTTACTCAAGGGTAACAGTCAGAAAGGTGCATGTCAGTGATTACAAGCACAGGGAGGGACATCAGTCAGAGGCATCAATTCCTTTGTCTTTGATCACAATGTAACCAGCACTGGAAAAAGACTGAGGAGGCTAGTCCCCAACAACTAACTTTACATAAAACTACAGAGAGAGTAAGAGAAAGGTCAAAATGCTTTATCAAAAGAAAAGAATCTCTACAGACTGGTGGCTAAGGCAACAAGTTAAGTATTGAGGCTCAGAATAAAACATCTCTAGAAATATTCACTTAGCATGCCTAGCAACATTTCTGCCTTTGTTTTGACTGTTTGTTTGCTTTCTCCCTTGTCTTTCCACGAGCAGAAGGATCACATAGGGCATGTGGCGCTCAGGAAAGAAGAGACTGAGCAGGGTGAAGGTGGGGGGTAGCAACTAGTTAACTAGTTAGTGAAAATGCTGGCCTGGTCCCTTGGTACCAAGAGTCAAGAAGAATTGGGAGGAATAACTAAAAGGGACTCTACCTTAGCGTGTGTGATGATATGCGGGCAGGATACAAATATTTCTCTTCCCCAAGATTGTCTTTTCTCTTTCCAATATTATCAAGCGAGGCTAAACACAAGATAGAAAGACCAACAAGGTGAATGCCCTTATTTTACTTCTTATCAGAATATCTTTTCTCAGTAGCCTCAATTTGAGTCATTATCTTTTCAGCATATTTAACTGTAGAAAAAAAATGTGTATCCAGATAGAGAACAAAACTAATGTTTAAAAGGTAGAAAAAACTGAGATAGAGGAGTAAACTAAAGACAATTAACTCCATCTGCTTTGAGGATACTTCCATAGGACAGACAAAGTAGAAAATAGTTTTTGGAGCACTTTTCAGGCAACCAGCTTTGGTACCTGTTTTTCTTCTAGATCTTTGGCACCAAATTAGCTTTTCTCACAATTACCTGTACTTTTCTGCTGGGCTCAGCCATTGCAGTGCTGACTTCCTGAAAAATAGTTCACTCTATAACGCATGAAATTTAATATATAATAATAGCAAGAACAATTAAATTTGGTATAAACTTGCTGGCTGTCAGAGACTATTTAAAGTGTTTTATATTATTAATCCATTTAATCCTCACAACACTTTAGTATGGGCCTTAGCTCCATTTTCCAGATAACAAAACCATGACACAGAGACTTTAAAATTGATCATACAACATTAAGTGGTAGAGCTGACATTCCAAGACTAGTTTCCAAAGCATATCCTAGCAGCTGCCTTGATGTATAACCCCAAAACTTTGTGCATAATATTTGGCAGTGAAATATTCTCTACTCTGAAGTGATTTGTTGGTCATATTTACCCCTTCTAAAACTAGTATGTCATTTATCCTATTCTTTATTTTGATTTTTGAATAATTCACAAAAATAAGGCAATCCCTTGCGCAGTTTCTTCAAGGTTTCAGAAGATTGATAGCTAGAATTGTTGCTTCAATTATCAATATTAATTTAGGAAGTTTTTGTACTGGCCACAAACAACAATTCACTATTCTTATTATTACAGTTTAGTGCATTAGAAAAATGCAAAGCAAAAATCTAAGTTGGAAAAGAAGAGTTACCTGGTAGCCTAATTCCAGTTGTATGTTCTTGAGTAAATGCTATGAGATTCAGTCCCACCACTTATAAGTGGTAAGAGTGCTAACTTTTAATAAAGCTTCAAGAGCTAAAATTTGATAAGTATATAAAGCATTAGAAATTATTTTTTTAAGTAGAAATAGTTTTCTTTTTCAGGATATTTAAAACAAGAGTAGACAATATTTCAGAAAACTATTTGTCAGGAGAAAAGAACCTCTATTAAGTTGTTTTGAAATATTTCTCCATTTGTAAGGATACTATATAATATTCTCATACCCTTGGAAAGTGATCCATTTCTCTAAGAAAATAGGATTTCTTGATACTTTGTTAAATATTTTTAAAAGTAAACTATTATTTCACAGAAAAAAAAAATAACAACTTTTTTCAGCAGGCCAAAGAAGCCTCGATCATGCGAGGGTTTATGATGACATAAACTTTTCCTAGACACTAAAGCAAGACATTGCTCCTAGCACTCTACCATCTGCTGCAGATATTTTAAAATTCTAAAGCACTAACAATGATGCAATTTGCTACATTTTGAGCTGCATTTTACAACTCTCTCTTTGCTGAATTACTATTGATGACATTAAAACCCTTTACAAATCAAGACAACACATTTGCTTGCTACTGCCACCAAAGAGCTGTCAGCTACTCTTTTTTGTGCTGGAGTATACCTGCTACCTTCTTCATGGTCAGCAATGTTTAAACCCTTTTCAAGAACAGGAAGTAGAACACAACATCATTGTGTACATTACTTTTTACTTATTTAAAAAAACACCCAGGAAGAAGGTAACTTTTGACTTGAAAAAGAAATAAACTGGGAAGCGTAGTGAGCAATTTATTACTTTTTTTCCTTCTCATGGATACAAAGAAGTATTCTCCAGATTTCTGGAAACAAAAGACTGGGAGTCACTGGAAGAAGTTATATAGCATAGGAGATTCAAGGAACTAAAATATTTCTTCATGAGTACAGATGCTAAACTTGGAGAATTACTCAGAGAATATAAGTTTCCTAAAAAAAGAAAAAATGGCAAAAGATCTAAATATTTGATAAAGATTTAAAAGTTTTCTTTTTTGTTGGCAGTTGAGCAAGTAATAGCTTCACAGATAGATTTGAATAATTCCAATTTCAAAATTATTTTCAACCAGTGATATTGTGATATGGTGCTTTCTGTAATACTGCTTGCTTAGAGGAAGAGAGAGAATAAAAATCAACAATTATCAAATAAGTTTCAGCACAGCCTAACATCTGATGATCACCAGTTTCAAACCTTCAGAAATAATTATCAACTGTTACTTTCTAAAAGTCACTATAATATTCAAACATTTCCCCTGAAAAAATGACACCGCCAGAAAAAGTAACAGTATAAGCTATGCATTCATTTTATAGGACATATTTTACAAGAGATTTTCATATTAATGAAAATAATCATTTTGGGCATCCTTGTTTAGTCTCCTAACGTGTTTTTTCCAAAAAAAATCTCTTCCTTCTTTTCTTTTCCTTAAGTTTCCTTAAACTGGAATCTTATATCCAATTTCTCATATTAATTTGTATTACATTTCATTACTGAAATAATTTCTACAATTATACCTGTCAAGAAACCTACATCTACAATTGTCCTGGATTTATAGACACTTATTTATTAGACGGAAAATTTATTTGAAATTTGATATTTAAAATAATATGCATATTCATAGAAAGGTTATTTCTTTTTCCAAGGTTTAAGGTAAGACTAAAAGCAGTTTTATCACACAACATTCTAATTCCCAAAGGTTCTACTGCATAAAATAAGAGATAGGTGGCTTTGCAAACAACACTGAGGGTTGAAACACCACACCTGGAAGTGGCAAACTGTTTGTCATCCTATTTTTATTACTGAGCACTTAGTGAAAGTGAAAGAGTGGTGAGGTTATAAGCAGGTGGCCAGACAAGATGCGAATGAATCACCTGGAGTAAAGGCACAGACATAGCTTGTCACAAGAGCAAGACATTTGAAAAAGAGCCATTCATCAAATGATCCCACATACATCTCTGTCCTCACCCAGAAAATATCCTGTCCCCAAAGACCTTCTGCTTCATATAATCACAATGGAGCTAATAATGGCAATATACATTACATTCTAGTTACCAAGGTAGACACTGTGCATATGTCATTTCTAACCACTAATTCAGTCCTACAAAATGAATATCATTACTTTTCTGTAAAAATGAGGAAAGGGAAGCTCAGATAGGTACAAGGCTATGTAAGGTCCTAACACTAAGAAGTGGCTGAGCTATGGGGCTTACCTGCATCTGACCTCAGGACTGACTAATATCACAGCCCAAGTCTATTCAACCAACATTCAGCTGCATGTTGCTTTGGTTACATATAAAGTTGTTTCTGAGGAGAGTAGACTAAAAAAGGTCAACCCAAATATTTAAAATTTGATTTCTAAAATTTTATTATCTGTTCATCTACCCAGAAAATAATTGAAAGTGGGAACAAGTGCAATGGCATATGAAATTTAAATTTGAGACACGAGTGGACTCACTAAATTAGAAATGTCTATGTCAGATTACATCCTGTGATACTGTAGTAAATATATCACCTAAGATATTGAATGGTCTTCATGAATAAATGACTCCTTTTCCCCACTCCATTTCCAGCTCTGCGCCCTTTACTTCCTCACTTTGTAGAGGCTGAATTAGGTAGACCATAGACTTATTCTAGGTTTTTGATCAGTGTCTAGGTTAGAATCAAAACACACAGTCCTAAGGGTAAGAACAAAGTTTGAACGGAGGGAGTAACATAAGGCAGTCCTTTCCATCCTCTCTAGAATCTGTTATTTTAGTTTATTAGTCTTGACCAGCCCCCATGACCAAACAGGAAAAGCCAGTCTCTGACACTTGGGACTCTGCCTCCACTAGTTTTGATGCCCAGAAGGAGATGCTTCTATCTTCTTCATAACTAGTCATATGTGATGCATTAGCAATAATACCTATGCAATCACTGTTCATTTAAAATGTGGTTCTGGACATTTTCATCAATAAAATATTATAACTGTAAGTGCTTTTAAAAGTTTTATTGAACTATAATTTCCAGCTTATAATCAAACAAGGCCACATTTGAACTGCAAGAAATATTCCAATTACATGGAAAATTTGTGAACTCCCTAGAAACATTACCATAGACTGACAATCTGAGGAAGAATCCTACAACTTAATAGAATTAATAGAATGACGGGTCCATAATAATAAACAGAAAGACCTCCCTTTAAGCAGTACCTGCTGAAGTGATGGCAGCTTTCTCTGAAAAGAATGCTATATAATCAGGAAATGAACATTTAAGTTAGACAATGCTTTATCTTTTATTCCATTTATTTTAACTTTATTTTTCTTTGTAATTAACTGTAAACAGTTCATCGATGAACACTTGATATACTGCAGATGGTGAGGGGATTGGACAGCGTTGTATTCTTTAGCATCTTGGTCACTTTATTCTCATTAAGACAGGTCTCAGCATTACAATTAATCAGAGGTATTTGTCTTCTATCTGCTTTATTGTTCATGAAAGAAATAGGATGATTTCCCAGTAAAAGCACCAGGAATCTAACCCCGGGGTTGGCTCTTTATTCCCCCTGAAATTGTACTTGACTGCATAAAAATTATTTACCCTCTTAGTATTTAAGAATGTTAAAAAGAAGACACTTGTACCTCTCTTAGAAAATCTCATAAAGCTTAATCAATTAATATTTACAAAATAATTTGAACCTCTTGAAGTCCCATAGAGCTTCTAAATATTAAAATAGTGTATTACTTCAAAATCCACTTTTTAATATTTTGGTTTTATTTAAAATTAGTGTCCTCCACCCAACATTAGTAAAAACTGAGAGTAAGCTGAGTAACAGATTTCAGCATTGTCGATAAGGCAGCTTTCCTTTGCTTTGCCTGTATCTCTGTAGGTCTCCTTGTTAATCATTTTACTTTATTGTTTATTCCATATATATTTCCATGAAGAGTTCTTAACTTGATGAAAATCTGATTCTTGATCCACAATCAAATCTTACTATGGCCAGCTGCTATGTCTTCATAACTGTGAAAATATTACATCTCTTTGCAAGTTGGCTCTAATACAAGGAAGGTTACTAAACTAACCCAATTAAATTGAGCATATCTGCAAGTTTAGATGATTATTGCTGTTGTCTGTGAGGGCTAGGATCCAAAGTGATGGATTGCTGGCTACCTTAGTGAATTCTAAAGGGGAAAAATATCTTATCCTGGATTAGCTTGAATTGGCTTACATAAAGGTTTTATGATGCAAATTGGAGATATTGGACTTAGTAACAACCTACACTATCTGTTATATTCTCCTGTCTCATAGTCACAGGAAGCTTTCTTGAGTATGACGCTCCATCCTCATTAATAAGCTTTGTGTTGTACATCTTTGTCTGATATGAAGCTGCCATACCTTGTCACCAATTATAGACTCTGAAAAGACCCATCTCATTATAGTACTTAAATTGCTTGTTCCTGAAGGTGATGCTTGGTGTGTCTCTTCTGCCTCTTGCCAACAGGAAAATCACCCTTGAAGTGAATAGATGTCAGTCAAAAGGTACAAAAGGAAAGCAAAAAGAATTAATAAAAAACCTGGCTGGAATATTTATCAGCTTATTGCACAGAAAAGAATGTAGACAAGACAAACAAATTGCAAGGCTAAAAGTGACACTTTTTAACATTTTAATCACATGAAACCTATCTGTCCATATTTGGGACCAAGCAAATATTTTGAATGTGAATCACATGTGTGGACCAAAGTAGACTGTTTATGTGACACATATCTCTAGTTTCAGATTTGGTATTACTGCCACCATTACTTCATAGCAAATTGCAGAATCTGTCATTGTAGCACCGAGGAAAGAATGCCATGTTTGAAAACACGTTTTCTCTGTTTCTCATTGTATCTCTAGGTAATAGGACATTGAGCACAATGCAAGAGGATTCTTTTCTTGGATGCCATAACCCTGTTTTACAAACCTGACCCATTTTTTTTTTAATAAATTATACTTGATCAGTAAATTGAAATATCAATTAATAAATTACTGGATTAACTGGGCAAAAAAGGGGTATAGCAGAAAAGCTCTTCTGCCAAAAGAAAGCTGGAAAGCTAACATAATAGGGTTGAAAGTATGCAAAACACATTTGAAATGCATTCAAAGAGCATTCATTTCCAGGTGCAAAAATGTTCTATTTATTCTATTCCATTTTAAAAAGGAAAAAAATGCATTATAAATTCTCTTTACTAACAATAAGCCCTATTATAAGTAAGTGTAGAAAGAAATGTTTATATTTTCCTTTATCCCTATTTACTTCTGGAATATATGAGTTTATTCACAGGTTAAACCAATAAAGACTATTTTAATGGTGAAGACTCTCCAAAGGCATTCTAGTTCAGATATCTGCCCCACACCACCCCAGCTACAGAATTGAGTCAGCCAAGGGCAAGATGAAAAGGCTCACAGAACTCCTCGGAAATAGAATGCAGTTTCTAGCTCAGCCCTTGGAACACAACTATATCCTAGTCCTTTACGATACATTTCAAAAGTGTAGATCTTGTGGTGTCATCCAACACTCTATGTCTCATTTGAAGAGAAAATGTTCAATGTTAATACCACCAGACTTCCTCTTGACAAGAGGCTCAATAAATTAAGTCCATTCTTTTAGTCAGTCTACCTAGTCTAGATAGCTAAATCCTCAAATGCAGTGAGAATACACCATTTTCCTATATTATACATTTGCATACATGGATAAGCTTATATATGTATGTACACAAATGAATAATATTCAAGAAAGCTTTATATATATGTAAAAACACACATGTATAAGCTTTACATTTGCATATCAGCTTTCAGAAGAAATAATAGAGAAAAAAGATAATCAGATCAAATAGAAAGCATATATGTTGAAAAAATACTTTGTCCATGACACTTGTACAAGATACAACACATATCTCTAGTTTCAGATTTGGTGTTCACCTCCACCATTATTTCATACCGATTTGCAGAATCTAACAAGGCATGATCTGAATCTGGAAGTTGGAGAAAACTCTCCACTATTAATTCCTGGCCAAAACAATAATGGAATTCTGACATTCTGATTGAATTCAAAAGATCCTTCCATAATTGGTGTTTAGAAGCATTTTGGCTTTATTTCAGCAGCATCAAAAACTGAGAACATTAATTCACTAATTAGCACTATCACTATCTTTTTACTATTACTCTACAAAGCTCATCGGAAACTATACAGAACGAAATACTTATAAGGTCTTATTGCAAACCCAGCTTCTCAAAGAGAAGTTATGATACATGTGAACACATTTTGGCATTTAGTTAAACGTATCAATATTATTTTTCTACACTATTGTTTAGATGTTTCAAAAGAAAAATTTAATTAAATATAAATTCAAACATATAAATTAAAGTTATATTTACCCAGGTATCAAATAAACATGAAAGTGTAAGTGCTAAACATGATACAGGAAAAGACTAAACATATTTCCCTTTTATTTTGTACACATAAGTTGTTTGAAAAAAAGTTACTTTCTCTATCAGATTCTAATGTTTGGGCCATTTTTTAATATTCATTTATTTTAATGGATAATAACACTTGTATATATTTAATAGGGTTCAATGTGATGTTAGGATACATATATACATTATAGAATAATTAAATAAGATTAATTAACATGTCCATCACCTCATATACCTATTCTTTCTTTTTTTAGAAACTTTAAATACTGTTTAGTAATTTAAAAATATGCAATAGAGTACACTGTTATAATATTAACTGTAGTCAACATGCTGTACAAAAGATCCATGTTAGTCAGTCTTGCGTTGCCATAGAGGAATATCTGAGGCGGGGTAATTTACAAAGAAAGAGGTTTGTTTGGCTCACGGTTCTGCATGCTGTACATGAAGCACAGTGCTGGCATCTATTTCTGGTGAGGGCCTTAGGAAGCTTGCAATCACTGTAGAAGGTGAAGGACAGCCAGTGTGTCACATGGCAAGAGAGGGAACAAGAGAGAGAGAAAGAAGGTTTTTCTCTTTTAGGATGACAGTGCCTTACTCATTAGGCAACTGGGGCCACTCCCTGAAATGGGCTTTTTTTTTTTCACTTCAAGTTCTGGGATACATGTTCAGAAAGTGCAGGTTTGTTACAAAGGTATACATGTGCCATGATGGTTTGGTGCACGCATCAACCCGTCATCTACATTAGGCATTTCTCCTAAAGCTATCCCTCCCCTAGCACCCCACCACCCAACAGGCCCTAGTGTGTAATGTTCCCCTCCCTGTGTCCATGTGTTATAATTGTTCAACTCCCACTTATGAGTGAGAACATGCAGTGTTTGGTTTTCTGTTCCTGTGTTAGTTTGCTGAGAATGATGGTTTCCAGCTTCATCCATGTCCCTGGAAAGGGCATGAACTCATCCTTTTCTGTGGCTGCATAGTATTCCATGGTGTATATGTGCCACATTTTCTTGATCCAGTCTATCACTGATGGGCATTTGGGTTGTTTCCAGGTCTTTACTATTGTGAATACTGCTGGAATAAACATATGTGTGCATGTGTCTTTATAGCAGCATGATTTATAATCCTTTGGGTATATACCCAGTAATTTGATTGCTGGGTCAAATGGTGTTTCTGGTTCTAGATCCTTGAGAAACTGCCACACTGTCTTCCACAATGGTTGAACTAATTTACACTCCCACCAACGGTGTAAAAGTGTTCCGATTTCGCCACATCTTCTCCAGCATCTATTGCTTCCTGACTTTTTTTTTTTTTTTTTTTTTTTTTTTTTTGAGACAGAGTCTTGCCAGGCTGAAGTGCAATGGTGCAATCTTGGCTCACTGCAACCTCTGCCTCCCAGCTTCAGGAGAGTCTCCTGCCTCAGACTCCTGAGTAGCTGAGACTACAGGTGCGTGCCACCATGCCCAGCTAATTTTCGTATTTTTATTAGAGATAGGGTTTCACCATATTGTACAGGATGGTCTTGATCTCATGACCTCGTGATCTGCCCACCTCCGCCCCCAAAGTGCTGGGATTACAGGCATGAGTCACTGCACCCTGCTTGTTTCCTTACGTTTTAATGATCACTACTCTAACTGGTGTGAGATGGTATCTCATTGTGGTTTGGATTTGCATTTTTCTAATGGCCAGTGATTATGAGCTTTTTTCATGTTTATTGGCCACATAAATGTCTTCTTTTGAGAAATGTCTGTTCATATCCTTTGCCCACTTTTTGATGGGGTTGTTTGTTTCTTTTTCTTTTGTAAACTTGTTTAAGTTCCTTGTAGATTCTGGATATTAGCCCTTTGTCACATGGATAGATTGCCAAAATTTTCTTCCATTCTATAGGTTGCCTATTCACTCTGATGACAGTTTCTTTTGCTTTGCAGAAGCTCTTTAGTTTAGATCCCATTTGTCAATTTTGGCTTTTGTTGCAATTGCTTTTGGTGTTTTAGTCATGAAGTCTTTGCCCATGCCTATGTCCTGAATGGTATTGCCTAGGTTTTCTTCTAGGTTTTTTATGGTTTTAAGTCTTACATTTAAGTCTTTAATCCATGTCGAGTTAATTTTTGTATAAAGTGTAAGGAAGGAGTCTAGTTTCCATTTTCTGCATACGGCTAGCCTGTTTTTCCAATATCGTTTGTTAAATAAAGAATCCTTTCCCCATTGCTTGTTTGTGTCAGGTTTGTCAAAAATCAGATGGTTGTAGATGTGTGGCGTTATTTCTGAGGCCTCTGTTCTGTTTCATTGGTCTATATAGTTATTTTGGTACCAGTACCATGCTGTTTTGGTTACTGTAGCCTTGTAGTATAGTTTGAAGTCAGGTAGCGTGATGCCTCCAGTTTTGTTATTTTTGCTTAGGATTGTCTTGGCTATACGAGCCCTTTTTTGGTTCCATATGAAATTTAAAGTAGTTTTTTTTATAATTCTGTGAAGAAAGTCAGTGGTAGCTTGATGAGGATAGCATTGAATCTATAAATTACTTTGGGCAGTTTGGCCATTTTCATATTGATTCTTTCTATCCATGAGCATGGAATGCTCTTTTAAGCAACCAGATCTTATGTGAACTCATAGAGTACTCATTACTAGAAGGACAGCACCAAACCATTCATAACACCTCCCACTAGGCCTGCCTCCAACACTGGTTGTCACATCTCAACATAAGATTTGGAGGGGACAGAACATCCAAACCATATAAAAAGTGCCAGAATTTGTTTCTCCTGTCTAACTGAAACTTGGCCATTTTTAATGCAGAGATACAGGAAAAGGATTTCTTCTTGAGCATGACTTATTATCTGTGACATGGGTAGCAATATACTGTAACATAAAGAACATTTGAGTCACTACTGTTTATTCTCCATGCAAATCATGTTTGAAGCGATAAGACAAAAGAAAATAAAATTATGGCCCTTTGCTTGAAAAAAATGTCAGCTCAAGAATAAAAACAAGAAAAGATGGTAGATAGATGAATGAAACATAATTGAGAGTTCAGAAAAAGAACCACATAAATATAGGCAACTGAGCTTTGACAAAGGAGCAAAGGCAATACAACAAAACAAATATAATTCTTTCAACAAATGATGTTGAAACAGTTAGACATCCACATGCCAAAGGGAGATAAAAACGAATGTACATACAGACCTTGTACTCTTGACAAAAGTTAACTCAAAATGGATCATACACTAAAAATATAAAACACAAAACTAGACAACCTTGGGTATGGGGATGACTTTTTAGACACAATACCAAAGGCAAGACCCATAAAAGAAGTAATTATAAACTTGATTTCATTAAAAGTAGAAACTTCTGTATGAAAGACAATGTCAAGAAAATGAAAAGACAAGTCACAGATTGAGAGAAAATATTTGGTAAAGATGCATCTGATAAAGGTCTGTTGATATGGTTTGGCTGTGTCCCCACTCAAATGAACTACAGCTCCCAAAATTCTCACCTATTGTGGGAGGGACCTGGTGAAAGGTAATTGAATCATGGGTGTGGTCTTTCCCATGCTATTCTCATGACAGTGAATAAGTCTTACAAGAGTTGATGGTTTTATAAAGCAGAGTTTTCCTGCACAAGCACTCTTCTCTTGTCTGCTGCCTTGTGAGACACTCCTTTAATCTCCCACCATGATTGTAAGACCTCCCCAACTACGTGGAACTGTGAGTCCATAAAACCTTTTTTTCCTCATAAATTGCCCAGCCTTGGGTATCTCCTTATCAGAAGCATGAGAGCAGACTAATACAACTGTTCTTCAAAATATATAAAGAACTATTGAAACTCAACAATAAGAGAAAAAAAATCTTATTAAAAAATGGACCAAAGACATTAACAGACACCTGACCAAAGAAGATATACAGATGAAAAATATGCATATGAAAACATGCTTTACATCATGTATCATCAGGGACATACAAATAAAAACAACATTGAGGTACTACCACATACAAATTAAAATGGCTGAAATCCAAAACATTGACAACACCAAATACTGGTGAGGATGTGGAGCAACAGGGATTCTCATTCATTGCTGGCGGGAATGCAAAATGATACAACTACTTTGTTATTTGTTGTTGTTGTTGTTGCTGCTGCTGCTGCTGTTTTAATGTAATAAAAATTAAATTTGTAATTTTATTTTTTAATTGGCTTTTCAAATAATTTCAACTTTTATTTTAGATTCAGGAGGTACGTGCATGTAAAGGTTTGTTTCATGAGTATATTGTGTGAGTCTGATGTTAGAAATATGAATGACCCCATCATCCAGAAAGTGAACATAGCACTCAGCAATATTTCAATCCTTGACTGGCTCCTTCCCCTCCCTCTTCTAGTAGTCCCTAGTGTCTATTTTTGCTATCTTCATGTTTGTAATTACCCAATATTTAGGTTCTAGTTATAAATAAAAGCATGCATTATTGGTTTTTCTGTTCCTGCATTAATTTGCTCAGGATAATGGCCTCCAGCTGCATCCATATTGCTGCAAAGAAACATGATCTTATCATTTTTTATGGTTGCATAGTATTTCAAGTATATATGTACTACATTTTCTTTATCCAACCCACAATTGAGGGACATCATCAGGTTGATTCTATGTCTTGGCTATCATGAATAGCACTGTGATGAACATAGCAGAGAAGGTGTACTTTTAGTAGAATAATTTATTTTCTTTCAGACATCTACCCGGTAATGGGATTGCTGGGTCGAATGGTAGTTCTGTTTTCAGTTCTTTGAGTAATATCCAAACTGCTTTCTACAGTGGCTGAACTAATTTAAATTCTCACCAATGATGTAAGCATTCGGTTTTCTCCATGGCCTTGCCAGCATCTGTTGTTTTTTGACATTTTAATAGCAGCTATTCTGACTGGTGTGAGATAGTATCTCATTGTGGTTTTGGTTTACATTTCTCTGATGATTAAAGATGTTGAGAATTTTTTCATATGTTTGTTGGCCACTTGTATGTTTTCTTTTAAAAAGTGTCTGTTCATGTCTTTTGCCCCCTTTTTAATGGGGTTGTTTTTATTGTTCTTGTTTGTTTGTTGTTTACTGTTGAATTGTTTTAATTTCCTTATAGATTCTGATGGTAGATCATTTTCAGATGCATAGTTTCTGCTGGTAGTTTTTGTTTGTTTGTTTGTTTTGTTTTGTTTCTGTGTAGAAGCCTTTAAATTTAATTGGGTCCTACTTAGTTTCTGTTTTTGTTTTAATTACTTTTGAGGACTTAGTCATAAATTATTTCCCAGAGCCTATGTCCAGAATGCAGTTTCTTAGGTTTTCTTCTAGGATTCTTATAGTTTGAGGTCTTACATTTAAATCTTTAATCCATTTTGAGTTGATTTTGTTTCTGATTAGGAGTAGGGGTCTACTTTCATTCTCTTGCATATGGCTAACAAGCTATACCAGCAACATTTATTGAATAAGGAGTCCTTTCCCCATTGTTTATATTTGTTGACTTTGTTGAAGATCATATAGGTGTAGGTGTGCAGTTTTATTTCTGGGTTTTCTCTTTTGTTCCTTTGGTCTATGTGTCTGTTTTGGTACCAGTACCATGGTGTTTTGGTTACTGTAGCCTTATAATATAGTTTGAAATCAAATAATGTGATGACTGACTTCGTTCTTTTTGCTGATAATGACTTTGGCTATTCAGGCTCTTTTTTGATTCCGTATAAATTTTAGAGTAGTTTTTTCTAATTCTCATACAGCTACTTTGGAAGACAGTTTGATAGCTTCTTACAAAACTAAACATACTCTTATCATATGATCCAAGATATTTATAGCAGCTTTATTCATAATTGTCAAAACTTGGAAGCAACCAAGATGTCCCTCAGTAGGTGAATGACTAAATAAATTTTGACACCTGCAGACAAGGGAATATTATACAGCAATAAAAATAAATAAGATATCAAGCTAACATATTGGAGAAGTATGTCAGAAGAAATTTATATATTACTAGGTGAAAGAAGCCAATCTGACACAGCTACATATTGTATGATTCCAACTATATGATACCATGGAAAAGGCAAAACTATGGGACAGCAAAAAGATCAGTAGTTGCCAGAGGCTGGGGTAAGAGATAGGGGTATGAATAGGCAGAACACAGAAGATTTTTAGAGCAGTGAAAATACTTGATATGATCCTAAATTAATGGATACATATGACTATATATTTTTTTAAATTCATAGAATTTACAGCACCAAGAGACAGTATTAATCTATTGTGTGGACTCTGGGTGATTATTATTTGTAATGTAGGTTCATTAATTGTAACAAATGTACCATACTTGTGGTCAGTGTTGATACTGGTGGAGGGTATACATGTGTTGGGGCAGTGAGTATATAGAAAATCTCTGTACCTTCTTTATAGTTTTGCTGTAAACCTAAAACTGCTCTAAAAAATAAAGTCTTATAAACAGGTATTAGACACAATCACTGGGAGGTTTATTAGGGAAAATAAAATAATATGAAGCAATTATCTCTCTGTTCATGACTCAAGCATCAAAGCACACTCCTAAGAGATTAAAACTGATACTTGAGTTGTAAGTAACAACAAGTGGTGATATTTTTCTTATCTTGTGTGGCCCCTAATATTAAACTGTGGTTTTGAAGATTAATGTGGAAACTAATATTTGCCTTTCTTCTCTTAAAACTCACTTATCTATACCTTTCCCTTTACACTACCAGTTTGTCTCTGGTTCTCCTTTAACAGAAGATAAGCTATTTTATTAACTATTTTACTGGTCCTTTTGGGGTAGTTTCATTTTTTGCTCAGGTATTGAAACTGAAATTATTTTTAAAACATAGGAAAGCATTTTAAAATAGTGTGGTAGGGTTCAGTAATTTGATAAGAAGTCATCTTAACATTAGCAGTCTGGACGGCCATGTGTGATTTCACATTTTAACATATTAGAGGATATCTTTAAGGTATGCAACAATTTGAAAGACATAAAGTTCCTAAAGTCTAAAATCTGCAATACTGTGGACTGTGGCTCTGGGTGACAGCATGGGCCAGAAACAAGAGAGCTTGGGTTTCAATGTTCCAGAATGTAGGATCCTAAATATCTTTAATACATATATATGATCTATGAGAATAACCATTGATATTTTAGAGTGCTGATGATTGTGTTTTAATATCAAAGGGAAGTACAAAATTGAACAGATGAGTATCTCCCTGAAATAGCATTAATAAAGAAAGAATACTATAGAGCTCTTGTTTGCTCCAAACTAGGTATCTCAATTTGTTTCTGACACTGAGTCATATTAGAGAAATGAAAACAGAAATACATTTATTCTCCTCACACAGCACAAAAGTAGTCACTACAGAAAATGTTCATAACTATTTTCATTCCCAAGAGCTCCATGATAGGATGTTCCTCGCACTGAATGTGTGGAGCACCATCTGACTGGTCAGGTATATTGGCTCAAATACCAGTTTGGGTCTTTAACTCCTTTGATTGTCTTCCTGATCATAAGGATTCAAATATTACTGAATCTCTCATTATCAGTAAGGCAATCAAAGGAGTCAAAGACCCAAACTGGTATTTATTCAAATAAAAATATAACATTGTAATTTTAAATTGTTTACTATTACTAAAGAAAATTTAAACTATTTTTCCATGGCTTTAAATTATCTGTTATTATATCCTCCTAATGGCCAATTCATAAATTAAATAAACCAGTAGCTTTTAAGCCCCAATTCAGAAAACTTTTTAATTGAAATGGTAAGCCCTTGTTGATAATTCAAAACTATCTTCCTTTTTTAGAAGGACAAAAGATTTTCTCTCAAAAAGATACCTCCTTCTGCGTGCTTCCATAATTCTGTGTAAATATCCTTTTAGCTGTGGCTCACTCAAGTTTACTTACAAACCAGTCCTTGAGGATTTCAGTTCAAGATGGCTGACTAGAGACATCATATGCCAGCCCTCTCAAGACAGAAAAGCCAAAATTATGAACAGACAATTATGTCTTAAATAGAACATCTAGGATAAAACACTAGAGTCTGAGAACTCATAAAAAGCACCCAAGGCACAGAAGAAGAAAGCCGATGGCCAGCTTGGCTGAGATTAACCAGGATCCCAGAGGAGCTCAGAACTGCAGGGAAAGGATGAATAAAAGAGATGCAGTGATCTATGTCCCTACTGTGAGCTGCTGTGATCCAGACTGCAGAAGAGCTCTTCTGCCTATACGAATGCTGACACTAACATGAGTAGTGATATGGAGACACTGAAGGCATCGCATCAGACAGAGAACTCACACTGGGTCACTCACCTCCTCCAAGACCTGAATGGCTACAGAAGCATTCCATTTGGTGAGGGCAGCAGTCATTGGACTGCATCCTGCCCTGGAAACAACAGGCTCCCTATCTCTACATCCCAGAAGTTCCTGCTGACATTCCCTTGCATAGACTCAGAGGGCTGCAGTAGCACAGCACCAGCCGGACCCAAAGATGCTGCAAGATCCCCAGCTCTATTCCATAGGTAGTACTACTCCTCAGGAAAAGGGCAGTGTAGCATTCAAAAGGCCAGCTCCTAGGACAAGGGAATCATAAACACACATTTTTAAAAGCCCAAGAACTTCCTATCTGGGGCTATGAGAAGTGACTCTGGCCCTGTCATTGGAACAAACCCTGGGCTTAGCTTTGTAAGCGGAGAGTGAAATGCCCTCCCACTAGCAGAACAGCTTCTGTGCTTGAGCTGTCACACAGAGAACAGGAATCCTCCTCCCCCTCTGCACACCTTCTCTTGTTGCACTGGAGACCAGGTTGGGTGAGCCAAAGGGCTGGCTGACTGGAGCAGTAAGTGGTGACTGTAATCCCATTGATGGTGTGGCCTCTGTACCTGAACTTGTATATAAAGGTGGGGCACCTCACCCCTCTGTGTGGTACTTTGGTGCTGCTGCCTCAGAGAGCAGAAAAGTCTGAAAACAGTGTGGTTGAAACTTTTGGGGCTGAGTCTGTAAGGCAGTCATCAACAACACCAGCCCACACCAATCGGACCAACAGGGCAGTCACACCACAGCTACCACCACTGCCCATACCACACCAGCTGACCAGGGACCCAAGAGCCTGCTTACTTGCCCTATCCACTGCTGCTACTACTTGCATTTGAGCAATCCATTTGGAAGCCCAAGAATCAGCCTGCCGCTAATCACTGACATAGGTGCTAGTGTACACTATCCTGGGGCTTAAAAACATAGTATGCTCAGCCCACTGCTGCCATCACTGAAGCCTGAAGACTGGCCCATCTTCCAGGTCCCCAGTATAACTTCTACACCTTCTTTACTGATACCTACACCTTAATGCTCCAAGGAAATCGCAGAAAACACTGATGTTGCTTACAGCCAAAGAAATCATATAGAGATGAAACTACTGGATGTACCCAGAATCAAAGCCAACATGCTGTACCCAACTAACACTGCACATATATCTTTTAAAAGTTTTTTCCCTTACAAAAGTTAAATGAAAGGCCAGGGCCGGGCATACTGGGTCACTCCTGTAATCCCAGCACTTTGGGAGGCCGAGACGGCAGATCATTTAGGGTCAGGAGTTCGAGATCAGCCTAACCAACATGGTGGGACCCATCTCCACTAAAAAATATAAAAGTTTGCCTGGCATAGCGGCACATGTCCATAATCCCAGATACTTGGGAAGCTGAGGCAGGAGAATCGCTTGAATCCAGGAGACGGAGGCTGCAGTGAGCCGAGATTGTGCCACTGCACTCCAGCCTGGGTGACAGAGTGAGGCTTTATATCAAAATATTAAAAATAAATTAAAGAAAACCACCAAACCTACATCTTTTTAAAAAGTCTTTCCTTTATAAAAGTGAAACCTAAAACAGGAAGAAGTGATTATTACACCAGATACACAGATATCAACATATGGATACAGAAAACATCAAGAAAAGCAAGAAAATATGAAACCTCCAAAAGAGCACAATAATTCCTCAGCAATAGATATTAATCAAAAAGAAATTTTTAAAACTCCAGATAAAGAATTCAAAATGTTGATTTTAAAGAAACTCAGTGAGACACAAGAGAATTCTGAAAAACAATACAAAACGTCAGAAAAACAATTCAGGATATGAATGAGAAATTTACCAAAGTCATAGATATTTTTAGAAATATAAATTCTGGAACTGAAGAATTAATTAAGGGAAATAAAAAATACATTTGCAAGCCTTGACAATAGACTAAATCAGGAAAAAGAAAAAATCTCATAACTTAATGACAGGTCTTTTGAAATAATGCAGGAAGATAAAAATAAAGGAAAAAGATTAAAAAATAATGAACAAAGGCTCATGACATTTGGGATAACATAAAGTGACCAATTATATGAACTATTGCTATTCCCAATGGTAAAGAGATAATAAGAAGAACAGAAAATCTATTTAATAAAATAATGAATGAAAACTTCTCAATACAAAAATCATCTCTTATGTCATGTTAAAATTAGGCTAAAGTCAACCATAAAGAGCAAATTCTAAAAACAGCAAGCAAAAGGCAACTAGTCAACTATAAAGGAAAACCAATCAGAACAACAGTGCATTTCTCAGGAGAAACCTTACTGTCTGGAAGAGAATGAGATAATATATCCAAAGTGTTGTAAAGAATACTATTAATATTCCCCCCAAAAAATCATCAATGAAGGAAAAGAGTCTTTCTCAGATGAGCAAATGCTGAGAGACTTTGTTACCACTAGACTAGCCCTACAGGAAATGCTCAAGGAAGTTCTAAATTTGGAAGCAAAAAGATGACATTTGCCATCATGAAAACATGTGAAAGTATAAAACTCACTGGTAAAGCAATCAGACAAAGGAGGGAAAGAAAGGACTCAAATAGCACCACTATAGAATTTCACCAGACTACAACAACTAACAATAAGAGAAAATATGAAAAACAAGGAATGTATAACAGAAAACAATTCACAATATGACAGGAACAAAGTCTCACATATCAATAATAACCTTGAAAAAAAGGACTAAATTGTCACTTAAAAGATGTAGATTGGCTGAATTAATTTTTAAAATAACCTTACTATATGCTACTTAAGAGAAACTCACCTTACTATCAAAGACATACATTGATTGAAAGTCGAAGTATCGAAAAAGATATTCCATGCAAATGGAAACCAAAAGCAAGCAGGAGTAGCTACACTTTTATCAGATAAAACAGATTTTAAGTCAAGAACAGTGAAAAAAAAAAGACAAAGAAAGTCATTATATGACGATAAATGGATCCATCTAGCAGGAAGATATAAAAATTCTAAATATATTTGCACTTAAAAGTAAAGCGCTCAGATTAATAAAGCAAACATTACTAGATCTAAAGGGAAAGATATTCTGCAATATATGACAATGAGAAGCTTTAACATGTCATTCTCAGCATTAAATAGATTATTTAGACAGAGATTCAAAGAAAAGACATTGGATTTAAATTGGACTTTACACCAAACAGATCTAGTCAATACTTACAGAACCTTTTATCTAACAACTGCAGAATATGCATTTTTTTCTGCAACACATGGAACATTCTACAGGAGATAAACCATATGGTAGGCCACAAAATAAGTCTCAACAAATTTTACAAACTCAAAATTATATTGAGTATCCTCTCAGACCACCATGGAATAAAACTAGAAGTCAATATCAAGAGGAACTTTGGAAACTATACAAATACATGGAAATTAAACAGCATGCTCCTGAATGACCACTGGGCCAAGGAAGAAATAAATATGGAAGTAAAAAAAATTATTGAAACAAATGGAAATGGAAATGACATACACAAGAACAGAAAACCAAACACCGCATGTTCTCACTCATAGGTGGGAACTGAACAATGAGATCACTTGGACTCGGGAAGGGGAACATCACACACCGGAGCCTATTATGGGGAGGGGGAAGGGGGGGATTGCACTGGGAGTTATACCTGATGTAAACGACGAGTTGATGGGTGCTGACGAGTTGATGGGTGCAGCACACCAACATGGCACAAGTATACATATGTAACAAACCTGCACGTTATGCACATGTACCCTAGAACTTAAAGTATAATAATAATAATAAATAAAAAAAGAAGTAAATCTCAAAAAAAAAAGATTACATAAACAAACAAACAAAAAAAACCTGTTAAATGTAGCAAAAGGGGTCCAAGAGGGATTTTTATACCAATAAATGACATAAACAAGCAGCAAGATTACAAATTAAGAATATAAAAAAGCACCTCAAGAACCTAGTAAAGCAAGGACAAACCAAACTCAAAATTAGAAGAAAAGAAATAATAAAGATCAGAGCAAAACCACATAAAATAGAGATTAAAACAATACAAAATGTCAATGAAATGAAAAGTTAGTTATTCAAAAAGATAAACACAATTGATAAATGTCTAGATAGATTAACCAAGAAAAGAAGAGAGAAGATCCAAATCAGCAAAATCATGAATGAAAGAGCCATTACAACTGATACCACAGAAATAAAAAAGATCATCAGAGACTATTATGAACAACTCTATGCAGACAAATTGGAAAACCTACAGAAAATGGATAAATTCCTAGAAATACACAACCTATCAAGACTGAATCAGGAAAAAAAAAAACCCCAGAAAACTTGAATAGACCAATAGCAAGTAGTAAGATTCAGTCAGTGACAAAAGTCTCCCAAACAAAGAAAAGGACACAACTAGATGGATAAGCAGTCAAATTCTGCCAGTAGTACAAAGAAAAACAAATACCAATCCTCCTGAAACTATTACAAAAAGTTGAATTGAAGGGAATTCTACCTAACTTATTCTACAAGGCCAGCATCACCCTGACACCCAAACCTGACAAGAACACAACAACAAAAAAAGCCACAAGCCAATATTCTTAATGAACATAGATGCAAAAAATCCTCAGCAAAACATTAGCAAACCAAATAAAACAATATATCAAAAAGGTAACATACCATGATCTGGTGGGATTTATAAAAGGGATGCAAGGATGGTTCAACATATGCAAATCACTAAACATAATACATCACTTTAAAGAAAACAAAATTATTATCTCAATAGATAGAAAAGTATTTGATAAAATGCGACATCTCTTTATGATAAGAACTCGCAAGAAACTAGGCATAGAAGAAACATACCTCAAAATAATAAAAGCCGGATAAAACAAATCCACAGGCTGAGTGTGGTGGCTCACTCCTGTAATCCCAGCACTTTTGCAGGGTGAGGCAGGTGTATGACCCAAGGCCAGGAGTTCGAGACTGGCCTGGCCAACATGGCAAAACTCTGTCTCTACTAAAAATACAAAAATTAGTCGGACATTGTGGCGGGTGCCTGTAATCCCAGCTACTTGGGAGGCTGACGCAGGAGAATCGCTTGAATTCAGGAGGCAGAGGTTGCAGTGAGCTGCGATTGCTCCACTGCACTCCAGCCTGGGTGACAGAGTGAGAGTCCATCTCAAAAACAAAACAAAACAAACAAAAAACTCACAGCTAACATCATGCTAAATGGGGAAAAGTTTTAAAGGCTTTCCTCTAAAAACTGGAACAAGACAAAGATGCTGAATTTTACCACTCCTATTTAACGTATCACTGGAAGTCCTAGAGAGAGCAATCAGACAAGAGAAACCAATAAAAGACATCCAAATTGGAAAAGAGGAAGTCAAAGTCTACCTGTTTGATCTTATGCATAGAAAAACCTAAAGACTCCACAAAAACTTTCATAATTAATAAATGGATTCAGTAAAGTTGCAGGACACAAAATCAGTGTACAAAAATCTGTAGCATTTCTATATACCAGTAATTATCTACCCAAGAAATAAGTCAAGAAGGCAATTCTATTTATAACAGCTACAAAAAATACAATAAAATAAAATAAAATACCTAGGAATAAGTATAGCCAAGGAGGTGAAAGCCAAGGGAGACTACAAAATACTGCTGAAGGAGATTAAAGATGACACAAACAAATGGAAAATCATCTTATGCTCATGGACTGGAAAAATTAGTGTTATTAAAATGACCATATCTTTCAAAGTAATCTGCAAATGCAATTCAGCTGCTACCAATATAACAACATTATTCTTCACAGAATTAGAAACAAAAATCCTAAAATTCATGTGGAACTGAAAAAGAACTGGAATACCCAAAGCAATCTGGAGCAAAGAGAACAAAGCTGAAGGCATCATATTACCTGATTTCAAAATCTATTCCAAGGCTACAGTAACCAAAACAACATAGTACTGGTTCAAAAATAGACACACAAGCCAGTGGAGCAGAATAGAGAAACCAGAAATTAAGCCACAAATTTACAGTCAATTTTACCATTGACAAAGCTGTCAAGAACTTACACTGAGAACAGGGCACTTTCTTGAATAAATGGTGCTAGCAAAATTGGATAGCCATGTGCAAAATAGTGAAACTCAGCCCCTATTTCTCACCCTGTACAAAAAACAACTCAAAAATGAATTAAAGAGTTAAGTGTGGGACCTAAAAACACAAAAAAATTAGAAGAAAACTCTCTCCTGGACATTGGTCTAATCAAAACTTTTATGACTAAGACCTCAAAAGGATAAGCAACAACAACAAAAAATACACTAATGGGACTTAACCTAACAAGCTTCTGCACAGAAAATAAAAACAAAAACAAAAACAAAACAGGATGAAGGGACAGCCTTTTGAATGAGAGAAAATATTGAAACTATGCATTCAATAGGGGACTGATATCCAGAATGTATGTGGAACTCAAGCAACACAACAGGAAAAAACAAAACAAAACAAAACAAACCACTACAATGTAGGCAAAGAACATGAATAGACATTTCTCAAAAGAAGATATAAAAACAGCCAACAGGTATATGAAAAAATGTTTAACATCACTACTCATTAGAGAAATGCAAATCAGAATTACAGTGAGGTATCTTAGTCAGAATGGCTATCATTTAAAAGACAGAAAAATAACAGATATTGGGAAGGACACAGAGAAAAGGCACTCTTATACACTGTTGGTGGGAACATAATCTAGTAGAGCCACTATGGAAAATAGTATGCAAATTTCTCAATAAGAAAAACTAAAAGTAGAATTACCATTCAATCCAGCAATACCACTGTAGGGTATCTACTCAAAGGAGAAAAAATCAATATATATAAGGGGTACCTGCACTCATATGTTTATTGCAGTACTACTTCCATTAACAAAAATATGGAATCAACCTAAATGTACATCAAATGAAGCAAATGTGGTATATATACACAATGGAATACCATTCATATTATTCATCTATAAAAAAGAATGAAATCATGTTATTTGTAGCAACATGGATAAAATTGGAGGTAATATTCTTAAGCAAAATAAACCAGGTACAAAAAGACAAATATTGCATGTTCTCACTTATATGTGGGGCTATAAAATCTGATCACATGGGAGTAAATAACAAAGATGGAGAGGGTGAGTTGGGGAAAGGGAAGAGGATGAAGAAAGTGGATTAAGGGAGGGTGCAAATGTAAAATAATCAAGATGGAATAAATGTAGTGTTTGATAGCAGAGTAGGGTGAATATTCTTAACTAAAATGTATTGTACTTGGGTGATGGACACATTCAATACACTGAGTTGCTTATTATTATAACCTTCAATTCTGTACAAAGCAATTTGATTTCAAAATATAATTTAATATTTATCAATGAGGAAAATATTTTGAATCTTATGAAGAAGCCCAGAGCTTAAAATTACCCATCTCCTTCACTTTATTTTGCATAGCATTACATAGCTGGTTTCACACAGCATTTAACTAAATGTTTTTGAAACAAAGTAATAATTGTTTAACTGATGAATTAAATATTGTGTATAATACTCTTAACATGTGTATAATAACTCTTAACAATAAATTAAATACTTCACTCTTGTTTTTGCATTTAAGAAAGATATCAGCCTTGTTTTCTGTCAAGAATAGCCTTAAACTGATTCTTAGGTTTAATTATAAAACTAGTTCTCCCTGTAATTTTATTTCTAAAGCTTCCTGGTTTTAAATCAACATAACTAAAAACAATTTCATAATTTTCTTAAAAACTTAAGAAGAACCCATTTCCACCACCTCCATTATATACAGATTCATATTTCAGCCACACAGGAGGTAAATAAGAGCACCTTTTGGAAGAATGAAGAAAATGGTTGTCATAAAGCTCATGAACTTTGCATGGGAGATATGTTCCAATTCTCAAACAAGTCAAATGACTTGGTAATTCATGTGGAGTTAAATGTATTCACTTAACAAATGTGTCTATTTGGTTTCCTTGGAAACCTTCATTTTTTATCAAATGATGTTGGACATATGATTAGAAACACAGGAAGAAGGGCTAATAGTTGACATGACAATTTCAATGAAAAGAAAGCATCATGAGCAGCAGAATCACAATTTACCGTAGTCATTTACTTTAGAAGCAAACTTCACCACAATAGCTCTCAAGGCACCAAAGGATTAAAGTTAGCAAAACTGATGAGCTTAATTGTGAGTCCAGCTGATCAAGAAAGTACTGTGTTACCATTATATTCCATGTAATAAAGTGAAGAATGGTTATACATTTTTAGATAAGTATCTACCAAAATGTAAAAAGTTTTCAAATATTAGTCTTTAAAGGACTGTTTTAGGTATTAGAAATGTTTGTACTTATTGAATATATTACTTCCCCCAAATAATAAATATGGAGCATTTTCATTCTTTAAACAGCTTAAGGTAATGAAAATAATTGTATAAAAGCAAATGCTGCAAAAGTGAAGTCATTAACTGGGAAGAAATTCTTTTCTTTTGATATTAAAAAGCAGCTTGGCAGGGGACAGTGGCTCATGCCTGTAATCCCAGCATTTTGGAAGGCTGAGGGGGGTGCAACACCTGAAGTCAGTAGTTCAAGACCAGCCTGGCCAACATGGTGAAACCCCATCTCTACTAAAAATACAAATATTAGCTGGGCGTGGTGGCAGGCACCTGTAATCCAAGCTACTCGGGAGGCCGAGGCAGGAAAATCGCTTGAACCTGAAAGGCGGAGGTTGCAGTGAGCGGAGATTGGGCCGCTGCACTCCAGTCTTGGCAACAAGAGTGAAACTCCATCTCAGGAAAAAAAAAAAAAAAGGTATTAAAAGCAGCTGCACACAGTATCTTAACAAGTTTAGGTAATAAAATTGTGAATAATTTTTCATATATAGTAATGTATTTTATATACGTATGCGTGTGTACACACACATACACATACACACACAATGGGTTGAATAAGCAAAAAGCAGTCTTGGTTCCTTTTTGTATTAAACAAAACCAGTAAGTGGAACAAGTTGTAGCCTTACAGGGAAATAGTGATGTTTTCTGTCACAGTAAGTTGCTTTTATTTCTCTGAGAAATAAGTACTTGCCCAAGCCATTTATACTTCTCATAAAAACACAAGTTTTTCTTCACAAAGTAATATAGTTTGCTCTTTATTTGTTTACTCCAAACTCATTTTTTCACTTTCACCCAACCGTTACTTTTTACATTTAAATTCTAGTAATACTACATCGTTCGCATTATTGTTATCTCTGGTCTCTGAATTTTCTAACCTAAGGCAATAGAAAATTTTTTAGCTAAACATCGGAAATATCACCTGACTCTTAGAGGGCTGATAGTATGTGACTTTTGAGGGAGAAACTCTATTTTGACCACAGCTAAGATAGATTGATGTGGAGGCATAGCAAATAAACGCCTGGCCATGAATATTGGTAATATTCTATTATCAATGTGATCCAATGTAACTTTCTGCTATAATTGAAATGCTCTATATCTGTGAAGCTTAATACAGTAACTCCTAGCTATATATGGCTATTAAACATTTGAAATGTGGTAGGTGGGATGAAGAACCTGAATTTTAAATTTTATTTGATGTTAATTAATGTAAACTTAACTAGCTTCATGTGGCTGCTGGCTTCTATATTGAACAATGCAGTTCTATAGAAATAACCAAGATAAAATTAATTTGGTTTGAGTGCAATATGTAGAATATTCATTATAAGAAGTCCAATAGGATGAAGATGCTTTCAGATAAATGTAAAATATATATATTCTTTTTATATTCCACCAACATTCCCCCAATAGATTATTGAGAGTCACTTAAAATGTTCCTTAGCTAGGTTCTTACATAATTAAAAAATATCTAAACACCTGGCACAAGATTTCCTTGGCATGCCCCATTTGTTATCTGCCTCAATTAGGTTAAAAAAATAAATATATTTAAGTCTGGCCAGGCATGGTGGCTCACACCTGTAATTCCAGCACTTTGCGAGGCTGAGGGGGGTGGATCACTTGAGTTCAGGAATTCAGGACCAGCCTGGCCAACACAGTGACGCCCCATCTCTACTAAAAAAAAATACAATTAGCCAGGTGTGGTGGTGCATGGCTGTACTCCCAGCTACTCAGGAGGCTAAGGCATGAGAATTGCAGGTACCTGGGAGGCAGAGGTTGCAGTGAGCCGAGATCACACCGCTGCATCGAGCCTGGGTGGCAGAGGAAGACTCTGTATGTGTGTGTGTGTGCATATATATACACATACATATATATACACACATATATATGAATACATATATATACACACATACATATATACACACACACATACCCACACGCACATAAATACATTTATATGCATATATTAATACATATATATTTAAGTTAAAGGAGACTATAATAGAGTCAGGCTGTTTATTTTCCACTTTTTGTTATGGAAAATGTCAAAACTATTTTGGTAAAGTGGAAACACAGCATTTTAAACCACCATATAATCCTTGTATTTGGATACTTCCACCTGTTTATCTCCAATTTCAGGTGATTTTGAAACCCATCTTAGATAACTGATTTCAGAAGTCATGCTCTTATCTGCTACTTGGTGCTGTAGTAAGAAACTGAATTATTTCTGAGGAGGGAAAATACAAAACTTATTTTCTTTAAAAAATATTGATCTGTCAAGAATAATGAAAATTGAAAGAAAAAAAATGAGGCAAAGCACAACAAAAAGATAAATAATTATCTCAGAATAAACCAATATTTGGAGTCTGAAACACGGGTAGGCATAAAATAGTCATAGTTTTGTGCTAAATAATTAGTGAAGTGAATTAGTGAAGAATTAGTGAAGAATAATTAGTGAAGAAAAAAAATATCTGCTTGACAAGCAATCTAACAAAACTTCATAAAAGTGGCAGAAATTTAGACAATAAACGTAAAAAAAATAAAATCTGAAAGTCTCTTTCTAGATTCTCATTCAATTCCTCTACTTTTTTAGGCCAAACGTGTAGCCTCTCCAGAATCAGGGCATTTGCTGTGAATAGAACACCGGCTTCCCTTTGATGTGTATCTAGTGACTTTCTGACACAAAATGTCTGATGGAGGTAGATGTGCCTCCTTTTAGATCAGTGTGTAGCAGAGAGTGTCAAGGTCTTTGACACCTTCTAGTATTCAGCATCATTCCTCAATGTCCTCAACAACTTTTACTTCACAAAGTTCACCTCACGGAATTTCTTTTGCCATTGATTCTTGACTGACTGTTTACTTATGACTTGTTTTTTAACTTTATAAATTATCCAATTATCCCCAAGCAGTTTTTAATTTTTGAACATTTTTTTCTTTCTACTTTTGTAACTTCAGAAGCATATGTTGTGGCCATTAAGTTTAATCGCTATGACTCTATCTGAACCTACAGAATGAAAATAAATAATGTCCATAGAAGTGAAGCATTACTTTAAAAATTGTGATTACAAAAGACACATTTCTGGGCACTGTGCTGAGCGATAGTGCTGAGATATTATAAAGTCCTGTATTTTGGGAGGAGTATTTATCTGACAACATTTAAGGCAAACTTTCCAATGGTTGTTAAGAATGAGAGTGCTGGCCGGGCGCGGTGGCTCACGCCTGTAATCCCAGCACTCTGGGAGGCCGAGGCGGGCGGATCACGAGGTCAGGAGATCGAGACAATCCTGGCTAACACGGTGAAACCCCATCTCTACTAAAAAATACAAAAAATTAGCTGGGCGTGGTGGCGGGCGCCGGTAGTCCCAGCTACTCGGAGGCCCAGGCAGGAGAATGGCGGGAATCCGGGAGGCGGAGCTTGCAGTGAGCCGAGATTGCGCCACTGCACTCCAGCCTGGGTGACAGAGCGAGACTCCGTCTCAAAAAAAAAAAAAAAAAAAAAAAAAGAATGAGAGTGCAGCCAATATGTCCAGGAATATCTAATCTTTTAAATACATTTAACTGGAAGGTAGAATACAGGAGGAAGAAAATATAATAACTAAACTATGGTTTATTCATGCAGTAGAATCTAGTCAGCATTTGTCATGAATGAACTAGAGAGGGAACTAGATTTGATTGTCAGTTAGAAACTGTATCGATATGCAGAATATTGAGCAAAGCCAAGAAAAGTACCAAATGATATAGTGTACTAATGCTATGTATACAAAAATTAAGATACACACAAAGTGCTTCATCTATTATATCATATATTATGTTATAAATATATAGTTTATGTATATAAGTATTACATATTCACATATTACACATGTGTGTATACACACACACATATATAAAGTTTAAAAATACGTGGTGATAAGAATGGAAGAAATTTTTTAAAAGACATGTATCTGATAAGTGACTCATAGCCAAAATACATAAAGAACACTTGTAACTCAACAATAAAAAGACATATATGCCAATTTTTAAACAAACAGTGGATTTGAATAGACCTTTCTCCAAAGAAGATATACAATGACCAATAAATACATGAAAGGATGCTCAGCATCATCACTCATCAGGGAAATGCAAATCAAAACCACAGTGAAGTATTACTTCACACCCACTAGGATTTGGAGAAATTAGAACCCTTATGTATTGCTAGGGGGAATAAATTGTGATGCAACTACTTTGAAAAACAGATTAACTCCACAAAATATTAAATTTAGAGTTTGATATCACAATTCCATTTCTAGGTATATACACAATAGAAATAAAAACATGTCTACACAAAAACATATAAAAGAATGCTCACAGCAACATTTTTCATAACAGTCAAAAGTGGAAATAACTGAAAGGTTCATTAAATGATAAACTAATTAAATCAATATAGTGCAATATTATTAGGCAATAAAAAGAAATGGACTACTGATAGATGCTACAAGACGAATGAACATTGTAAATATACTAAATAAATGTAGTTAGTCCCAAAAGACCACATGCTGTATAATTTCATTTTTATCAAATCTCAAGGATAGACAAATACATAGAGACAGAAAATAGATTATTGTTTGCCGAGGTCTGATGGTGTTTGAGAGGAATAGGAAGTAACTACTAATGACACAGATTCCTTTTGGGAAGATGGGGTGCTGCTGCTATAGTGTGATTTGTTTGACCCTTCTAAATCCCCTGTCGGAGGTGGGGCTTAAAGAGAGGTGTTTGCGTCCTGGAGGCAGATCCCTCATGAATAGATTAATGCCCTCACTTGGGGGTGAGTGAGTTCTCACTATTATTTCCCACCAGGGAAGGTTGTTAAAAATAACAACAAAAAATCCAGACTGGCACCTCCTCCCTTTTGCTTGCTTCCTTTCTCACCATATACATGCTTGCACATGCCAGGTCCCCTTTGCTTTCCACCATGTGCAGAATCATCAGCTTAATAAATCTCTTTCCTTTATAAATTACCCAGCCTTGGGTATTTCTTCATAGCAACACAAACAAGCTAAGAGAGGAAATTAGTACTGAGAGTTTGGTGTTGCTATAAAAATACCCCAAAAAATGAGAGAATGGCTTTGGAACTGGGTAATGGGCAAAGGTTGGAAGAGTTTCCAGGGCTCAGGAGACAAAAAGAAAAGGGAAGTTTGGAACTTCTTAGAGACTGAACAATAGATCTTTGTAACCAAAATGCTGACACAAATGTAGACAGTAAAGGCCATGCTGACAAGGTCTCAGATGAAAATGAGGAACTTACTTGGAAGTGGAGCAAAGGTCATCCTTGTTACATTGTGGCAAAGTACTTGCCTGTATTGTGCCCTTACCTGAGGGCTTTGTGGAAGACCAACCTTAAAAGCGATGACCTATGGCATCTAGTGGAAAAATTTTCTAAGCAGCGAAGTCTTCAAGAAGCGAAGTGGCTGGGAGATGGAGCAAGATGGCAGAATAGAAAGCTCCACTGATCATCCACTCCAACAAGGGCACAAAGCTAACAACTATCTACAGAGAACATATAACTTAATAAGAGCCAAAATTCAGATGAGCCCTCATAGCACCTGGTTTCAACTTCATATAGCTGAAAGAAGCACTGAAGAATAGGTAAAACATTCCTGAATTGCTGACACTACCTTCACTTCCCACGCAGCAGCAGTGTGCTGCAAAGAACATCTCTGGGCACTGGGGGAAGGAGAACATGGGAACTGTGAGCCACTGAACTCACTACTGCCCTGTTAAAGCAGAAATGAAAACCAGACCAAACTCAGCTGATGCTGGGCCATGGAGGGAAGATTTATACCAGCCCTAGCCAAAGGAAAATTACCACTTCCAGCAGACAGATACTGAGTTCCTGCAAACATTGCCACACAACCGAGGGCTGTAGCACTCTCTGTCTCCATGTAAACTTAAAAGGTAGTATAGGACATCGGGACTGCAACTCTTAGAAGAGTCCTAGTGCTGAACTAGGCCCAGAATCAGTAAAATGCCCAGGGCATGGGGAATGCTGACACACCAGACTGGAGGCCAAGAGAGAATGCTGGAATCACCTCTATCCTAACTCCAGGCTGCACAGCTCACAGCTCCAAAAGACACCCTTTCCTTCTGATTGAGGCGGGGAGGACTTTGTCTTACATCTAGAATACCAGTTCACCCACAGTAGGGTAGGGTACCATTCAGAGTTGTGAGGCACCTATTTCAGGCCCTAGCTCCCAGATGACATTTCTAGACAAAACCTGGGCCAGAAGAGAATGCATTACCTTGAAAAAAAGGATCCATTCCTGGCAGCATTCATGACCCACTAACTGAAGAGACCTTGGGCTCTTAATAACCAGCAGTGATACCCAGTGTAGCAGTCCATTCTCATGCTGCTGATAAAGACATACTGAAGACTGGGCAATTTACAAAAGAAAGAGGTTTAATTGGACTTAGAGTTCCATGTGGCTGGGGAAACCTCACAATCATGGTGAAGGCAAGGAGGAGCAAGTCACGTCTTACATGGATGGCACAAGTCAAAAAGAGAGCTTGTGCAGGGAGACTCCTGTTTTTCAAAACCATCAGATCTCATGCGTGAGACTTATTCACTACCATGAGAACAGCATGAGAAAGACCTGCCCCCTGACTAAATTACCTCCCACTGGGTCTCTCCTACATGTGGGAATTCAAGATGAGATTTGGATGGGAACACAGCCAAACCATATCACCTGGCTACTACATCAAGGGCATTGGGTGAGTCAACGAGACTTGATGGCTTCAAGTGAGACTCAGCACATTCCAATCTATGGAGGCTATGGGGCAAAACTCCTTCTGCTTGAGAAAAGCAGAGCAAAATGTAAAAGGGACTTTGTCTTACACCTTAGGTACCAGCATAGCCACAGCGGGTAGTGTACCAAGTGGGCTCTTGGGGTCCCTGATTCCAGGACTTGATTCTTGGATGGCATTTCTGGACCTACTCTGGCCACAGGGGAGCCCACTGCCCCGAATGGTGAATTCTAGGCCAGGCAGCATTCACCACAAGCTGACTTAAGAGACCTCGGGCCTTAAGAGAACATTGATGATAGTCTGGCAGTATTCCTGGTGGCCTGGGGTGATGGTGGCTATGGGGTAAGGTTCCTCTGCCTTTGGAAAGGGCAGAGAAAAGTGGGAAGGTCTGTATCTTGCGATTTGAATGGCAGCTCTTGTGATTTAAGTGGCAGCTCAATTGCAATACAATAGAACACCAGGTGGACTTCTAAGGGTTTTGACTCGAGACCCTGACTTCCGATGGAACTTCTGGACCTGCCCAGGGCCTAGAAGAACTCCCTGTCCTGAACAGAGAGATACAGGCCTCCTGACTTTGCAACCTGCTAATTGTAGAGTCCCAGGGCCTTGAACAAACATAGGCAGTAGCCAGAGAGTGGTGACAACACGCCTTGGGTGAGACCCAGTGCTGTACTGGTTTCAGGTGAGACAGCACAGTCATAGTGGTGGTGGCCACAGCAGTGCTTGTGTCACTCCACACCATAGCTTGAGGTGGCTCAGAAGAGAAAAAGAGAGAGACCTGGTATGTTTGGGAGAGAGTACGGGAAGAGAGTAAGAGTCTCTGCCTGGTAATCCAGAGAATTCTAATTGATATTGTCCAAAACTAACACAGTGTACCTCTACAAGTCTGCAAGAACCACAGCATTGCTGGGATGGGGGCTCTCTCTAAAGAAGATAGAGCTTAGATCACAATATCTAAGTCCTCTCAAGTATCTGGAAACCTTCCCCAAGCAGGACTGCTACAAATAAGCTCAGATAGAGAAGAGTACAATAAATACCTAACTCTTCAATGCCCAGACACTAACTAATATCTACTGGCATGAATACCATCCAGGAAATCATGACCTTGCAAAGTAAACTTAGTAAGGCACCAGGGACCAATCCTGGAGAAACAGAGATATGTGACCTTTCAGACAGAGAATTCTAAATAGCTGTTTTGAGGAAACTCAAAGAAATTTAAAATAGCAAATAGAAAAAAATCGGAAATTTATCAGATACATTGAACAAAGAGATTGAAATAATTAAAAAGAATCAAGAAGAAATTCTGGAACTGAAAAATGGAATGTATACTGAAGAATGCATGAGAGTCCTTCAATAGCATAATGGATCAAGTAGAAGAAAGAATTAGTAAGTCTGAAAACACAGTCAGAGGAGACCAAAGGAAAAAAAAAATACACAGAGACAAAAGAACAAAGAATAAAAAACAATGAAGCATGCCTACAGGATCTATAAAATAGCCTCAAAAGGGCAAATCTATGCATTATTGGCCTTAAAGAGGAGGTAGAGAAACTGATAGGAATAGAAAGTTTATTCAAAGGGATAATAACAGAGATCTTCCCAAACCTAAAGAAAGAGATCAATATCCAAGTACAAGAAGATTGTAGAATAACAAGCAGATTTAAGCCAAAAAGACTACCTCAAGGCATTTGATAATCAAACCCCCAAAGGTCAAGCAGTAAGAAAGGATTCTAAAAGCAGCAAGAGAAAAGAAACAAATAGCACATAATGGAGCTCCAACAAGTTTGGGTGCAGACTTTTCAGTGGAAACATTACAGGCCAGGAGAGATTGACATGACATATGTAAAATGCTCAAGGAAAAATATTTTATATTAGAATGGTATATCCAATGAAAATCCTTTTATGAAGAAATAAACAGTGTCCCAGACAAACAAAAGCTGAGCGAATTCATTGATATCAGGCCTGCCCTATAAGAAAAGATCAAGGGAGTACTTCAGTCAGAGAGAAAAGGACATTAATAAGCAATAAATAATCACCCTAAGGTGCAAAATTTACTGGTAATAGTAAGTACACAGGAAAACACAGAATATTTTAACACTGTAACTCTTATGTGTCAACTACTCTAATCTTACGTAGAAAGATTAAATGATGAACATATTAAAACTAATAACTACAACAACTTTTCAATATGTAGTTAATACAATGAGACATAAATAGAAAAAAATAAAAAGTTAAAAAGCTGAGAGATAACATTAAGGCCTTGACTTTTATTAGTTAACATTTTGCTTGTTTATTAATGTAAAAAGTGTTAAGTTGTTAAAATAATGACTTATAAAATAGCATTTGTAAACCTTATGCTAACCTCAAACCAAAAAATGTACAATCAGTACACAAAAAAATAAAAAGCAAGATACTAATTGGTATCACCAGAAAAAATAACCTTCACTACAGGAAGACTGGAAGGAATGGAAAAAAAGAAGAGGAGACCAGAAAACAAATAATAAAAAAAAATAGTATGAGTACATTCTTTCTTATCAATAATATTGAATGTAAATGAAATAAAATCTCCAATCAAAAGACATAGACTGGCTCAATGGATGAAGAAATAAGACCCATTGACCTGTTGCCTCCAAGAAATATGCTTCACCTATAAAGACACACACAGACTGAAGATAAACAGATGGAAAAAGATATTTTATGCCAATTGAAATAAACAAACAAAAAGCAGGAGTTGCTACAATTATAGCAGACAAAATAGATTTCAAGACAAACACTATAAGAAGAGATTAAAAAGTCACTATATAATGATAAAGTCACTATATAATGATAATGATAAAGATATAACAACTTGAGACATATATGCACCAAACACTGCAGCACCCAGATACATAAAGAAAATACTATTATAGCTAATGAGAGAGATAGGCTCCAATACAATAATAGCTGGAGACTTCAACACCCCATTTTCAGCATTAGACTGATCTTCCAGACAGAAAATCAACAAGGAAACATCACACTTAATCTGCACTACAGGCCAAATGAATCTAATAGATATTTACAGAGCATATTATCCAAGAGCTACAGAATACACATTCATTTCCTCAGCACATGGATTGTTCTCAAGGATAGACCATGTGTTAAGACACAAAACAAGTCTTAAAACATTCTAACAAAAATTGAAATAATATCAAGCATCTTCTCTGACCACAATGGAATAAAACTAGAAGTTAATAACCAGAAGAATTTTGGAAGCTATACAAATACATGAAATTAAACCATAGGCTTCTGAATGACCAGTGGGTCAATGAATAAATGAAGAAGGAAATTGAAAATTTTCTTAAAACAAATGGTAAAGGAAACAACATGCCAAAACCTGTGGGATACAGCAAACACAGTACTGAGGGAATTTTATACCTATAAGTGCCTACATCAAAAATAAGAGAAAACTTCAAATGAACAATTTAACTATACATCTTAAAGAAAAGCAAGAACACATCAAACCCCAAATTAGAAGAAGAAAAGAATACAGATAAGAGCAGAAATAAACGCCATTGAATGAAAAAAATACATAATATCAATGAAACAAACAGTTAGTTTTTTGAAAAGTTAAACAAAATTGACAAAACTTTAGCCAGACTGAGAAAAAAAAGAGAGAAGATCCAATTAAATAAAATCAGAAATGAACAAGAAGACCTTACAATTGATACAGCAGAAATTCAAAGGGTCCTTAGTAGCTACTAAGGACAACTATATGCCAATAAATTTGAAAATCTAGAAAAAATAGGTAAATTTCTAGATGCATGTAACCTACCAAGATTGAACCAGGAAAAATCCAAAAGTTAAACAGACCAATAACAAGTAATGAGATAGAAGCCATTAAAAAAGTCTCCCATTAAAGAAAAGCCTGGGACTTGATGGTTTCACTCCTGAAATCTACCAAACATTTGAAGAACTAATATCAATCCTACTCAAACTATTCTGAAAAATAGAGGATGAGGGAATACTTCCAAACTCATTCTACAAGGCCTGTATTACCCCAATGCAAAACCAGAAAAGGATACATAAAAAAAAAAAAGAAAAAAGAAAAATACTGGGCAATATGTCTGATCAATATTGATATAAAAATACTCAACAAAATACTAGCAAACCAAATTCAACAATACATTAGAAAGATTATTCATCATGACCAAGTAGAATTTATCCCTGTGATGCAAGGGTGCTTCAACATATGCAAATCAGTCAAGGTAATACATCATATCAACAAGCTGAAGAATAAATACTGTATGATCATTTTAATTTATGCTGAAAAAGCATTTGATAAAATTCAACATCCCTTCATGATAAAAACCCTCAAAACACTGGGGATACAAGAAAGATACCTCAATATAATAAAAGACAGATAGGATAGACTCATAGCTAGTATCATACTGAGTGGGGAAGAACTGAAAGCCTTTCTTCTAATATTTGGAACATGAAAAGGATGCCCACAGTCACTACTGTTATTCAATATAGTACTAGAAGTCCTAGCTACAGCAATCAGACAATAGAAGGAAATAAAGAGTATCCAATGTGGAAAGGAAGAAGTCAAATTGTTTCTTCTCCATAGAAGAAAACCTAGAAAGAAATTTACACATCTACAATAGCCTTATTTTTGACACGGGTTGCCAGGACATACACTGAAGAAAAGACAATCTCTTCAATAAATAGTTCTACGGAAACCAGATATCCATACGTAAAAGAATGAAACTGCACCCGTATCTCTCCCCATTTACACAAACCAAATAAAATGGATTAACTTTTAAATCTAAGACTTGAATCTATGTAACTACTACAAGAAAATCTCTGGAACATTGCAAAAATTTATTAGGCAATGCCCCAAAAATGCAGACAACCATAGCAAAAATTGACAAATGGGATCACATCAAGTTAGAAAGCTTCTGCACGGAAAAGGATACAATCAGCATAGTGAAGAGACAATCCATGGAATGGGAGAAAATATTCGCCAACTACCCATCTGTCAAGGGATTTATAATCAGAATATACAAGTACTCAAACAGCTCTATAAACAAAAATCTAATAATTCAATCAAAAAATGGGCAAAGATTTGAATAGATATTTCTCAAAAAAAAAAAAAGGCCTACAAAGGGCAAATAGGCATATGAAAAGGTGCTCAACATCACGGACCATCAGAGAAATGCAAATCAAAGCTACAGTGAGAGATCATCTCAGCCCAGTTAAAATGGCTTATATCCAAAAGACAGGCAATAATAAATGCTGGTGTGGATGTGGAGAAAAGGAAACCCTTGTACACTGTTAGTGGAAATGTAGTAGTACACTGCTACGGAGAACAGTTTGGAGGTTCCTCAAAAAGCTAAACATTGAACTACCAAGCAATCCCAGTGCTGACTATATGCTCAAAAGAAAGGAAATCACTATATTGAAGAGATATCTGCACTCCTATATTTGTTGCAGCACTGTTTACAACAGCTAAGATTTGGAAGCAACCTAAGTGTCCAGCAACAGATGAATGGATAAAGAAAATGTGGTACATATACACAATAGAGTACTATTCAGCCATAAAAAAAAATAAGATGCAGTTTTTTGCAACAACATGGATGGGACTGGAGATCCTTATGTTAATTGAAATAAGTCAGGCACAGAAAGGCAGAAGTTGCCATGTTCTCACTTATTTGTGGGATTTAAAAATCAAAACAATTGAACTAATGGGCATAGAGAGTAGAATGATGGTTACTGGAGGTTTGGAAAGGTAGTGGGAGCCTAGCAGTGGGAGCAAAATAGGGTTGGTTAATGGGTACAAAAAAATTGGAATGAATAAGACCTACTATTTGGTAGCATAATAGGATGACTATAGTCAATAATAACTTAGTTGTATATTTTAAAATAACTTAAAGAGGGCAATTGAATTGTTTGCAATACAAAGGGTAAATGCTTGAGGGAATGAATACCACATTTTTCATGATGTGCTTATTTACCATTGCATGCCTGCATCAAAATGTCTCATGTACCCCATAAATATGTACACCTATTATGTATGCACAAAAAAAATCAAAGTGAAATGGCTGCTTTTAACAGCTTATGGTCATATATGGCAGCAATGGAATGGCCCAGAAATGGAATTTGTAATTGAAAGAAAAGTGGAGCACAAAAATTGGGAAAATCTGCAGCCTGGCCATGTGTTAAAGAAAGAAAGACCATTTTCAAGAGATGAATCCAAGGGTACTGTGGAGTAGGAGTAACCACTTGCTAAAGAGATTAGCATGACTTAAAGGGAGCTGAGTGCTAATAATCAAAACAATGTTAAAAAGTCCCCAGTGACACTTCAGAAATCTTAAAGACTGCCTCTTCCTCCTATCCTATCTAGACTCTGAGGCGTTGGAGGATGGAATGGTTTCAGGGGATGGGCCTGAGTTGCCATCGCCCTGTGCTGTCTTGGGTGTTGCTCCCTACATCCTGGATGGTCTGGCTTCAGATGTAGCTCATAGAGCCCCAAGAACTACTGCTCAGGCTGTTTCTCAGGGCAGAGCAGGCAGTAATCCTTAGTGGTGCCCATGTGGTGCTAAGTCTGCAGGCACCCAGGATGCAAGAGCCTTGGAGGGTTAGAAGCTTAGAGGATGTATTAGAAAGCCTGAGTGTCCAAGCAAGAATGTGCCATAGGGGTGGGGCCACCACAAAGAATATCCAACTATAAAGTGTCTAGTGCAGCTGTTGGAGCAGGATCTCTGCTGTTCAGACCCAAAATTATACTGCCAGTGGAAGCATGCAAACTCTGCCTAGAAAAATATAGGCATTTAACTCCAACCCATGAGAGAAGCCACAAGTCTTTGGGGGTTCATTCCTCACACCAGTGTGCTCAGGATGCTGGACATGGAGTGAAAAGAGATTTGCAAGCTTTGAGATTTAATGTCTGTCCTGTTGTGTTTTGGACTTGCATGGGGCCTGTTACCGCTTTCTTTTGGCTGATTTCTCTCTTTTCAGGATGGGAATGTTTATCCAATGCTTGTACCACCATTGTTCCCTAGAAGTATATAATTTGTTTTTGATTTTACAGGCTCATAGCTGAAAGAAACACCTTGAGTCTCAGTTGAGACTTTGGATTTTTGAGTTGATGCTGGAACAGGTTAAGAGTTTTGGGGATTATTGACATGAGAGAATTGTATTTTACATGTGAGAATGACATGAAATTTTGGGGGCCGGGGTGGAATGCTCTAGTTTGGTTTGTCTGGTCCCTCCAAATCTTATGTTGAAATTTGAGCCTCAATGTTGGAAGTAGGGCTTAATGGGCGGTATTTGTGTCATGGGTGAAGATCCCTCATGAATAGATTAATGCCCTCGCTTGAGAATGAGTGAGTTCTTACTACTGGTTACCATCAGAGCTGGTTGTTAAAAAGAGACTAGTATCTCCCCTTTTCCCCACTTCTTTTTTTCCTCTCTCACCCTGTGAGCTCTGCATATGCCAACTCCCCTTTGCCTTCCTCCATGAATAAAAGTAGTCCAGGGCTTTCACCAGATGTCCAGTGTTTCAGCCTGCAGAATTATAAACCAAATAAACCTCCTTTCTTTACAAATTACCCAGTTTCAGGTATTCCTTTATAGCAATACAAATGGACTAAGATAGGAGTCAACCACATTCTAACATTAGATTGTGGTGATGGTTACACACCTTGTGAACAGTGGATTACATGGCATGTGGATTATATCTTTTTTTTGTTTTTATTATTATTATTATTATTATTATACTTTAAGTTCTAGGGTACATGTGCATAACGTGCAGGTTTGTTACATATGTATACTTGTGCCATGTTGGTGTGCTGCACCCATCAACTCATCAGCACCCATCAACGCATCATTTACATCAGGTATAACTCCCAATGCAGTTCCTCCCCCTCCCCCCTCCCCATAATAGGCCCCGGTGTGTGATGTTCCCCTTCCCAAGTCCAAGTGATCTCATTGTTCTTTTCCCACCTATGAGTGAGAACATGCGGTGTTTGGTTTTCTGTTCTTGCGATAGTTTGCCGAGAATGATGGTTTCCAGCTGCATCCATGTCCTTACAAAGGACACAAACTCATCCTTTTTTATGGCTGCATAGTATTCCGTGGTGTATATGTGCCACATTTTCTTAATCCAGTCTGTCATTGAGGGACATTTGGGTTGATTCCAAGTCTTTGCTATTGTGAATAGTGCCGCAAAAAACATACGTGTGCATGTGTCTTTATAGCAGCATGATTTATAATCCTTTGGGTATATACCCAGTAATGGGATGACTGGGTCATATGGTATTTCTAGTTCTAGATCCTTGAGGAATCGCCATACTGTTTTCCATAATGATTGAACTAGTTTACAATCCCACCAACAGTGTAAAAGTGTTCCTATTTCTCCACAACCTCTCCAGCACCTGTTGTTTCGTGACTTTTTAATGATTGTCATTCTAACTGGTGTGAGATGGTATCTCATTGTGGTTTTGATTTGCATTTCTCTGATGACCAGTGATGATGAGCATTTTTTCGTGTGTCTGTTGGCTGTATGCATGTCTTCTTTTGAGAAATGTCTGTTCATATCCCTTGCCCACTTTTTGATGGAGTTGTTTGTTTTTTTCTTGTAAATTTGTTTGAGTTATTTGTAGGTTCTGGATATTAGCCCTTTGTCCGATGAGTAGATTGCAAAAATTTTCTCCCATTCTGTAGGTTGCCTGTTCAATCCGATGGTAGTTTCTTTTGCTGTGCAGAAGCTCTTTAGTTTAATTAGGTCCCATTTGTCAATTTTGGCTTTTGTTGCCATTGCTTTTGGTGTTTTCATATCTTAATAAAATTGTTTTTAAAAATACATCAGGATAATATATACTACCTTTGGAGTCACACCTAGATTAAACAGAGAGTAGAAAAAGATGCAAATACTTTTTATTTACATGTGCAACTTTATTTCTTTTTAATGCACAATGTTAAAAGTTATTAAATATTGAGTTTTTAATACATGGTATCAGGTTATAATATTTTTGCCCTTTTATAAGTTTTAAATAGTTCACATTAAAATATTAAAACACATATTTGAAAAACATAGTTACTTTCACATGAATACTTATTATTATTAATTCTCTTAGGTCTGAGTTATTGTATCATTTTTATATACAGTGGAATTGAAGCTGGAGGGAGCTTGAGTTCAGCAAAGTTACATAAGTGGTGATAACAAGATTTGAACCTAAATCCCTTTAAATTATCCTCCTCCCATCATGCCGTGCTACTTAGTCATCTACCTAACAAAGCAATTTTAGAAAGAAATATTGTAGTAAAATTTCCATTAATATTATAACTTTAAAAATATTTTATTTTGACATCACTTATACTCAAGTCCTTTCAGTTTATCTTCAACCTTCCAAATGGCTTGGCATCAAAACACCTCTGGCTGTTTGCCTGGTAGGATCTTAATGATCTCTTTAGACTTCTCAGGAGTAGTTGTTAAACCTCCCACTTCTGGTAAATGCTGATGGCTTGTCAACATCTGCTTTCACTTTAATGCTAAAATACTCCAGCACATATCTCATTTTTTTTCTTATGTGTCTTCAGGTTTTTAATGACAATATACTTTTATAGCATAGTGAGGTCAACTAGCCTTGCTTCAACTTGTTTACAAGTCCTTAAGCCTGTAATTGCCAAATTTAACTCACATTAGAATTAACTACAGAATTTAAAAAATACTAATTCCCTAGAAATACTGATTTTTAAACATCCTTGCTTATTTTTAAATTTTACTATCTATAATTTTAAAGTTTCTCTTAACCTACAATTTTCTCCTCCAACCCATTATTTCCTTATACAGATGTTTCTCAACTTATGGTGGGGTTACATGCCTTTACAAACCTCTTATAAATTGAAAATGCATTAAATACCCCCTACCCAATAAACCCATATTAACATTGAAAACCCTTAAGTCAAACCATAGTAAGTCAGAAATCATCTGTAATTAATCTATTAAAGACCCAGGCCATTTGATCCATTGAGGTTTTCATAGTTTAGATTTTGCTGATTGCATTCCCATAGTATAGTTCAGCATGTTCTTCTGTTCTCTGCATTCTCTATAAGTTGGAAGCTAGTTGCAGAGCCTTTATTGAACTCAAGTTTGTTCTTAAACAACCTTCTAGAGGGTATTGCATTCTTACACCAGGATATACTTGTTTGTTTCCCTTTCTGTAATGGTAGAATCTATTGATGCTCACTATATAGATGTATTAATTCATTAAGACTAGCAAAGTGGTGATATTTTAATTCTATAATTTCATTTTTAGTTATGAATTGGAACAAATTATATAAAGAAATACTTTTCCTTATCTACTATTTGAAAGTGTAAATGTTTGACTCTTTTTCTATATTTACCTGTTTTCTAGGTAATTATTTCTTATCATCTTTGGAAATGACCAATTTTTCAGTTTTAAAATGTATCATTGAATTCATGTACTTAAACATACTTGATGTGTTTTGATCCATTGCACTTACTATTCTTATAAAGCTAAATTGTACCATATGTGGTCAGTGGAAGCCTCTTTATTTTAGCTTCTATGGTTCTTTGATATGGGTAGTAGTATTTGGTAGCTTTCATGTTATCTAGTATGAAAGATGATGCAAACTCATCTTGCACATTTCCTACCAAAGACATGGACTTATTAATTTATTCAAGATATCTTTGTTTATTTTAATGGAAAATAATATTACCAGGTCACAATCTGGGATGATAGATGCTACTAGATTTATTATTATTTCTAGGCCTTTTTAGTAGTAACAAGAACCACAATATGTAAACAAATATATATATATATATATATATATATATATATATAAAATGTTATTTAAAAATGTAACACTTCATAAGTTTGATTTACCCTTTTAATTACAATACACATCCATAGGAATTTAATGTAACTTTTTCTGTATTATAATTATATTTCTATACACAAGGTATGATAGAATGAAAATATTCCATAGTTACTAATTTGCTTTAATCATATAAGACCAATTACTACAGGAAAATACTATTTTTACTCAAATATGATCATGAAAGGTAGTTATTTTTTAACATATGATATCTACTTTGCCCATATTTTTAATAAATATATTATTATTAATGAAGAAAATAGTCTTTAAATACCATATGTTTTTGTTTTAACATTTATTTAAGCTTCATTTTTTTTTTTTTTTTTTTTTTTTTTTGAGACAGAGTCTTGCTCTGTCGCCCAGGCTGGGGTACAGTGGCCGGATCTCAGCTCACTGCAAGCTCCGCCTCCCGGGTTTAGACCATTCTCCTGCCTCAGCCTCCCGAGTAGCTGGGACTACAGGCGCCCGCCACCTCGCCCGGCTAGTTTTTTGTATTTTTTAGTAGAGACGGGGTTTCACCGTGTTAGCCAGGATGGTCTCGATCTCCTGACCTCGTGATCCGCCCGTCTCGGCCTCCCAAAGTGCTGGGATTACAGGCTTGAGCCACCGCGCCCGGCCTATTTAAGCTTCATTCTACAACTGTTTCCTTTTGCTGATAAGTCCTTATGTCAATGTCTACATAGCCATTTTGGTGGTCAAATTCATTCTCTACTAGATTCTTTAACGCATGCTCATGGGAACATAGTTCTCTGATTCCTCCATGTTGACTACAGATTCCCTTTGTTCTCTCTACCTAAATATTCATTTTGCTAGATATAAAATCCTTGACTCACACTTTCTTCTGCATTACTTACATGTGTCATTCTAATTTTTTTCCTGATAAGAAGTATTCTTTTTCTTTATTTTCTTTTTTTATTAGATGGAGTCTTGCTCTGTTGCCCCGGCTGGAGTGCAGTGGCACGATCTTGGCTCACGGCAGCTTCTACCATCTTGGTTCAAGCGATTCTCCCGCCTCAGCCTCCAGAGTAGCTGGGACTACAGGTGCATGCCACCATGCCCAGCTGATTTTTTGCATTTTTAGTAGAGACGGGGTTTCACTGTGTTAGCCAGGTTGTTTATGATCTCCTGACCTCCTGATCCACCCACCTTGGCCGCCCAAAGTGCTGGGATTACAGATATGAGCCACTGTACCTGGCTGATAAAAGATATTCTTTTTAAAAAGTATCCTAATTTTTATTTCAGGAAAGTATCCTTGAATAAGAGGGTTTTTTGGCTTTTAAAAACTTGTTTGCTTATATTTTCCTCGTCAGGAACTCCTGTGGCCCATATGTTGGATCTTCTTTGTCTATCTTCAATCTGAATTTCTTTCTAATCTTTTTTCTGTTTTTCATCAATTCATTTTACGTTTTACACATTCCTCCTTCTTAATTTCATTTCTCTTAAGATATAATGTTTTAGGTTTATTTGCTTTTGTGTTCCTTCTAATTTAGTTTTCCTTTCTGAAACTATTTTTCCTCTTGTTTCTAATTCTTTGCTGTACTCTGGAATCAGATTTCTCTTTTTCTCTAACTTTGGTTCATGTTGCTCTTTCATGTTTTATATCATTTTCTTCATGTTTCTCTACATGAAAATATATGCTATTTTATATTAGCACATAAAATAATATGCTACAGTTTTAATCTGTTTATGCTCATTTTTCTGGCATACTTTTATTATCTCTACAAATACAATTCGCTATTTATTATTTTTTGTTAAAATAACTTTAAATAAATTTGACCTCCATAGCTTTTTGTTGTTCATTTTTATGTGAAATTGGTATTCCTGACTTCTTAAAAGGAAATGGTATCTTTTTCAAGTTCAATATTCCTTCCCTCTCTCTCTCTCTCTCTCTCTCTGTCTCTCTCTCTGTATGTGTATGTGTGTGTGTATGTGTATATGTATCTATTATCTATCTAACATCTATCTATCTATCTATCTATCTATCTATCTATCTATCTATCTCTGTCTCCCTGCAGCACTAAAATATCTGTCTGCTTGCTTTCTGAGATTTTGTTTTTCCCCCTTCCACATTTTTGTGTAGGCCTTTTCTTTTTTAAAATTTTATTGTTTCTCTCATGCTCAACATTTATTTATTCCCAGCAGTTTCCTCTCAGCATAAAACTCTTTTAGAAGAAAGCCCTGCTTGGCCAGTTTTGAACCTTTACAGGGACTTGATTGCTTCAATCATTTTAGGCTTTGTTTTGGTGTCTTTACACTTATTCATCACTAAAGTGAGCAAAACCTCACTCTGTTTTAGCTGTTATTCTTAAATTAACTTTCTCCTGGTATGTACCCAAGAGTATATTTTAGGGTTCTCCTAAAATGTAAGGTTGGCATTTTCAAGTCCATCCAATGCTTGATTGCATCCCTCTCTTTTCTCCCCACTGCTTCCTCATGCATCAACACTGAGACTTTGCAGTTCCGTTGGCTGTTGGAGATCCCCCACCCACTTGTATTTTGTGGCTCATAGAGTTATCTTGTGATTTAATTTTGTGATATGTGCTGTTCGTGTGTGTGTGTGTGTGTGTGTGTGTGTGTGTTTGGTGTGGCTATCTACAAACTGTTTTTACACTGGAATTTGGGAAAATTAAAAGTGATAACATCATTGATGCTACGATTACATTACTGCTCACATTCCCATTTTTCTTCCAAATTTAATTTATCTTAGCCTGAGCATTGTAATTATTTTTAAAATTCCCAGGTGACATAATTGTGCAGATTGAGAACCAGTGGTCTCATTCAAATAAGGAAACACATTTTTTAATGGACAAGTAAAAATTATATATATTTTTGGTGAAGGACATAATGTTTTGGTATATCTGTGCACTGTGGAATGGCTAAATCCAGCTGTTTAACATATGCATTACCTCACATACTCATAATTTTTTATGGTGAGTAGACTCAATATTCACCTTCTTTACATTTGTAAGTATACAATTTATTGTTACAAATAGTAGTTACCATGATATACAGCAGATTTCTTGAACTTATTCTTCCTATCCATATGCAATTTTGTGTCTGTTGACCAACATCTTTATTTTATTTTTATTTTTATTTATATATATATATTTTTTTGAGACAGAGTCTTGCTCTGCTGCCAGGTTGGAGTGCAGTAGTGCAATCACAGCTCACTGCAACCTCTGCCTCCTGGGATCAAGCAATTCTCCTGCCTCAGCTTCCCGAGTAGCTGGGTCTATAGGCGTGGGCCACCACTCCCAGCTCATTTTTGTATTTTTAGTACAGACAGGGTTTCACCATGTTGGCCAAGATGGTCTCGACCTCTTGACCTCGTGATCCACCACCCTTGGCCTCCCAAAGTGCTGGGATTACAGGTGTGAACCACCATGCTGGGCCCCAACATCTCTTAATACCTCCCCACAACAGCCTCTGATAACCACCATTTTACTTTTTATTTCTATAAGTTAAATATTTTTTTAGTTTTACATATGTGAGACCATAGGATATTTGTCTTACTATATTTTACTTCCTGTATTTTATTTAATATAATGCCCTTCAGGTTCATCAATATTGCCTCAAATGATAGGATTTTCTTCATTTCATTTCATATTCATGATAAGCTAAATAGTATTCCATCGTGTATATATACCATATATTTTTTATCCATTCATTTGCTGATAGACACAACATTGATTTTATATCTTGGCTATTTGAATAATGCTGCAATGAACATGGAAGGAGCTATATCTTTATTACATATTAGAAATGCTGACCCCCATCTATTTATATATGTGTTATTCTTTTGGTTAGAAGTTCCTTTTTTGAAAATTTTTATGCCAAAGATAAGACATATTCCTGTAGCTGATTTATACTCCAGTAGTTGTTCTATTGCTGTTACAGCATGCATTTTATCTATATGTCTAATCTATAATATTAATTTCATGTAGCATCATATTTTAAATGACTTTCTTTTTCTAAAGAACTAAACATTAGAATCACAACTGCTCTTCTTCCATAATCTAGCTTCCTATAAATGCAACAGAAAATAGAGAAAAAAAAAGAAAGACAAAACTACTTTCTCTATGGCTTTTCTCCTTACCAAAAATAATAATAATAATAATAATAATTATTATTATTATTATTATTATTAATAATAAAACAAGAAAAAGTAACATTCCACTTTTGTTAATTTAGAAAAGTTAGCATCATTTCCCCATGAATTTTTTTTTTTTTTTGAGACAGAGTCTCGCTCTGTCGCCCAGGCTGGAGTGCAGTGGCCGGATCTCAGCTCACTGCAAGCTCCGCCTCCCGGGTTTACGCCATTCTCCTGCCTCAGCCTCCCGAGTAGCTGGGACTACAGGCGTCCGCCACCTCGCCCGGCTAGTTTTTTGTATTTTTAGTAGAGACGGGGTTTCACCATGTTAGCCAGGATGGTCTCAATCTTCTGACCTTGTGATCCGCCCGTCTCGGCCTCCCAAAGTGCTGGGATTACAGGCTTGAGCCACAGCGCCCGGCCTTCCCCATGAATTATTTAACATCTTACAGCAGCCTGGGTATTTATTGCTTTGACTATGCACTATTGCATATTTCTCTGTGTTTCTGTCTTTGCTACCAACATGTGTGTTAGGTAACCAACTGTGATGGTCAGCATTTTCCCCACACACTGAGCGTACTGAATAAACCATAAACAAAAATTTTAGGAAGGAATTTTTAATCCTTTTATCCATAAATATATGTTAGATCTACCTTTTTTTTTTTTTAATTTTAACAGTGTACAATAAAGGCAAATTTCCTACTTCCTTACAAAATAGCAGACTTTCCATTGTCCAAAATCAGAAGTAATTTTAGCTTCACATAGCAGAGCTATGACAAGGAAGAGGATCAGAGAATGAATGAAGGTGAAGGCAAGTGTGATTTCTAAGCAAGTTGCTGTATATGATTACCTCTGTTATGCTACAACAATCATTTGCCCCTCCTACTTCATCCTGCAACATGTTAGTAACAAGCCTCTATTTCCACCATATCCCCAAACACATATACCAAAGCCTGATTATCCCTTATTATTGTAGTATTTTAATTCAGGAAAAAGAAATATTTATAAAAATAATGAATATTTAATTTATAATTTAAGTCTATGAACTTCACATTTGATATTCCCCAGATTTTTATGAAGATTTAATGTTATAAATGTAGGTGTCATCTCAATAAATGAAGGAATAGAGGTTGCTCTTAAGACTGTTGTACCACTTTCTAAACCTAAGGTGAATTTTCTATGGTTTTATAACATGTCTACTGAATATGCTGGGCTGTTCCATTTACTTTTAGAAATCTCCTTAAGAAAACCCCCCAACACTTTAACATTCACTTCCCTAGGTCAGTCATTGAGGTGCTGGTGGTATGCCCCTCATCCAGGTTCTTTGGCTCAGCATCTATTCCCTCTTGTTCCATGACTTAACTAAATACCACATGGTCTATTTGGGTGAAATACATTCCAATGGTCTCATCCTGTCTCATTCATATTCGCTGGGCCTCACATTTTTTTGCAGCATGCCTAGTTTTTGACACACCCTACTCTGATCCTGCCAGAGTCTTCCCAAATAAAGACTGTGCTCTATTAGTATATACAGGCCCTATTATTGGCTCTGAGTCCTAGCCCACTTGAATTTTAATGAAGACTCAAAGGCAGTTGTTATGAAGCAAACACTAAAATGACACCCAGACAAGCTGTAGTTATTTTTAAGCAGATGATGTGTGTGGCCCGTGCCTCAAGCCCACCGAATGATAAAAATAGTAACACTATGCAGTAAGTAAAGAGAACATTTTTTTCATAAAACTGCATAAATCATAAAATATTTCCTGCCATTCCTCCACCTCCTATCCATCTTCCTCTTCACATCATCAATAGTTGCAGGGCTCAGTACTAAGCACCTCTCTGAACCCAAGTAACAACCAAAATAAAAAGAATCATTAATTTTAGGCACTCATTAAAGAAAAACGAGCGGTGCCATTACACATGTATACTAAAGAAAAGCATATTTTTAAAAACAAAACCCAGATTGTCTTTTCAAGAGTCAGAAACATATTCTTCCATATTTGACTATATATTCATATGTATTTGTTCACATATACATTATATGTTAATATAGGCTTATATATATCAGTATCAATATGTAGTCATGGCATATGACCTGAATTAGTGGACTTCAGAAAAGAGATATCTGCCAAGCTGAAAACACTTAGAGGGAGAGACCATTTTTGGAAACTTAAGAAATATTATTATAATAATGAGAAAAATGAAGCCCTTTTTGAAGAGTGTCATGTTTGGATATTGATAGATTTAGACTGCAAGGATTACATCCAAATCTTAGTCAACGATCCCAAATTTTGGTTTCACCTGGAAGTTAAACACACTGATGTTTTACCTTATGCTTGCTATTTGTTCCTCCATTTACTGTTAAGAACTGCAAGGCTGACTAAATATGGAAACTATTTAAAGAAATCTTATTAACAAGTCAACTTCCTAAAATTGAAACTTAAGTAACTCTAACATCAGAGAAAATCAGCAAAGTGAGATGAATATTTGGGGCAAAACAGATGAAAGAGGAGGTTAGAGCTACAAATACTTGTGATAGAAAACATCTTAAAGCTATATGTATAAATAATTTGCTGTGTTTTCTCCATATTTGTAAAAAGATACAATTAACATTCGGAAAGTACATGTGCTGTGATGGATTCAGGTACATCTAAGTCAAAGTCACAGCTCAGCTTCTTATATACATTTCACCTTGGGCAATTTTCATTTTTCTCTTCCTGCTTCCCTAGCCATGAAAAATAGCAAGAAAATAAGGATAAAAATGTGTGAGTTTTTAAGAACTATCTAGAATCCGAAGGAGAGAAACAAAAAAGGGAGCTATAACAAGAATATTTAGGCTAAAATTGTATGTTTGTTCAAAAACTTGTATTAGTGTCAATTTTTCTCTATTTCATATATTGTTTTGTTTTCTTCCATATTTTCTTGAATTTTGATTCCTAAGTATTTCTATTTCTTATCCATGCTTGAATTCTTTGTATTTTTTCTTTAATTCCTCATTATTCTTATTTTATGTTCCCCTCTAAGTACTTCATTTTCTATTCATGCCCAGCTACTCTCACTTAATTATTAACAACTCAGATTTCTCATCTCTCTGTATCAGCTAAAGGCTCACAATATATCAAATTCTTCTAACTTCTTTCTCAAAAAGCATAGAAGAGTGATTCTGAGAAACTTACACATTTTAAGTTCTGTTATCCACATCAGAATAATAGACAAAGTTCCTATGTATGCTGTATCATTCTTCTAATTTCAGCTGCTGATCCAGACACCCAGTAACTTTTAGGGTTATTGTATTTTACTGTGGTCTGGACCATATTCCCTTCTATATCTTAGAAGTTTAGAGTTCTCTGCAAAGTATTTCACTCCATCTTACAGACTCTTCTTTATATATTAAACTATTATATGTCCTAAAACTTTGAAATTGAGAAAAATTATCTCAGTATTATAGGAATGATAGTAAAATACCAATGATCTCCAAACATCTAAAGTTCATTTTGACAAATCCAATTGAATTTCACATCAATTGGGAAGTCCACACCAAAGTGTATGTTCCAACACACATTACTGTATTCTTAGAGATCCTTTGTTGGTATAAGCCTTTCTTATGATTCCAAGACAGTCAACATTTCTGAGTTAAATGGTACCCTCTATTTTTCTGACATTCAAGTTCATAGTACAATAGATGCTAACTAGAAACAAAAACTACTAAACAATAAAAAATATACTAAATAAATTAAAAATAAGTAACAGAATAAAAGCCCATTGGTAACTATTGTCAATTAAGTCAGTAAAGATACAAATGTTTTTGTCAACCATTGCCTCACAGATTTTTGCCCTACTCCACTACACTTGAAGGTACACCTAAGTGTTTAATATTTTTAATAGCAGTCATCACCCTATATTTTAGTTGTTGCTGCTTTTTCTAGTCTTTCTTAGTAGACTTTGAGGTTCTTAAGAAAAGATGTTTTGTTTTCTTTGATTGTGTATCTCTGAGCACTTTTTCCAATGACTAGAAAGTAATAGAAGTAGCAGAATAAATATTAATAACTGCTACTTTTTGGGCTCCTACCATGTTCCAATAATTATGCTGAATGTTTCATATAATATATCAGTATGCTCCTTATTGCAACACTACAAGACAGGTATTAGTATCCTCATTTTTCATATATATCTCATGGAAATTAATTGGCCTGCCTAAGTTCACATAGCTTATAAGATAATATTTTAAACAGATTTGTTTCCAAACCTCAAATTTTGTCACTATGCAATAATGATAAATTATTTTCTAATTAAATATATGAATAAATGTATGAATATGTAAACATAGAAGGGCATGCTTATAAATACATTCACATACATATTAATATAGTTTTATTTTTTTATTCTTCATGTATGATTTTTAGACACATATAAAGAGGTTTAAGTTGGAGGGGAAAATACATTGCACTCTACTTTCTCTTTCTTTTTATTATTATTATGTTTGTAGTGAGAATCAAAGTTCACCAAGGAGTACAGGTAATTATGAGTGGTTGCAAAAGAGAAAAGAAAATATCTTTGGCCCATATTCTACCTATAAAGGCTGAAGGTAAGGAGAAGGATCAATTAGTTACACTGATTTTAGACATTATTTGGAAGGATAAATGATTTCTAGATTCAAACTTGAAGATAGTTTGTTAGAACTGGTGTTCCTACTCCCCCTGGAGAGGAGAGGACATTGACTGCCACAGGAAATTAATTGGTACATAGATCTTTTCCTATTACATTAAAATCTGTCACAAGCCTGAGTCTCATTGATGCAACAATCCCATTTAGGAGATTAAAAAAATTGTCTTAACATAAAATACTGCAACTTCTCTGGTGAATAGATGTGACAGTATTGCCCCCGACACTTGAAAAACCTTCCCTGCCATACTGGACACCTTCATCCAGGAAAATGGTTGTCAGATGATTGCTCTTTTTTGTTCCATAGAAAAAGCACATGTAGCAGTTTTAGAAAGACAATACACACATGTTTTCTGGCTAGGCATCTAAGAAACCAAGAAGTTAAATTAGAATGAAATAAAGTAGAAATTCAAAGAATAGGAGGGGAATCACTCACTGAACCACCAATTTTATTATTTATTTATTTATTTATTTATTTATTTATCTTGAGATGGAGTTTCCCTCTGTTGCCAGGTTGGAGTGCAGTGGCGTGATCTCTGCTTACTGCAAACTCTACCTCCCAGGTTCAAGTGATTCTCCTGCCGCAGCTTCCTGAGTAGCTAGGATTACATGAGTGCACCACAATGCCCGGCTAATTTTGTATTTTTAGTAGAAACATAGTTTCACCACGTTGGTCAGGCTGGTCTTGAACTCCTGACCTCAAGTGATCCACTTGCCTCGGCCTCCCAAAGTGCTGGGATTATGGGCGTGAGCCAAAGCGCCTGTCCTGAACCACCAATTTTAGAACACAAGATGTCAAAACTAAATCTTCTGTTTCTTCTTTCTTAGGATCGGCATTCTCAGCAGATTTTATAGTTGGGTGCTATATGCATTCCTTGTAAAGCATAAAATGAATCCAAGAGAGTTTCAAACATAAACAACTTTGCAAGAACTAAATAAGAAGTTATCTGGGGAGCTTACCCCAAGTGACTGACAGGACTTCAACTTTACAAATCAATAGAGCAAATGCATTTAACCCATGCAATGCAGCAAAACATATTCTACATATGCAAAGGATGGAAAGAGGTGCCTTAAAGACTTTGTGCTCCGGCTTAATCCCTCCGTGTACAGCCCACTGTTGAGCCTATTACTTTTTTTTTTTTTTAACAGAGAATGTGCTATCAATTGCTTTTTCATTTGAGAAAAATAAAATGCTTCTATATCTCTGCTTCCTTGTTTAAAGTAGCTATCTAACAAAGCTAAACAGCACAATGCTCTATGGGATAAATTCTATGAAAAGCAAAGCAAAGTTAAGGAAATGAAAATTCACAGCCCAAATTGTGATTTAAAAGAAAAAAAGAAGAATGTCATATACAAGAGAAACAATGAATTGAAGTCAATGTCTTAATTTTTAAATACAATACTTTTAAAAAAGTACCCAGGAACATAGTAGGTTTGTAATACCTGTCATTGCTTTCTGAGATCTTTCTACAGGTGCATAATTTAATCATTCCACCTGAAGTGTCAGGCACATAAAGGTATTATTAGTTAAGAATGAATAGTAGTTTAATTTGAAATAGGAGACTTGAATTTTGTTTTTAGGTATTAAAATAGAGATAAAAATTAAAGCGAATAATTTCATAGTTTTAAATATCCACTTTTCTTGCTATTTTAACTCTAGCCAAGGTGATCTCCCAAAACGTATGACAACATTCATCTTCAGACTATTAAGTTTTAACTTTTTGAGCAAGATAGCCCAAACACCATTATAAAGATTTCTAACCTTTTACGTTTTTACTGACAGTAAATTTTAGGAACAGATAGGATTGAAATTAGTTTAGTAAACATATATTCAGTGACTATAATATTTCAAGCATCATTAGGCATAGTGTATAAATAAATTGATAAGCTCTAGTTCCTATTCTTCAGGATCTTACAGACTAGTGGGTGAGATATACATACATAAAGATGCTACATACAATTGGTTAAATGCTAATGTGATATATGTACAGGGTATTATTTATTGTAAGTGATAAAAGTTTCTGAGGGAGGTGATAGCTGAGCTGAATTATAAAGGAAAGAGAAATGTGAAGAAGGAGCCAGGCATGGTGGTGGGCACCTGTAATCCCAGCTACTCTGGGGCTGAATCAGAAGAATCACTTGAACCCGGGAGGTGGAGGTTGCAGTGAGCAGAGATTGTGCTATTGCACTCCAGCCTGGGTGACAAGAGTGAAACTCTTGTCTTGGAAAAAAAAAATGTAAACAAGGAATAGAAGTAAATCCTGATAGGCTACAGAGTATGTGAAAAAAGATTGAAGTGTAAAAGAGAATAATATAATTGGAGGACTATGTAAAACATTTTTCTAAATCCATTGTTTTTTTGTCGACTTTCTGTCCTGATGAACTGTCTAGTGCTGTCAGTGGAGTATTGAAGTCCCCCACTATTACTGAGTTGCTATCTATCAATGACTGGATACAGACATTTTGATATATATATAAAATGGAATACTACTCAGCCATGAAAAAGAATGAAGTAATGGCATTTGCAGCAACCTGGATGGAATCGGAAATCATTATTCTAAGTGAGGTAACTCAGGAATGGAAGACCAAACATCATCATCATATGTTCTCACTCATAAGTGGGAGCTAAGCTATGAAGATGCAAAGGCATAAGAATAATACAATGGTCTTTGGGGACTTGAGGGAATTGATGGGAGGGGGGTGAGAGATAAAAGATCACATGTTGGGTACACGGTATACTGCTCAGGTGATGAGTGCACCAAAATCTCAGAAATCACCACTAAATAAGTTATTCATGTAACCAAATGCCACCTGTTTCCTAAAAACCTATTGAAATAAAAAAACAGAAAATAAACATATTTCTAGAGTATGAACAGAGAGAGGAATGAGGAACAATTCTAAAATAACCCGGTTAAATGTTTACTCAATACCATAAAATATATAGTGATTAAGAGTTTGGGCTCTGAAAAAGATTGCTTGGGTTTAAATCTTGACTCCAACATGTATGTCCTTGATAGGTCACCTAAACTCTCCATGCATCAGTCTCCCCATGTATATAAAAAGGTTAATAATAGACCCTAACTCATAGGGATGCTGTAGGGATTAAATTAGGTAATATATGTAAAGCGTTTAGAATATTAACTGACTCAAGGTAAGAACTCCATAAACAATAGCTATTGTCATGACACAGACATTCTACTGACTATTGAGAGATTACCATCACCGGTAAAACTCAATCTTTTAACATAAAAAAATCAACAACAGTATATCAATTACTTCTTAAGACTTTAAATGAGCATGAGTGAAGTGCTGGTATTCTGGGGAGTTCCACATCCATGCAGGAAATACAAGTAATCATAATTATCAACCAGAGCAGAGTAAAATTACACACACACACATACACACACACCCTTTCAGAAAATGTAGAGAAATAAATTTTAAATAACGAGTTTCCAGAGAAGAAAGACCACATTTTTCAGCAAATAGCAACACTACTTCCCTTTCTGTGCACATTAGCCATGTTGAGAACAAGTAGGCAACAAATGGCAGAACTCTGTTGCAGCATGGTTTTTATAGCTTAATGGGCTGGTATGTTGGATTGGAATCTATAGGATTCAAAAACTCAGAGCTGATTTTTTGGCGAGGTACTTCCAAGGGACTTTTGTGGAGAGTGGCAGCACAGAATGCTATGGGCTGATTTGGAACTCAGAGGGTCATCTCCGTAGTCTTGTAGTGCTTCAATCCCAAATGTTTTCTAGAGAGTGTCTGTCTGTAATTATTCAGAATGATCTCACTCTTAAGACATTTAAAATCAGTAATAAACTGAAACTCAGGCTGCTAACCAGACCCAACTCATCTGAATTCCTATTTGGATCAAAATAGTCAACTCTTTATCCTAGCAGATTGACAGAGCAAGGAATGTGCCCTTTCTGGAGAAAATGATTCCAAATTACTTGATGCTATTAAATATGAAGTCTTTTCTACTGTTAAAAATGATGAGACATGAAAAGAAGAGAAAAATAAATATATAGAAGCAGACCCACAAATGAATTAGAATTTGGAGTTAGTAGATTATATACTTTAAAAGTATAATTATCAATATGTTAAAAAAAATTGGAAGAACAGATAGACATTCTTCTCAGTAGAGAAATGGAATCTAAAGAACATATTGACATTCTATAACTGAAATTTTTAAAAATCTGAAATTAAGAAATATTTGAATATGGAGCTTAGTAGCAAACTGCATATGGTAGCAGAAAGGATCATGGAATTTGAAAATAGGTCAATAGAAATTATCCAAATTGAAGCACATAGATTAAGGAAAAAGAAATTAAAAAAAAAAAAAACCCAAAACTAAGAACAGCTTGTGAGAGACACATAGAATAATATAGCACTTGTATAACAAGAGTCCTCAAAGACAAGGAGAAATAATTTAAAAATTTGAACAGTCCAGCTATTTAAAATGATCAGGGAGAGCAGGCAGAGCCAGATGCTGAAAAAGAGAGCTCCACCATCGGACCCCATGAAAGGACATCAAGATAACTATCTATACAGGAAAAAACACTTTCATACAAACCAAAACTCAAGTGAGCACTCCCAGTACCTAGTTTTAACTCCATATTGCTGAAAGAGGCACTGAAGAGATAGAAAAAATAGTTCTTAATCTTGGGACACCACCCCTCCCCCACCCTCCAGCAGTGACAGCATGGTGCAGAGCACATCTCTGGGCACTGAAAGAGGGGGAGCACAGCAATTGCCTGATATTGAACTCAATGCTGTCCAGTCAGATGGGTGAAACCCCATCTCTACTAAAAATACAAAAATTAGCTGGGCATGGTGGCAGGCACCTGTAATCTCAGCTACTTGTGAGGCTGAGGCAGGGGAATCGCTTGAACCCAGAAGACACAGGTTGTAGTGAGCCGAGATCGTGCCATTGCACCCCAGCCTCAGTCATAGAGCAAGACTCCATCACAAAAATAAATAAATAAATAAATAAATAAATAAATAAATAAATAAATAAAACTGAGTTAAAAGACACTTTACATTTACGTTTACAAGAGAACAACAACAGCATAAAAGATGGTTGATATCTCATCAGAAACAATGCAAGCCAAAAGATAATAGAATGCCAACTTTAAAGTGATGAGGGAAAAAGAAAAAAAAATAGCTGTCAGCTAGATTTCTACACCTAGTAAAAGTATCACTCAAAAATAAAGACAAAAGGAAGACATTTTCAAACAAAAGCTAAAAGAATTTGTTGTCAGCAAACTCAAACTATAAGAAATTCTGAAGGCAAATACTGAGTAGTTTAAAGTTCAGTACTGATTATTCCTTGAATATACAACTGAATTCAATAATGCTAGATATTGTCATTGTTGTTTATGTAATGCTAAATATGAAAGCCACTAAATTATTACTCTTGACACAGAAACTTATTATCTATTAATTTACATTATCTCATAAATTTGTTTCTATGCTTAAGCCCGAATGAGAGCTGTCCAGGTAAAGGCCCAGGGGATCAAGAACTTTAAATTAGGTGAAGACAATCCTGACATAAAGTTATTTGGTGTGAAATAAAATAAAATCTGATCCATCAGCAGAACAGAAAAATGCCAGCTTATGTGCATCTTCTCCATTCATTAGCCAAGTTCTATTTTTAATTCTACAGATATTGTTTTCTTGCTATTATACACATAGGTGTTAGTTTCTAGCCACACTGACATGTAAGTTCATTGCTGCAGTCTCTTTCCCTGGTTTTCAGTTTATATTTTTAGTTCCATGGTGACAAGCTAGCAATATCTTGTGAGAAACTAAGGTAAGTCAAGATTCTCACTATTCATTACCATTTGAAATTCAATTTTCAACCTTTCTAGCTTAGGGAAATTTTTTAAATGAATAAAATGACCTCTAGGAAAGATAGACAAGGTCAGATAAGGTCATTCAAATCAATCCTTGTACTGACGACAACTAGAACCACTAACTGCCTCTCTCTCTCTCTCTCTCTCTTTCTCAATTTGTGTGTGTGTGTGGTGTGTGCATGTGTGTGGTGTGTACTCTGTGTGTGTGTGCCTCTGTCTATCTGTGTATAATTCTCTTTGTAGGCATCAGAAAATTACCAGGGCTGGAAAAAATTGTGGGTCAAGAGTTAAGAGAAAAAGGAAGTCCTTCTGGGGCCACTTATTATTTAGGAATACTGCTAATTTTGAAAACAGGAAAGCTGTAAAACCAAGACGCTTAGGAGTAGTTTTAACAGATTTTCAGGATTAGATATGGGGCCGGGGATGAGGAAATTGACATCAGAGCCATTAGGATACCTCTGATAAAAGCCTCAAAGTTTTGTCGGTATGCCAAATGGCTACATTCAGGAAGAAGGATAAACCGGAAATAAGTTAGATCTTGTAACGATTAGAGTTTCAATTCATCTCAATTTATTATTGGATTAAAGTAATCTGTTTGCAAATGCTCCTATACACCAAACAGAATTTTTTTTTTAACTAGAGAAAGATAATACTGTTCAAAATTGCATTTTTTTGCTTACATTTATACATCATAATGCCTGATAATAAAGTTAAAAAAAAAAAAGAAATGCGGGCATATGAAGAGGCAAAGCAATCGAAGCCAAACCATGATATGAAGAAACAGATCATAGAAATAATATCTTTAAGATTCTGAAAGATACTAGATACTAACCTAAAATTCTATTATTTAACAGTAAAGGTAAAATGAAAATAATCAAAAATAAACCTTGAGGAAATGATACTACAGTTCCTACACAAAAGGGGAAAAATATTTTCTTGAAGCATAAGTTAAATTACTCCAGATGCAAACCCAGAAAAAGGAAGAATAAAGAGCAATTGAATGATTTAAGATGTGGATAAATCTAAATTAATACTGACTATTTGAAATAATAGGTGGTTTGGTCTCTGGGGCTTAATATATATTTATAATTTGATTGGACAAAAAATAGTATTCAATCAGAAAAAGTGTAAATGAAATGAAAGTATACTGAAATCCTGATGCTGTCTAGGAGATTATAAAAATAGTTTATGTTAGATTGCATTAATCATTAAATATTGGAAGAATATTAAAAGTTTGTGCTTATGAAAACTAACTGATATGAAGGGGAAATGGCACCAAAAATATGAAATCTATCTAGAAAAAAGAGAGCAAAGAGAAGAAAGTCAATATAGAAGAGATAAAAACAGAGAGATAATAGTAAAATGAGAGACTTAAAGGTAAATATATTATAACCATATGAAATATGAATAGACTATTCCAATCCAAGGAAAAGGATTATCAGACAATAAAAATTTGGGGAAAAGCCCTGCTATTTATGAGATATGTCTTACATATAAAAATCCAGAAAAGTTGAAAGTAAATGGATGCAAAGAGACATACCCTTTATGATATCAAACCCTGATAAGAACATAAGATTTCAGGTTAATGTCACTGATGAAAACAGAAAAAATTGTAAAATACTATTATTTTAACTTTCATGAGTTTCCTCTCTCTGATATGGACCAATTAAAACATTTTCAAATGTCACCACTTGGAATTTAACCTTGTGTAGTTTCTTAGGATGTATCCAGAAATATTTCTCTATGCACTCCCATTCCTAACATGTTCTTCATTCCTGTGTTCCTGAATCCTGCCCTCATGCATGTGTACTATTCCAAGGATTTATTTTTGATCTAATGGTATATACCACATGATGAACATCTAATTGGCTTACCTTCCTTGACATTATGCCGGCCTCTGATAGTGACCAGGTGTTCCTGGTTCACTCACAAACACATGTAATTCATATACCTATGTTCCTCATTTTGATATTTTGAGGTATTTTGTCTTTCTGTGTATCAAATGTTGCTTTTATTTCTGGCACTTTTGTTTTTTCTTTTTTTGTTGTTGTTTAATAAGAAAATTGTACAGCATACTTTTCAGCACAACGTATTTTTTTAGGGCAGAAAGATGATAAAAACTACAAGTGATAATAATCATTTAGTTACCATAAATGTTGTCTCTAGATAGTGTTAACTTGACTATATTTTAACAACCAAATTCTTTCTTCCCAAAACAGATGTAAACATTTTCAAAATTCAACCAATTTTTGTGTAATTCATTCAAGGATTTTATAGCAGTTTTTGTAGTCTTTCATAATAACATTCCAGGGGTTTTTAAATAAATGTTCTTCTCGAACCAATGGTTCATAATTTCCTAATGATTACAGAAAAACACATATAAATGAATAACAAGAGATGCCATATACCTAGATAAAAAGATGAAATATTATAAATATATCAGTGCTTCCCAAATTAGTCTATGACCTTAATGCAATCATAAAGAATATATCAGCAAGTTTGTTTTTTCATATCTGACAAAATTGTTCAGATAAGTTTCTGGAGGATATATTTGAAGGATGTGAAACATTTGAAAAATTAACATTATACCATATGTAAAAATTACTAAATAAATTAAAATCAAGTAGAAATATATCAACAGCAAAGAAGAGAAAAACCAGAAACAGACAAAATTATATTTAATAATTGAGGATATAATAAATATCACATGCCAAATCCACATGTGAATTAATTAAGAGAAAGAATTAAAGAGCATTTGGAAAACTTATAATCATTGGGAAATAAAATTAGATTCCTATATCATATCATACATCAAAATTCTAGATGAATAAAAGATCTAAATAAAAACACTAGAATAAATATTGATGCTAATTCTTTTATTTGAAATAAAAAAATATGTATGATCTCACCAAAATAGAAAGTATGAAGGAAAATATTGTCACATTTCACTATTAAAAATGCCAAATAAAAAAACCTTATCTTATTTGAAACATATATGAGGACAAAGAATCGGTATAATTAATATGTAAATATTTCTCACAAATCAAGAAAAAGTCACCAGTAACAAGTTGGACAGAGCGGGGAAAAGCAAAAAATTAACCAGAAGAAGAAACGCAGGAAAAAATTTCACATCGCCAATAATTAATAAGTACAAATTTAAACAATGAAATATAAATATTGTCTTTCAAGCTAGAAATGACATCTAATGAGGCTCAGAATCTGGAGAAAATTACTTTTCACAATACCTGAGTAAAGTAAATCAGTACATTTTCTGTGAAAGGATTGACCATACATATCAAAAGTGTTAAAATATTTACACTTTGATCTATCATAGGGAAACAATCATGGAACTATAGAATATTTGGCTATGAGAATACTCATTGTTATGATACTGAAAAATTGGAAGTACGTTAAAAAGACTACTTAACTAATGTATGATAGACAGATTTAATGAACAGTATGCAGCCATTAAAAATAAAACCCTGGATCATATTAATGGCATAAAACATGATAAAATTTGTGCTAAGTCATATACAGTGTAACCACCCGAAAATATGGGCATGTGTCCAATTAGCAGTAGAAAAATTATGCGTGTAATTTTTTTCCTTATTTTGCCTGTTTTTCCTAATATGTTAACACTTAACATATAAAATGGGGGGGAAGTTATTGCTAAATTAATTATTAATATATGCCTTCTTCATAGAGAGCCTCAAATTTCCAAGTTGATAGTGTTTCTGTGTATCTATGCTCTGTCAGAGTTTGGATAACACTAGCTCTAATCTCAACTAAATCTTGCAGGGATTTTATCTTTATCTTACTGCCCACCAGAAACATATTTCTTTAAACAAACCAGTGTATTTCCAGGTAACTTTTGTTGAATTTAACCTCCTTCAGTTTGCTTTTACCCTTAATACACTCAGTTTAATTCTCCTTTTAGTAATAATAAGTTCCCCAGTGGCAGAGGATTGAGACGGCTTCCATGCACCACTTTTTATTCTCCTTTTTGTTTAACTGGAGACCTAGGCAATGATTACAACCTTGAAAATTCCACAGCTTTTCTGTCACATTAAGAGTGATGTTGTATTCTTTAATGAGAATATAAGCTACTTGAGCACTGGAAATTTGCAAATTTTTAGATCTTATTGGCTAATGACACCTGTGTTTTATAGGAAATGGACAAAGAAAGCAAGCAAGGAAAAGTCATAAAATCCATAAGAAAATTGTATTTATTCCCAAAATTAACAGAAAGAATATAACCCTCATTCTTTAATACGTGCTACCCAGCTAAATAATAGGTGCTTACTGCATTTTTTCCTCTTTATCATAATTTCTTAGGTAATATATCTCCCACCTCTGCTGAAAGTAAATGCTTTGCGATCAGAGCATTTGCTTTATTCATTGCTATAGTTTCAGTCCCCAGTTCCTCAGAGCATAGAGTGATCACTCAACAAATGAATGCATAAATGAATGTGTCAGTTGATCATTGTAGCACTGGCTGTATCACTTTCAGCTCTATAACTTTAAGATGGTCAACTAGGCCTTTGAGTTGATTTTCTCATTTCTGTAATAAAATGTATTACCATATACCTCATAAGATTATAAAGATCAAATGAAGCAAGTAAAACATCCTGTTATTTACTGGTTTAAAAAAATAAAAACAAAAACAAAAACAAAACAAAAAAAACACACCTTTGTATTAGATGCTCAATAAATACACACAAGTGATTCCAATTCTAACATTAGCACTGAATCCAAACAAGCTTTTTTTTAACGTATAAGAGATCCGTTTGCAAAAAGTCTTACATAGGTTTAGGCAACTTGCTTTCTCTTTATTCTTATTTTAACTTCCTTCATAACCATGCTATCACTGATGGTGCTATACTTTAAAATTTTCATAGAGATCATATACTCATTCCTAACATTCACATATAGAGCAATTTGGAAGTTTATCTCATGTTTATTAGGTTGTGATGTCATCCAGAACACATTATCTTGTTCATATTTGTGTTCTCAAGATTAAATATAATCTGAGAAGATATTCCAAGGTTAGTGTTTAACACGTGTTAGGTGCTTAATACAATTTTTTGAATGAAAAAAACGAAAATGAATTAAGGATAAGAACTTTCAAATGCCTCTCATACCCTCCCCCAAAATACAGAATAAGTCTTGGTATAGTTTGTAGCATTAGAAATGTTATGAAAATAATTGATATGAGTTGTATTATTAAAGCTGACCCAACCAGTTTTCTAGGTTCTAGTTTCCTGGGCTTTGTCCTGGAACTAAACTTTGGTAGTAGAAAGTATGTTCTAGTTATTCAGTTTACCCTGTGGAAGGAAGACCATGGGATTTCAAATTAATTTTGACAGATATGACAAATGGGGGTTGCCATTTCACACCTAGAGCGTGAATATTTCAATGGCAAAAAGTCAGCGACTGTTAATTAAAAATGGGTATTGTTAATTGGGACCAGTGTTGTGGTTTTGTCAGCAGCTTCAGACCCTTTCAGACCTATTTCAGTAGATCCTATGATTAGATAAGATAAACGTCTTTTCTTTCGATGTGGATGATAGCAATTGTGACTCAGATTTTTTTCTTTTATCATATTGGTTTTATAGGTATATACAATTTAGCATAATGGAGAAACACACAGGAATTAAATTCAGCTGAATCCAAAATATCTAAACACAGCAATATGACAGATACTAACTTCCCAATTTTGTGCATTGTAAAGACAAGAAATAGCCCAGCAAACTGATGAAGCTATAATTTAGAAGATTCCCTTCCTTCTTTCCTTCCTTCCTTCCTTCCTTCCTTCCGTCCTTCCTTTCTTTTTCTTCCTTCCTTCCCTCCCTATTTCTTTCTTCCTCTTTCTTTTCCTTCCTTCCTTCCTTCCTTCCTTCCTTCCTTCCTTCCTTCCTTCCTTCCTTCCTTCCTTCCTTCCTTCCTCCCTCCCTCCCTCCCTCCCTCCCTCCCTTCCTTCCTTCTTTTTTTGACAGAGTCCAACTCTGTTGCCCAGGCTGGAGTGCAGTGGCACAGTCTTGGCTCACTGCAACCTCCACCTCCTGGGTTCAAGCAATTTTCCTGTCTCAGCCACTCAAGCAGCTGGGATTACAGGTGTCCACAACCACACTTGGCTAATTATTGTATTTTTAGTAGAGACGGGGTTTCACCATGTTGGGCAGGCTGGTCTCAAACTCCTGACCTCAGGTGATCCACCCACCTCGACCTCCCAAAGTGCTGGGATTACAGGTGTGACTCACCACACTCGGCCTGGAAGATTCTTTTAACACCACAAAAGAAGAAAGAAAGAAAGAAATTTTATTTAAAATGAGTTAAAATACAAAATCATTTTCCTTTAGGCTATTCCAATCCATAAATGCTCAATTCTCCTATTTATTTTTTGCCTTCAAGATGTATAATTGACACAATGCAATATTCTAATGTACAGGTAGTAGCTTCCTTTGTACACAAAGAAGAAATAATTTTTAGAATAATTGTGTACTGGAACAGAATATCAACTAGTCTAATATTAACTCATTTCTCTCATTAACATCAATTTAGCAAAACAAAAAGGAAGGTTGGAAGTATATATTTGAATCTTAAATTTCATTTTTAAATTATTCTGTGGTTCAAGTAGGTTAACTGGAAGATTATCTCACAATATTTCTATGTCTCTAATGAGCATGAGGAAGCTAATCAGAGTGTGTTTATATAGGGGATGTTTGATGGCTGGAGTAAGGGGCGGAAGGGGCAACATGAAAAACTAGTTGCTGTGGACAACTAGTCGCCTTCATTTGTTTCACTCAGAGGATTTTCTGATTCAATTATTTTAGGAGTCAATGACCAATATATTGCAGAGAGAAACACTCAAAAGCTACTCAGAGTGTGCACATTTGAAGACAAAACATTCTTCCCTCTTATTGGTTAGACATTCATTTAAGCCAAGCAAGCCTTATTAACATAGTGAAGCAATCAAACTCAATGGTGCAAATGCTCAAAGAGACCTTGCCTGGTCCCCTCTAAATCAGGTAAATGCCTCTTAATTCTCTTTCATCGACTCTTTTAAATATCTTTCACAAAATTTTTCACAATTTTTTAATTATACGCACATCATACATATATATATTACACACATATCCATATATATATGGAAAGAAAAAATATACATATATAATGCTGAAAGCTCTGTAACATAAAGTAACGCATCTCTTTTATTTAGGCATGCCTGTGTATAACCAGTACTTGCATGGTATCTGGTGCAGAGTTGTTGTTCAGAACATTATACATTTATTCTTGCTGAATAAATGTATAAATGAAAGAATGAAACAGTGAGAATTCTGAGATTTTATGTTAGCCTGAGAAACCTGAAAGGTATAAATTAGTATTATCATTGTCATTATTTTCTCATAATTATTACCTAAATCATCATAAAAATTTTGCAAATATGGAAACTATGGAAGAAACTGCTACTTAGAGGAATCTGACTTATATTTCAATCAATGTAGAAATGGGTACTCTTGAAATTCTTAAAATTTTTATTTACATACCTACACAAAAACAAAATGAAACAAAGTGCTAATATAATGAGCAAATGCAGAACATTCTTATAATAAATACTAGAATCAATTTCTCTGATTATTTGTAGTAATGTACTTATATTTAAATCATGGTCTCTATATATATCTCTTACACACACACATACACACATTCACAAAAAGCACTGTTATATTCATTTTACTCTTTTTCAGCTAATGAGCACCAAAATACAAAGGCCCTTCCAGATAGATCTTAGGCACATTACAACCTCCTGAAGTCATCAGAATAATATTGCTAATGTCTGACCTAAAATTTCCAGTCCTAGGGTTGTGTATGTTGTTAAATTCCCACTCAATCTCTGGCCTTCTGGAGTTGCTAGCACTGCTGTCTAGATGCAAAAGTGAGTTTTTTTAATCTTAAGATTTATTTGCTAGAAAACCATTAATTAATTTTATATCCACTACTGACAGCTATCAAATAATAATAACAGGTCTACATCAGGCTGGTTTATATTCAATCTTTTCCTCTATGAGGGAAAGATTCCATCTCTATTACCAATGCTCTGAGCCAAAAGAAATCCCAAAATAGATTTACTCATAACTGAACCTTGGTGACCAGAAATATGCTAATAAATGTTGAACTGGAAAGGTAGGATTTCATAAAGCTTTTGTCTCTAATCCTCCAAGTAGGGAAGTTGGTTCTGCTGCAGAGTTAATTAGCATACATGTGGAAGCAGTTTATGGATGCAGTTTAATCCCAAACAAATGTGAAAATAAGCTCACATTGTTTTGTAGAATGATTTACATTCATTATCATCTACTTAAAAAAAAAACCCACATGCTTTAAAAAAATCATTATTCCTTCCAGCAAATCAGTGAATAAAGCAATTCCATATTTGTACTTTTGAAAATTATGTATTTCCAGACAAGGTCATATTTCCTCAAATTGAAATAAAGTGTAAACTTTGGTCTCAAGCTATGGTTTCCAAACTTCATCCAGGTACAGAGACATTATTGAGTGACATAGGACTCATGAAGTGAGTTAACAGATTTAATTGACTAGTCATCATAGAAAACCAAACTTTTTTTACTAGTTCCTATGAAAGATATTTTGGAACTTCATTATATGAGATCTCTGTAAAGGGCTCATAATGGAAGTACTGCTAATACTCATATTACTCTGATCATGAAATAACAAGTCTGATATTTCAGTATGGGTTGTAAAACTGTCTCATGGTTTGTGATCATGGTTTCAGGGGACACAGTTTCACCAGAGGTATAGTTGTAACTTACAGTTGTAAAGATGAATAATATTGCAAAGAAGTTTGACGAACTGAGATTCTAACATCAAAATGAATATACTATAAACATTTGGCCGCCTCAGGATTATCTGAAATAATCCAATTGGGATTATCAGAAGGAAAATGGAACCTCTTCGTTTTCGGTCTTCTTGAACTATTGTACTAAAAACTATGCCAAAATTCAAGTGACCTACAGACATGGTATTGAGGCAATAGTTACTCAGAGATTACATTTGTAAAACACTAAATCAACTTACATATAGTTCAAATAAAAACCTTTATTCAATCCCCAAATATTTAGGGTACCTACTGTGTGCCAGGCACAGGACTAAAGCCTTTCATGCATGGGTGAATAAGAAAGTTAGTGTTCCTATTCTTCAGAGGGTTATATCCTTATGGGGAAAATAGTTATGTAATATGGAAACTGTTAACTGTGAAATAAACCTTATGATAAGAAAATTATAGGGTAGTCATAATCTGCTGGAGAGCCACCTAACTTTGGGAGATGGTGGCAAGCGCATCAGGGATGATTTGTCAAGCTAACTAATTTGAGAATGAATGGAATGCACAGGGGATAACTCAGGGAAGAAGAAGGAGTATCTTCTGAAGAGACGGTTTCTGGGAATGAAAAATATTCACTATGGCTGGACTTTCAAGTTTGAATGAGAGAGGTTGGTAATGCAGGATGCTGGAGAGATAAGTAGGGGTCAGTCTTGGAGGCATATGAAGGACTTTCATTTCTATCTTTTGTCTTAACCACTTGCCTACACTGATGCTATGCATCAGTGTAATATTTGTTGAATGTTTCACTATATGTCAAACAGTGCATTTAACACATAGCTGAATGCTAAAATTACCCATATTCTCAAGCAGAATTTTTGAAATAATAGATCTGTCTTAGACCCAATGTAAAGGTGTTGGTTATAGCAGATTCAAAACATTTCTTAGTTTCTTAGTTTCAATACTATTTGTTCCCACAATGTAGAATCATAGGAGTCTATAGGAGTATATTGCTAGTGTTGAAAGGCACAGTGCCAGCCCAAATTTTGTCATGTTTCAATATAAAAATACACCAAACCAATACCCCAGTAATTCCATTTAAATTTTATTTTCCCTGGCAGACAGCTAGGTCATGGTTGCCTTTTGTTAGGACTTACATCAGGGTGGACTTAGAATGGGCACATGAATTTAAATAAGCAATATATGTGTGGGGAAGGGAGAAATTATGCAGCAGCTACACTATTTAGTTGACTTTTGAAAACTTCATTTACTGAATCAAGTATGAGTTTTTGCAGTAAGACTTGGAATTTAAGTGTTTCATTTCAATGCCATGCTTCTCCTCAGATTGTGCTTTTTTTACCCTATCATGAAAACACTGGGGATGCCATGAAGCCTCATGCTTACAGAAGTAGAATAGTGCATGAAAATAAAGTTATATGCTAAGGATTGTTTTGTGAAGAATTATGGTTCAAACTGTGTTATTACAAGCGTAAATATGAGATTTTTAAGAATACTCGAATCCCTTGAATCTCTTCTAAGTGAGGTCAGTATAAAAGAAGAAAGTCTGCTTTTATTCAAACCTTATGAGTGTTCTTACAGTTGCATGAAAACAGCTGAGTTTTGTGAACACAGATTCCTACCAAAGGATTCATGTGTAATATTTTTCTTTCATTGCTCCCTTTCTCAAGCAGTAGAATGAGGGCTTCTGAGAAAGCTTCCCTCAATTATCCTGGATTTTCAATCTCTGTATTTCTTTTTGGGGTGGAACTGGGCATTTCCGAAATTGCACAGACAATAGAGACATCTTTATTTGGGTGGTACCATCTAATACAGCAAGATTTTTTTCTTTTTGGAGCCAGTAGCATCTTAATTCCTTGATTATTTCCCCAACCATTTTGCAGACTCTAATGTTATCCATGACACATCTATTTATTTGTTGTTTGTTTTCTTCTGATGTTCTATAGTCTTTATTAAAGAGAACATCCTCAGATAAAAATTTTGAAGGATATCTCTGAGAATTAACTTTTTCCTGACTTTAAGAACACTTTAAATCAATAACAAATCTGTGGCAATTTTCTCATTTCTTATCTTCCTAAGTAAGAGGGAAACACCTGTTTCAAATTCAACAATAATTTGTATGATGAATTTTCATTTAATTTAGACTAGAGCATTAAGTTGATTTCCCTTTTACTCCTTGAATGTGAAAATCCCTTGGAACTTCTAAAGTGAGTTATTTTTATTGGTAAAAATCGATGAGGGAGGTGTTCTTGCCACAAGGCTATATAAAGTAAATTTTATTTCTTTTCCTTTTCCTCATTTTTTACCACTATGACTCAAAGGAAAATACATCTGAGATCACCACTCCTGATACACATAAACCAAGAGAAACAAAATACAATATTTATGTGTGTATCTTTCTCATTGAACTTCACATTGCCAGAAATGCTTTTTCTAAAGAAATTGTAATCATGTCGTTTCACTGCTAAAAATTTTTTAGTAGATAATATCAATTGCTTTTAAGAATAAAACAATTTCTAAAATAATTATATGAAAAAAGTTCTCAATCCAGTCTAATAATAAAGAGAAATATTAATAATAATTAACATTTATGTGAAGCCACTACTCTAAGTACTTAAAATAAGTACAATATAAAACCCTTCTATATTCAAGAAAGAAGGCTAATTGCGTTTTGGTCATAATAACAAGTATCCACTAGAGCCCGTTTTAAGCCCATCCTAATCTATCAGACAATTTTACATCAGTAACAATGCTAATGAAAAGTAGTCAATATAGCCACCTCATTTCAGTGACCATGCTTCCAAGAATCAACCAAGCATTAAAAGCTACATTGCAGTATTCACCCTTCCATGGCTAACACTAATCCCAAACACTCGAGCTTCTGTAAGTTTGCCAATCCCTGAGATCCGTACTTCTTGAAAGCCCTCATTGTTTGCTCAGGGAGACTATATTTTATAAAACTCATTCTCTTTTGATTACCAAGCAATAACTTCAGTTTTTCTTTTAGATGTGGCCTGATGTCCTCTTCTTTTAACAGGACTAATTTATTTAATCGTCATACTAGTGCTGTGAAGTAGAAATGTTATTGTACCCATTTTACAAATAAAGAAATGAAGTTAAATAAATATTCAGTAACTTGCCCAACATCACTCAACAAATAAACAGTCAAGGAGAATTTGAATCTAGAAAATGTGGTTCCTGAGCACATTCTTATAGCCACTATTTCATATGACCTCTCCTAATTTCTTCCTTAAGTGCTAAGTCTTCATCTTCACTTCTCACCCCTCTCTAACATGCACTGCTCGCTCCTCCATACTTGCAGTTCCCTGAATGCTCCATATCTACCCTTTCCTCTGATCTCTTTTACAGGTCATTCCCTCAACAACAACAAAACCCCTTCCCTCCTCAATTATGCCTGGGGCAATACTCATTCTTCATTAACTTTTACACTTAATCTAAGAGACCTCTAGGAGTGTCCTACTTTTACAGATGTAAAATTGAAATGTAAAGGGGTAATGTGCCTACAGTCACACAGTCAACAAGTAATAACAGCAGCACTTGACTACATTAATGCTGACTCACAGTTGTGTTGCTTCTCACAGGAAATATTTCCTGCCATCTTCATCACTTGATTCCTCCTCTCAAAACCCTCTCCAATTTCACAATCCTCTACTTCTATTTTGCCCTCAAAATAAAACACACTAAAGGCCTGACTAAAGCAACACCAAATGGAAGCCTTCCTACTTATCCTTTTCCCCCTGAAAACAGCACTATATTTTTTTATTCATGATAATATTGTAGATGTGATGACGATATTCAAGTCTAATTTAGCAGTCTGGAGACGATATCTGCAGCCCAGCTAGCACACCGGCAGAGCTGGTGCTCAATAAATCATTGGTATTGTTTTCTGCATCTTACATTTAAATTATTTTGCCTATATTAATTATTTCATTAGTGGTTCCTATTTAGTGTATACCCATGGATTTCTACTAATATGCTACTTTGAGTTGTAATCTGGTCTCTCTTACCATCCCTCTGCAAACTTTGGAATTTCAAATCCACGAAGTGGAAATAATAACATGTTTGTCTCAGAGGTGGTTTTGAAGAGCAAATATGGTAATTCGCACAATGTGCTTAGCACAATCACTGATACTTGCACACCTCCAAGAAATGGGGGCTTCAGTGTCTTATTTTAATCATGTCTATTATCTCTCACTAAATAGGATATGTTTTAAGTAGTACTAAAAAGTTTTTTTTAAAAGGGCTTGCTTTCGAAACAGTTGTTTTCATGTTAGTGGAAGGCTACCCGTACCAAAAAGGGGGTGCTTTTTAAAAGTAACAAACTGGCTGAGTAAATATTAGCTCTTGACTATTGATACGATTTGGATCTGTGTCCCTGCCCCAGTCTCCTGTTGAATTGTATCACTAGTGTTGGAGTGTTGGAGTGGAGCCTGGTGGGAGGTCATTGAATCTTCGGGGCAGATTTCCCCCTTGGTACTGTCCATGTGATAGTGAGCTCTCATGAGATTTTGTTGTTTAAAAGTGTGTGGCACTCCCCACACACACCTCTCTTCCTCCTGCTCTGACCATGTAAGACATGCCTGTTTCCCCTCACCTTCTGCTATGATTGTATGTTTCCTGAGGCCTCCCCAGAAGCAGAAACCACTATGCTTCCTGTGCAGCCTGCAGAACCACAAGGCAATTAGGCCTCTTTTCTTTCTAAACTATCCAGTCTCAGGTATTTCTGCATAGCAGTATGAGAATGGACTAATACAGCTATATAAGTAATCACATCAAAATAAATTACACAAAAGTGGAATAGGATCTTTGCCACCAGTTGTGCAACAAAAAAAAAAACCCTTCATAAATAAACCACCTCATGTCCACTTTCTACACGCAGCTTCCAAATTAATCTTTCTAAGGTATGACTGGGACAACGGTTCCTCTCCTTATAAACTCTCAGGAGCTCTATTTCCTACCAAATATGGCTGAAATTTATCACCTGAGTACTCATCCCTTGACACATTATCCTTATGTTGTTGCCCATTACTTCCTATCAAGGGTTCAACATCCTCATACACTTGAAGGACCTACTTTTCCCTATAGATTCACCATTATTTGTACCTGCTTGCCTTTCTCTATGTTGCTCTAGATAGCACTAAAGCCTTTTATCACCTCTCTTCATAGCCAAAGCGTATCTTTTAGGGTCTAGCGCAACTGTGGGAAGTCTTCACAGGAACTGGAAGTAATCTTTCTTGCCTGATGTACTACTCTCTTAATTCTCTTGAAGTGTCTCTTACCCCCTGCCTTATAGTGCAATCCACTTAATTGTGCGATTTCTTTTACGGGACTATAAATTATTTAACTTAGAAATCCATGCCTTTTTAAACATTCTATCATAATACTAAACACTACTTCAAACACTGTAGGTGCTCAATACATTTTTGTGATCTATCAATTTATATTTGCATATCATAAATTAGAAGCCCAGAGATCTCTCAAAATTGTTTTCATATTGTGATTATTTTAAGATATACTGAGCTATATTTTTAAGTGCACAATTTCAGCCTTCAATACAGATGCAGATAAGCATTGAAGAGCATAAATCCAAAATCAAAATTTAATTTAGCACTTGACTTACATCTACCAATACATTTTAAAAATATATGTGGGAGGGTATTCCCAAACTTTAACACATCCAGACTTCATCACATGTACCTTGAAAAGATATAGTAAAAACATGATTTTGATTCAAGAATTCAAATTTTTGGTAATAAAGGTCTACAGCCATAGGTACCTACTATGTATCTACAATACTGTGATTCACAATAAGTTTTAGTAATAATTTATTAAGTATATTTATTAAAATTCTTTAAAAATACTGGAAGTATATTATTAGAAGTTTCTCTGATGATACATTCAAAAATTACCTTCAATTACAAATTTTAGTTTCCCCATTTGCCTTTTCTAGCTTATTTTTAAAAGATATTATGTAATGAATAATATTTTAAATCTGCTAATTTCAACACTTGAGCCAAATCCAAACTGTTCTGTAGGGAGCAATCACTTAACCTGAGAACTAGCATTATAATTTGTTCTCAAAATCAACATTAAAACTCAACTAATGTTATCGGAATTTCATGGCCATGAATTTCCCCACCACATAGGGTCTCACATGTGTGCTGAAGTTTAATGGAATCCTGAAAAAGATCTAAGAAAGTATAATGGAACAATGTAAAATACTTTCAGATGAAAGTAATTACTCTTCTACAAAAGAAGTGTAAAGTAAGCATGCTGAAAACAAATTTCTTCTGGTTGAATGGATTCCTAATTAAAAGTAATTAAGTATACCTATATGGTGCCTTTGTGATTATCAATAATTGTCTCATTGTAAAAACTCAAATGCTGAGAATCTGGCCCCAAGTTTGAATGAGTCAAGTTTAATTTTCAACTGGACATGAGCATATTATGGTCCTGGGTATATGGTCAGAGAAGAAACTCCATTAGAATTCATCCACTACCAATCACAGAACATCACCACCTACCTGCATTATTCTTCAAGGCCATTCTCTCTATGACCCTGACTTAGGAAGAAAATACACCATGTAATTCCAGTCTTCTCAAGCAAATCTGACCTATGAGGGATTTGTGTTTATTGTGCATGAAACTTTTTTTTTTTTTGAGAGACAGGGTCTCACTCTGTCACTCAGGATGGAGTGCAGTGGCATGATCATAGTTCACTGCCACCTGAATCTCCTGGGCTCAAATGATCCTCCCACCTCAGCCTCCCCAGTAGCTGGGATTAGAGGCATGCACCAGCACACGTGGCTAATTTTTCAAAAAAATTTTTGGTAGAGACTATGTCTTGCCATGTTGTCCAGTCTCTTCTCCACTCCTGAACTTAGATCCTCCTGCTTCAGCCTCCCAAAGTGCTGGGATTACAGGCATGAACCAGTATGTAGGCATAGAACACAGAATATTGATGATGTCTATCACCTAGGCATTGACTCACTGAATCCCTTCCCATCCCTGGATGTTTCTCTACCTTCCTAGCTACTTCTCACTTCAGTTATTGCTTGCTTAATATTCTATGCTATTATCCTTCACCTCCATGGATGTTTCCATCTCTTTGTTTCATGTCAATTTGTTGAAGGGTCACTTCCATTTTTCCTTTTCTTTATTTTCCACAAAATACTACCTACGCCAGGTGTTTTGTGTGAATGTGGCAGTTTTTATTGAATGTTGTAGAGAAGCAGTCTTTATATTGTAACCATCCAAAGAAAATTAAATAATAAACAGCTTTGTTAGTAAAAGAAGAGAAGCTTTGCGGCATGTTGTATTTTTTAACCATCCTCTTTCTCCTTTCCTTTCTCTACGGCCCTTTTTTTTCAGCCCCTCATATTCCTATTCACTTATTAGTATGGTAGATAGGCCATCTTTTTGTTTTCTTAGCTCTATTCATCACATTCACTTAAAGTTTGACTTAAAACCTCATGCTACATTATCATTTGAAATCGTTTATCAAAGTATTACCATAAACTAAGAAAAAACAAACCAAGATAAACCAAAGTACTATCTCTCCCCAAGAGGAATCTTGGTGCCAATTGTCAAGGTTGTTTTAAATCTTATAGTCTCTGAACACTTCTCAGCCACATTCCTGAACATGTGTTATCTGGAGATGGTATCCCAGAATCTTTAGATTGAGCTATAACCACGCATGACCTCTGCGTGTCAAATAGGGTGATATTGTCAGCCAGTGATGGTTTACTTTTGTCTGCTTCTTCCCTCCAAAAGAGAAGAAATTTCTTACTTTCACTGAGTTCTCATCTTGGCAACTTGTGTTCCGCATACTGTTACTTTTTATTTTATTATTATCATTATTATTTTTAAGACAGAGTCTCACTCTGTTGCCCGGGCTGGAGTGCAGTGCCATGATCTCGGCTCACTGAAACCTTCCCTTCCTGGGTTCAAGCAATTCTCCTGCCTCAGCCTCCTGAGTAGCTGGGATTACAGGCACCTGCCACCACGCCCGGCTAATTTTTTGTGTTTTTAGTAGAGATAGGGTTTCACCATGTTTGTCAGGCTGGTCTCGAACTACTGACCTCGTGATCCGCCTGCCTCAGCCTCCCAAAGTACTGAGATTATAGGAATGAGACACCACGCACGACCATGCTGTTATTTTTAGGTAGATATCTATTTTCTCTCTCTATTAATGGTTATATCACTTTACTCTTACCTTTGGAATAAATCCCCATTTTGATTCTATTCCAGAAAAGAAGAACATCACTTCATTGGGATGAGACAAACAACTTACTTTAAGAAAACAAAAAGCTAACTGCTTCTTTTACTTGCTTTCTCTATCAGGAATAGAAAAATTATGATTTTAAAAAAATCAGCAAGAACGTGTTCTTATTGCATTTCATGCTATTTCTGAGTTTGTGAGCTCTCAGCAGCCTTCCATGGTGTCAACCCATTATATACCTTTAAAAAAAAAAAAAACTACCTCCATTAAACTTTAAGCTGTCAAGGATTACAACGAAAAGATGCAATTTTTTTCACTGCAGGAAAGGTCTGATTTAGTAACAAGCTATAAGCTAACAGAGCAGCAGAATCCACATATAATGCTCCATTGAAAGGAAAAAAAAAACGTGCTGCTTTTTTGTGTGCTTCATCCTTGTTTTTTTCTTTTTATATTAAAAAATATATGGTCCATTTAGCTTTCGAATATAATAGAGACTACAAATTGTGTTCCTCTTACATTTGTGGCTACAAATCTTGGTGTTCAAACACATATAGACATGCAATTTGTTTACATGCCTTCTATATTGGAAGGGACGCCACTGAAAAAAAAATATTGTTAGTCCACATTGCCGTCTAGCTTACATGTTTAATATTGATTTCATTAGTCATTTAATTCCAAACACCTTTATTATCTACTTGTTTGTTAAGGCTATTTATTTTCAGCACAATGCATACATTAAAACAAGTGACTGGATAGAAATCCAGGCTTGTGGCCTGGTGCTTTCTTGGTGCAGAAACGACATACTCTTCCCCGACTTTAGCTCCAGCATCACAATGTCAAACATTCCACACATTCCCTAAGGAATCTGCAAGGCTAATTAGGGTGAGCTTCACCATAAAGAATACAGTTGTTAAAACAGCTTCTGTACACACTAGAGTAATGAGCATTCTTTACACACGCTGTGATTTGTTACTGCAATTTGCAGTCATATATCTCTTAGGAAATAACTCATATGTTGTTATTTATTGCATGTATGATTATTAATGATATATTAACAACTGTTGAAAGCAACTTATTTCACCTCAATAACTCATGTACTTAGCTCAATGTTTAAAGAGCCAAGGAAGCATCACTTTTTTTTCCAGAAAGCTATGCTTTTTCTTTTCTTTGTGTTTTTCTCCAAGATGATAAAGAAAATGTCCAAAGTCTTATGAATAAGAAAAATGTTATTTAACTTTTCTTAAGAATGATTTTATTATCTGTTACAGGAGAGTATTTTTTTAGAGTTGGGTCATTTACGATTTTTGAATCTCTCATAAATGCAGACGATTCCTGTAATAAACTATCTAATAATATAAAATCAAATACTGTGAAATACTGTGTGTTAATTATTATTAGTGACTTGAGTAGAAACAGCCTCATGTACAAAGCTAATTTTTAAATTAATGTTACTAGAAGAAATATGTTGCTGCTAGTCAAACTCAGTCCAAATATAGAGTTACCTAAATACTTGAAAATGCTGTGTTGGTAATTTATCTTGCATTAAATATACAAGGGATGTTAAGCTTTTGACTTAAATATTATGTGTGAGACATCACACCATTCGGCATTGATGAAAGCTGAGCTCCGTACTGCTTCACCTTCAGCACTGACAGATTTTTACCAATTAACTACTACCCAAATGTCTTCTGACAATTGGAATATAGAAACAAGTGAGGTTTTGTTCCAGAAATTAGAAATACACCATTAGATCTACACTTTCACAGATCTTTGAGGCCCTATGGAAAAATTTCAGGATCTAAATACCTGTTTTGGCTTACCCGAAATCATGGGTGCTGAGTGCTTGCATCCCTGCAGGGATCTTTTCCAGAGATATAAATTGCTTTACAAGTGTGTCATATTTCCAGAGAGACAAAAGATTCTGCCTTTTGAAATAAGAGATCTGAAGAAAGCCCTATACTGAGGGTTCATTACCAAATAGTCAGATAATGTTGTAGATCTATACAATATTAGAGGCAAATAAATGATTAATTTGGCTTTGATGATCAGAAAGAATAACTGTTGACACAAAGTGATGCCATATGATGAGACATCACCTTAAGTTGCTAATTACTTAAGTTTATAAAATCATTTCTGACAAGTGTTCATTTAATGAGAACTTTTGAGCTCTCTTATGAAATAGAGTTTTGCAATGAATATTGTCAGAACAGTTAGGAAAGCTGATGTTAAATATTGTCATCTTTGAAATATTATCCATTGCACAGTTTTGTTGTGGTGGTGGCTTTTTTTTAAGCAGATTGTATTAAAAAGTGAACTGAAGGCATAAGATTCTCAAAGGCAGAGTATGATGCCATTTGTCAAATACTAGAGGTCTGAGGCAGAAAATAGTGTAACAGTAAACTAGCAGAGAAACAAACAAGGAAGCAATGTGAGTAGGTCTCTGGAACAGTCTTTCTAGAAAGACTGAAGGGACAGGACTTGAAGGAAAGTAACACATCTGCATATCTAAGGAGAATGATAACATCAGATGAAACAAGTGAATATCAGGATTGAAAAGGCTGCAGAAGTTTGCAAGCAGATGTCAAAAAGCATACAAGAAAATGTCAAGAAAAGTATAACAAGCAGCTAAAACTGGTTGCAGAGATTAGGGTGCTAAATATATGCATGATGAGCACACTACTCTATGGCTTGCAGACCCAAGAGCTGCTTCACAAGCAAGAAGGGGAAAAAAAGAGCTTCATAAATAATTTCTGCAGATAAAACTGGGGTCAAATGTAAACAGAGGCAGAAAGCAAATAAAGCTCTGCCTAGGACTTGCTTTCAGAATTCCTGTGCCTGACTACTTTACCAGATAATGAGAGAATGACTTTTTCTTAAATCAAAATTATAAAACATGCTAAGTCTAGAAGGGCAATTAAAGGGAGGTCCAGAGGCAATTATGATTACCTCTTTCAGAAGCCTACTTTAATAAATATTACAAGTAGAAATCAAAACTGCAGATTGCAGAATTGCAGATGTTTTCATTGCAAAAACCTTATATTATAATTAAGTTTCCTGAATGCAACCAAAGGGATCCTTGCTTAAAGTAATTTTTGACTTAATTCTAATTCAAAAAAATCACAGGTTTATTTTCATCAGATATGAGTTATTACAGATGACAAGTTAGTTGATTTATCAGAGAAAGTCAATAAAATTTATAGGCAAGTTTCCATAGGGACATATACTGGTAACTGAATTTTTAGCTTAAATTCTTGTCCTCATTGGGAACCAAGGGACCGGACAAAATCCTTCTCTCAAGATTATATTTAAAGGAATTAATTATTCCACAATGCTAAGCATTACTTTATCAATATGTATGTCTAAATTTGGTGAGGTTAGTGAAATACTATTTATGGAGAAGAAAAAAAAAAACCTGCAAGGTGATGGCACCATCACCTCTTGCATCTTGGTTTTTCTTTCAAAGACAAACTACATCCAAAGATACCAGAAGCCTCTTAGCAAAACAGGCTTCAAGACTTTGCTTCTAAGCTTCTACTGTGCAAGTTTCTCCTAAAGACATATTGTTCTTGGTCACTCCGACTAGAACAAGATAAATTCTTAAGAGATATTTGTTGACTTGACTTTGCTGTATATTCAAATCTCTGGGCCTTCCCTTTCTTAGTGTTGTACTTGCTGCTGTACTTCTCAGCTGTATAGCTAGTTGGTATATGTGATCCTCAATAGACATTTATTTCTTGTTTGTCTTTATCAATTTTTTGAAAAACATATGTCACTGTCTTATCACAGAAGCATCCCTTGGGTACTCAGTAGGACAGTAGTAGTCATCTGATCATCTCTTTCCTCTAAATCTGTCTTATCTAACAACATTGCCTTTTGTATTTTCCACCTACAGACCATAACCACATGACAAATTTAATTTTTATAAGGCTGGAAACAGATCTTCCTCTGTTTAGTAACTATTAACTCCTGTCACTTAAAGGATTCAAATGAATTGGAAAAATAACATTTTATTAGTGAAAATATGATAGATAAAAAATAGCTAGACACATAAATAGATACATGCACACATAACATTCATACATGGAATTTTATCTATTGAAAAACTGAGCTTATCTAGCCATTTTGCTATATTACAGCTTATAGATTGTAAGAGGAAACTAACCCAAAGTGAAATTACTCTTTGTTTCAACCAGTCAGAATAGCCTCAGGAATCCCTTCTTTCCTAATACCCACCTCACCAAGGATGTATGTGGGAAAATCTGGGAAAGAAGGACATTCCAGAAGCAGAGAGAGGAAAGAGGGTTAAGAGAAACAGATTCAATAGCGCCACACTCCCTCACTCAGATCATCCTCAGAAGTCAGCTTGCTGCAAGGCAATATTTCAAAAACCTACTCCTTTGGGTATCTAAAAACTTCATATGGCAATACTCAGGGCTACATAATCAACATTGCATTTTCTGTGGTTTTAATTTAAGAAGAATAATACACATACAAAATATAAAAAGCAACTTGGACCCACATATTGAAAACAAAAATAAAAGCCTCATCTCATTCCCACCCCTGACCTAGAGTGTGTCCTGGCTTAACAGCACCTACTACCCCTAACTATAGGAGAGGAGAGGAAGAGGAAAAGTCTGGACATTAAGCTTTGCTTCAAGATACATTTCATCCTAAGGCAGAATGTTTTATGGTTGCAAACACCATTGATCATTATCATCTGAAATCCCATCTTTAGTAGCTATTGTTTTGCCTTTTGTTTATATCGTTGTAGATTATCTTTCCTATAGAGCTGCTCCTACTTCACAACTTTAATAAAAAATAATAATTCTTAAATCTGTATTTCCAGCTGTCAATTTATTTCTCATCTCCAGATCTGTCTCTTTAACTTGGATATTTCACCAGCATTGTAATCCAACAAACCAATTCACAACTGACTTCCAATAAGTAGACTTCTGAGGATGATCTGTGTGAAGAAGTGTGCTGTATTGAATGTTTTGACTAACTCTCTCTTTCTTCTCTCTGCTTCCAACGCTTCCTGAATACATCCTTTGTGAGGTAGGTATTAGGAAAGATGGGATTGCTGAGGCTGTTCTCACTCTGGTTAAGGCATTATAGCAATTTCATTTTGAGTCAGTTTCCTCTTACATCCTATAAGCTGCAATATAGCAAAATGGCTAGATAAACTCAGTTTTTCAACTAATAAAATTCTCGTATGTATGTATCTAATCTATCTTATTATCCCCAAAACATAATATTTTAAGAATTAAGTATGTTTTATAGTACATGAGAAGGTGATAACTTACATAGAGAAAAGTAAAACAGAGAAAGAGAAAAAGTAACATCAGGGAACAAGGGTAAAAACTGCTATCAAATAATTTCTGGAACCATTCCCTGTTTTCGCTTCCCTTCTACATAAATTTCTTACTTATTCAAACTGAACTTCTGAAATATTCTTCATGGCCCTTTCTAGCACCTTTATCATGAAATTGGTTCTCTGAAAACATCATTTTTATTGTATTATTCATCTTAAAAATTTTTTAGTGCCTCCAGTCATGCATGAAAAAAAAGTCCAACTTGTTCTATGTGTTCAAAAAATGTCTTTAAACATGTTCTCTATCCCATCCACAGCATCACTTCTGGAATGTAATTCACTGAGCACTTACTGGGTATCAGGTGCTAAGTAATCTAGTGGAGAAATAAAATAATTAGGCCACAGTCTCTATTCTTAAGGAGTCCAGCATCTGGTAGAGAAAATACCAACAGCAAACAATAAATACCCCTAACCTACCATCTTTGATCTTTAATTTTAAGCTTTATGATGTTTTCCTGCTCCTAAAACCTATTCTGTGCTCAAGCCTACTCAAATCTTTTTGCTGTCCTTCAGAATTCATTTACAGGCATGTCCCTCCTTTCTGCAAGGACACTTTAACCATTTGGTTATTTTCAGGACTCCTATAGACTTGATCATTGGTACAATTGATTTTGACACTCATGTCAATATTAAAATTTACCTACTAAAATCTGCTTTCTTCCTTCTGTATTAACAGATGCTAATTTTATTCCAAGAGGAAATATGCCCTGCTAAACAACTGTATTTTCCAACCTGCCTTGCAGATATTGGCAACCAATTAAAAGTAGGCATAAGGACTAAGTGGAGCTTTCGGAGAGTTCCTTAAAGTGACCTGACTCAGACAGATAAGCATTGCTATGTTTTGTTCTCTCCCCAGATCCTCTTTCTTCTCGTCTGTAATACAGATAGAAAGGCAGAAAATCCAGTAGCTATGCTGGATCACAAAATGATCTTGAGTGTGAAAACCATGTACTAATCATGGAGGAGAAAGTCTAAAGATACTGGACATGGTAATTGTGGGGCTGCCACACCAATGCATGGTAAATGTCCATGAACTTCTACATGAAAGAGAAATAAAACACACATTGGTCTAATCCACTGAGATTTTTCTGGGGTGGGAAAGAGGAAATTTCGTTTTCCTTATCCAAGTGCAATTCCTAACAGACTTAGCACTGTTTAGCCATAAATTCAGTCATTAACAAAACATTTATTCACTAGGCATTGCTATGTACTGGATTTTATCCCATATTAATGACACAAAGACAAATGAGAAATAGTCTTTGTTTTCTAGATACTCCCAAATTCAGTGAGAAAGATAAAAAAGAAAAAAACAAACAATTAATATAATGCATTGGGCTCAAGCACTGTGGTAGAGGCCACTCTCAGGTGCTGTATGAGGGCACATTGGAAGAACCTCAAAAAGAATGCCCTGGAAAAAGTAGCACATGAGCCAAAATCTGAAGACATCCAGAGTTATCCTGTAAAAGGGGAAAAGGAAGTGTAGAGTTACAGGGCTACATAGGTGGGCAGAGGACAGGTTACAAAATGTTTTATTATGCCAAACTCAAAAATTTAGGGCTTTATCTCAAGATGATTAGAAGACATTGAAGCATTTTCAAAAGGAGGATCAAAAGCAGACATATTTAACACGCATGTGTCTAGAAATTATTTGGAGAGAATTTTGAAAAGAGAAAGATTACTTATAAGGCTGTTGGAAAAAGCAAACTATAAAATAAGAAGTCCTGATGAAGAAAAAATGTCTGATGGAAAAGTACTTGGGAATTATAATTGACAGAATTTCCTGGGGATTCATTGTAGGGGATGACAAGGTAGTAGTAGATAGAGTCAGGTATGATTCAAGAGAATGGAGGTGTCACCAACTGAGAGAGGGAAGAAAAGAAGAGGAGCATGTTTACTGAAGGCTCTGAAAAATGAGAAATTCAATTTTGAACATGATGCTCTTGAAGTGGCGTAAGATAGCCAAGTGGATATTTTGTAGGTGGTTATACATAAACACCAACTTCTAGGCTGAATTTCAATCATGTAATGGTGAAACCATGGGTACAGGTGAAATCACCCAGATGATGAAGAGTTACAGGAATAGACTTCTGGGGGAACACCACCTTTTAACAACCAGCAAAGGACGAAAAGGTCATGAAGGAGACTGAGTGTGTCCAGACAGATAAAGGAATTCAAGAGAGAATGGTGAATTGAATGCTAAGAAAAGAAAAGTTCCAAAATGTGGAGAGGGGTCAAGGTTAAATGTTGCAGATCAGTTAAATGTTGCAATGCTAAAGGTTTTAAAGAAAACTTTAAAAAGAACATTATTTTTGGCTGAAAATTCAGGGAGAGCTGTTTCAATGGCATGTAGGGAAGGACCGAAGTTGAAGTGGTTTGAATAACAAATGGGAAATACATGTATGATAGTGCAATTATTCCCTGTGTATAGTATCTTATATGCTCAATTAAACTACAAGTTTCTCAAAGGCATTTTTTACATGTGTTTTCTATCCTATTTATGTTCCATTTTATATATGTCTATATATTTACTTGTGTGTATAGGTGTATATCTATTGTGTGCATAGATATGTACATATTGTATACATATATTACTTATGTGTATATGTATGTATTAACAAATGTGTATATTATATTTATAATGTATACAACAATGGTTGCAAAACCACCAATGACAGAGATTGATCTGATAAATATACAAATGAAGTCCCCTGGGCCTCCAAGCCTACTTTGGCAGCAGTGACATTTTTAATCACTGTTCTTCCTTTTCCCCCCTTATCTCCCAGGAAATATCCAGCCTGTTTTTCCCATAGTCTTTTGTGTATACCAAGTGTGTAGCCTGCTGTTTCTCTTTGCTCCTAAACATTTATTTTCCTCTTTTGTATCTACATTTTCTTTCCTCCTCAGCTCAGATTACGAGCAACCTGCCTTCAACAGCTGGCATTTATAGAGCTATAAGTTTCCATAACTTCTACAGGAGCTCTGCATGCATGCGCATGCCAAATCAATCCCCCAAGCTATTCTGCAAATAATTTCTACAGTAAATTTTACTTGTAATGACCTGAAGTTGAGTTTGTATCCTTTAGGAAAAGCTATATCTTCTCACAGAGCTCACAAGCTCTCTCCTTGTAATGTTAAACCCAAATTTTACTGGTATAATTAGTATACATGTGGAATTTATGGCACAAAAAATATAACTGATTAAAACAAACTGAATCACTTTAAGCAGAACTAAAGTACAAACATACTTTTGTGTAGAAAATCTCTTATTTTTCTTATGGTGTCTTTGGGCTTAGGGTTCCCTATAACTCCAATATGGTGTGTTTGGAGCTTCCATTATCTGTTTTGGCATTTCACACATGGAACACCTGCATGAGATAGGTTCCTTGACTCCATAAACAGCTTGCAGGATAAGAATTTATTTTTGAATGAGTCTTATTCATGCTGTTTAAATGAGAGGAGAAGTGCCACTAATAGTTTCTTTCAGTTTTGTAACTGGAATATTTTATAGTTTCATCTAACTTTTATTTCCCCCCATCTGCTTAAGTGACTTCATTCCTCTCAAGTTGAAAATTTCAAGGCTATTTACTAATACTATGTTAAAAGGTCTTGGTGCATTTTTTCCCCCCACCACCTTTTTTGCCCTGCCAACAGTCTGCTTTTGTTCTTCTCACAGGCCTTTTATAAACCTTTCCTTTCCCCCTGATATTCTCCAGTTTGAAACAGCTCCAAAAAAACTTTAAAAAGTAACAAAGGAGGGGCCGGGCACAGTGGCTCACACCTCTAATCCCAGCACTTTGGGAGGTCAAGGTGGGCGGATCACCTGAGGTCCAGAGTTCGAGACCAGCCTGACCAACATGGAGAAACCCCATCTCTACTAAAAATACAAAATCAGCCAGGCGTGGTGGCACATGCCTGTAATCCTAGCTACTCCGGAGGCTGAGACAGGAGAATGGCTTGCACCTGGGAGGTGGAGATTGCTGTGAGGCTTGATCATGCCATTGCACTGCAGCCTGGGCAACAAGAGTGAAACTCTCTCAAAAAAAAAAAAAAAGTTACAAAGGAGGGAATAAGAGTTGGAAGAATAAGGGGTAAAGTGAAGAGTGGAGAAGCAACTATTTTGCAAGGAGATAAAATTTAAATTGCCTCAGTCACTGCTGTTTTATAAACCATTGAATCTATAACACTCCTCAAAGTCTGAAATTTCAAAATCCTTCCCCACCGGTCTTCTACAGTACTACCAACCACCTTTGCTTTCTGGATATTGTAACATTCTTCATTCTATAAATCACAGGCTCCACGGTACCTTTTGTTCTTAAAATAAGCAGGAAACTAAAATTATTAAGTCAAGTTATTTGTGTTTCCTTATATGATTCCAAGGAATAACAAGGTAGGAATATATGTTTTCTTCGTTGTCATAGAGCAGCTTTAATTTCTCTTTCCACGATGAAGGAAGATTTTCAGTTGAAGCACATGGTGTGCTGGTTGAACCTCATGTCTTGAAAAGTTCCTTCTTCAGCTTTGACTCTACTATGAAGAAGGTATATGTGGGGGTAGTGGTGGAGGGATGAGGGAATGGAAGAAGCTTAACTTGTTAAATATGTCAATTTCCATGGTGTAAATACTTTCACCATGGTAAACTTCAATAAAACAAGAGTTTATGAACTGGCTTTCACAGTTTTTGAAAGTTTAACTATTGGCCCTCATAAATTGTTAGCTGTTTCTGCATACCACTGCAAAATGACGGAAGGAAGGGAAGGGAAGGGAAGGGAAGGGAAGGGAAGGGAAGGGAGGAAGGAAGGAAGGAAGGAAGGAAGGAAGGAAGGAAGGAAGGAAGGAAGGAAGGAAGGAAGATGGAAGGAAGGAAGAAGAGAGAGAAAGAAAGAAAGAAGAAAGGAAGAAAGAAAAAGAAAGAAAGAAAGAAAAAGAAAGAAAGAAAGAAAGAAAGAAAGAAAGAAAGAAAGAAAGAAAGAAAGAAAGAAAGAAAGAAAGAAAGAAAGAAAGAAAAGAAAAGAAAAGAAAGGAAGGAAGGAAGGAAGGAAGGAAGGAAGGGAGGGAGGGAGGGAGGGAGGGAGGGAGGGAGGGAGGGAGGGAGGGAGGGAGGGAAGGAAGGAAAGAGGAAAAAACTAAAGAGGAAAAATATACCTTTTTCACTTTGTGCCCTACTAATTATTTAATTACTTGCATTACTGAAAGATCTGCCCTTACAGCTTTGTTTGGGTCTGTTCTAGGCAAATTAGCAAAGTTGGTGTAAGCCTATTGCTCCCAGTGCCTCTGTAGTGTCCGGTGATTTAGGAATCCTGCAAAATGCTCTCACTTACATTAAAATCACTTGCCCTGCTTTGCATTCTGTCACTAATCTGATAACTTAAGTGATTCAATGAACTCACAAATGGGTTAATGGGCACTAAGTGTTAATGGAGATAACAGCTTGATTCTGTATTCTTTCTTGTATTATCTACATTATAAAGAGTGAGGGTCTGAAAAGAATGTTCTAACTGAACAGTGATTCTGTAGCACTATGAGACACTAAGAAAACAACAGAGCTTTTAGGTGTGTCATGTTAATTCTCAAATGTTAAAGGGACATTCAACTCAATTTTCTCCAAAATAAGCTGGGAAAACTCCAGAGGGTGGAGGAGGTTATCTTACTCAGTTTGTCTTACTCAGTATTTCTTTTTGACTTCTCAAAGGAATTTCATTCATGATTTCTATCAAATCTTGTCCAGGACCAAGTCTTCTGTCCCTTTCTTCCTGAAACTTTCCATTTCTCTCCACGCCTGTGCTTCTTCACTGTACATTAACTCCTGACCTGTCTCCTATTTGAAAGTTCTTTCTTATTCAAATAATTTGAGATTTTGCTGAAATTTTAGCTCTTTCTACATAGGTTTTCCTAGTGCTTATCCTACCTTCACTCTGATTTCATTAGTCTATACATACCAACTGGATGACCTGGAGCAAGATAGTTTAGCATTCTGTGCCTTGGTTTCATCATCTGTAAAATAAGAATAACTATAATATGTACCCCATAGAATTATTGTGAAAATTATGTGTGATAACATGTGAAATGCATGTACAAAACTAATGCACACATAGTAACTTTGCAATGAAAATCAGATTTTAGGGGTAGCAATATGATATTTCATTCCTAATCAAACTTTTTGATTTTTAAAATCAGAGACCATTTCTTAACCATCTTTGTATTCTGAGCCTCTCTCTTCATACCTAGCATTTTGTAGAAGCTCAATAAATATTTCCTGACTAACACATAATACCTGGTAATTTTTCTCTAGTCATATTTATGCATATGTTTGGTTTTCTAAACTAAATTGTAAATATTTCTAGGAAAGAAATCTTCCCTTTATATTTTTAAATTTCTCAAGCAACTGAGTAGTACAAGAGACTTACTCAGAAATAACACTAATGAATGAATCAAGAATGAAATAGTAGGCCGGGCGTGGTGGCTCACGCCTGTAATCTCAGCACTTTGGGAGGCCAAGGATGTTGGATCACCTGAGGTCGGGAGTTTGAGACCAGCCTGACTAACGTGGAGAAACCCCATCTCTACTAAAAATACAAAATTAGCCGAGTGTGCTGGTTAATGCTTGTAATCCCAGCTAGGAGGGATTACAGGAGGCTGAGGCAGGAGAATTGCTTGAACCTGGGAGACGGAGATTGCCATTGCACTCCAGCCTGGGCAACAAGAGTGAAACTCTGTAAAAAAAAAAAAAAAAAGGAAAAGAAAAGAAAAAGAAAGAATGAAACAATGAAACAGTATTAACCCTAGATGACCTACATCGATTGTGTTCTCACATGATTTTTTTTTTTCTTCAGTATCAGAAAAAACATAAAGTATAACAGCTGCCAGGACAGGAAATACAGTTGATTTATGTACTTTACAGTATTGAATAGGTTTTTAGCACTCAGTGAATAGTAATAAACACAATAATAAAAATAATAACTGATGTAAACTGATCAAACAAAAATTACACAGTGAGACTGGCCATCCTATTGCAGCTGGAGAAATGAAGCAGTACTACTACTTATAGATGAAAATTAACTTTCATGGTTTTCAGTGACTGCAAACAAATGAAAATGAGTCAGATAAAGTAGAAAAACTAAAACTAAAAGTTCTCCATTTTGAGCTAATGTTTTAAATAAACATTGTGAGCCATATGAGCCATCTAGGCCAGCTAGATCGCTATAATTAAAGTAATCCTCAACAGTATTAAAGCTGAATTAGAGCCTTGGTCTCAGGGAAGAAAGGATAGTCTTTCTATTGTATTTCAAAGGACTTCAAATTTTTATCAATTCATGCTATATTCTTGTAGATAACTTGTACTGTTGAAACAAAAAGAAAAAGATGACAAAAGCCAAGGAAGGCAAAGAAGGGGTAAAGGAGTGAAGATCAACAAATAGAAGAGCTCGTTAAATTGAACTCAGTATTTTCTTCCACAATGAAAAACAAAGAGGAAGGCCTTGGTACCAATGTCTCATTACTTCTTCTCTTCATCTGTTTATTCATTTTAGAAGCATTCACTAAGGTATCACTATGTTGAATATGGTGCTAAATAAATGCTCACAAGTCATAAACACCTTGAGGCATACATATTCAGGCATTATTTTATGCTCTTGAGTATGTAAAGATTAAAATATACTTTGGCTCTATGTCAAAGTAAGCTTTCCTGTGGGGCAAAGTGTTACAATTAACAATAAAGTGAATGAACTCCTACTATATGCCAGATCCTGTTCTCAAGCCTTCTCAAAACTCCATGAAGTAGGTATTAATATTACACCCTTCATGCACATGAAAAAATCGAGGCTCAGAGAGATTAAGTAAACCACATAGTGTCATTCAGCTAGTAAGTGGCAGAGCTAGGCTCTGAACCCAAGCAGTCTGCCTTCAGGGAACCTATAATCTTCACCACTTCAGTGCACTGTCTCACAATAATAGTCTTAGGCTGATTGAGTGCTTATTATATACTGAGTATTCTAATCACATTATGTTATTGACATTCAACAACAACAAAAAAAAAACAGAGTCCATAAGGTAGATACAGATGAGAAGCTCAGAGAGGAAAAACCACTTGTTCAACAGAATATACCTTGGTAATGATAAAGTTAAGATTTAACCCAGGAAATCTACTTGGTTCTAAAGTCTGTGTCTGTAACCACCACACCACGCTTCTTCCATCTGAGTTTATTTCCTTTGTACAAACAAGCTCATTACCACACAGACACTTTGTGTTGAGCATTACCAGGAATCATGCAGATATTTTGTTCAACAAAATACAGAAAAATCCTGGATCCCTCTGTACAGTCATTCAAATGGGTCAGAAGTCACCGCAGAACTTACGAAAAAATGTTCAAATTAAAGCACCCTAGTTCACCAAGTATCTTTCCCCTTTATACATAATTCATGACTAAATAGCTATGCCAAAGAGGGCAGCCCCCATTTAGCAGGGAATAACAATCAGGAGACCAACATGGGCTTAGATATCAGATTATACTAACAATAGATGAGAGTAGAGAGTCTTGAAGAGCCCTTTCTCCATCATGGCCTGAAGAAAACTGTCTTTGCTGTATTTTTTAAAGAATTCAGGGAAGAGATATACACCATCTAGGGAAAAAGCAAAACAAAAAAAAATCAGAAAAAAAATTAAAAGCAAGTTAATAATGCTAAAAATAGAAATGGAAGTTGAAGATAAAACCATTTTGTAATAAAAGACATATGAAGAGAAACACAATGGGGACAACATAGAAAATACAACTAGGGCTATGGAAGTCCAACTTAAAGAAATAAGAGAATAATTAAATGGGGAAAAAATAAATGTTTAGATGTAAAATAAGATATAGAGAAACTAAATTCTATAGATACATAAATGAGTGTATACATGTGCATATTCATATCTATCTCATATTTCTGAGGAAAAGAACATAAAGTCTGTGAGTAAGGTATTTGAAACACTGAAATAATAAAGACCTGAATTTGTATATTAGAATTATATATTCTGTCTTAGGAAAAAAATAATGATATAGATAAACAAACAGCATATATATCCTAGAGCAGTTACTAGACTTTGAGTATAAAGAAACAATCCTATGGCTGGCTCCCAGGCATAACTCCCTCACAGATCCACCCCACATTCCCCATGCATCGGTCTTGGGAGGATAGTTGCAGGTGCTTGCAATGAAAACCTGAGGCATGTACTGGAACAGTGAGTGCAGACAAGATGTAGCTGGGTCACTGACAGTATATGCTACAGTTGACTTTTCACAATTTGGAATTTGTTGTTATAACTTATCCTAAAGAAATATTTGGTTTCATGGATAAAATAAACCTAATCACAGATAGCCTATTAGAGATTAAAAAATAATAGACAGTGGATTGCTGAAGGAAAAAAGGTGACCAAAATATTTTATTCCCCTGTAAATTATCTTTCAGTAATTAAAGTCACAGACAGATATTTCATAGAGCCCAGGCTATGCACTCCTTATAAACACTTTTGAGAACGATATCCAGCCACTTTAATCACAATATCCAATTTGATAGAGATGAATCAAAATAAAGATCAGGAATAGAGCACTTGAAATAGAATGTAATGATGGTGAACAGTGATTCAATTTACATAAAAGAACTAATGATGAAGAAATGTGGGTACTATTATTATTACTTGTCAGTTGATATGATACAAGAAGTCTGGGAGAGAGAGTAAGAGAAAAGGAAACACATAAAGTGAATGTACAATTATTTCCCAGGTGAGACCTCAGTATCATACTACCTCCTTCTGTCAAGTCGATTTTAAAGATGAAAGTTATAAATAACCATAAAATCAACCGAAATTCTAATATAATATATTGGAAGGTGAGACTAACAAAAATTGTTACTAAGTACACTTAGTAAATAATTGAGCTAATTGCTTATGTTTTGATGTGGAGATTCAATAAGTTTTTCTAAAGTTAATAAATTAAGAAACAGTTTTAATATATTAAAACTTACAAGAATAACTTTAAAATAAACAAGCATTCCAAATCTCAAGAAAAAAAAAGAAGAAAACACAATAAAATACAAACTATTCAACAAAATATTAAAAACAAGAACACAAGAAATATAAAAAGATTGTAGTTCCAACATCAATCATATTTCTTACATTAGTAAAAGTAAATACAATAAAATATTAAGAATAAAAGATACTTTGATTAGCAACAAACTCCAATTCTATAGTGAATCTAAGTAAACTTTTAAAATAATGTGGTTTTAAAGTAATAGAAGAAATGGATAGGCAAAGATATCTCGGGAAGATGCTAACAAAAAAAAAGGAAAATTTATAACATGGATATTAGAGTTGAAATCATGGGAAAAAAGAAAATCAAAGGAGTTAAAGTTGACACTTTAATACTTTATAACGTGTAAAGACACATTGTATGTGTGTATGTATATAATACATATATAACACTCTAAAGATAAAACATATTCAAGATTTATATATTAGTAATAACAATATAGTAGTAATAATAATAACAACAATAATGATAACAATAGTGAAAATAATCAAATGAATATCCAAAAGCAAAGTCTGCATACTATGATAGAAAGATAGATAAACCATAATAGACTGTTTCTAACTTAGATTTTTCAACTCATATGGTTCAATAGATCACATAAGTGTATATAGTAATAAAATACATCAAACTCCCTACCCAAAAATTATAAAGATTATTTTATTTTATTTTAAAGAGATTGATTTAGAGAAATTCTCTGCTTAAAATACACTACAAAATGAATAACACAAAAGGGAAAAAAACAAAATACCAAATGTTTAAAGACAGAAGTTCTATATTCAGCAGCTCCCAAGTTAAAAAGAAAAAGCCAAACAAAAGTGTAAAGTATCTTACAAAAAAAAAAAGAGCTATACAAATTGACTAAGATTATGATAAAATAAAATTTTAGATTTTAATAATTACCTGTATAAACAACGAAGGATGAAGTAAATATTCTACTAAGGCAATTTAAAAAGTAATGAGAACATAAAAATTAAGAAAAGCCAAAGAAAGAAATTGCTAGTGATGAAAGCAAAAAATTAGTAGATGGGATAAAAAAAAGGGGGAAAAGGGTTAAAAGAAAAAAAAAAGTCCGCAGCCAAATCTCGGCATCATGCAATGTACCTTTGTAACAAAACTTCGCATGTACCCACTGATTCTAAAATAAAAGTTGACACAGAAAGAGTAAAAAAATAAATTCACAAAATGGTTGATGCATGTGCACATAAATATGTATCATATAAAACTAAATATAAAAAATATATTCATATATTACTACATATGTAACTAATATTAAAAACAATCTTAGGGAGAAAGCACATATATTATATATAACTACATATAAAGCTAACCACATATATGTGTTTACCAGTGTATTTGTGTGTTTGTGTATGTGCGTACATGTAAACTGATCTTGGAAAAATAAGAAGGAAGCACATATAATGAGTAAAATTGAAAAAAATACAATATGTTAGTCAGTACAGATCAAGTGGAAATGAGAAAATATACTCTGAAGGTAAATTTGAAAGTCTGAATAGAATAAATTATTTCTTATGATAACAGAAATTATAAAGTTGGTCCTAGAGAAACATAAAGTTAAATCAGATAAGGAAAAATTTTCAGATTTTCATGGGGGAAATATTAAGAAAAATGTTTATCCCTATTCCTAAATAAGTAAACCCTTCCTAAACAAAAGGGTTTCAGTGCCGAATTCTAATCAACTTTTAAGAAAGAGATAATTTCAAAACTATTATAAGTATTCCAGAAAATATAGAAATATGTAGTTTCCAAACTCATCCATTAAAGAAGCAATATAAAATTAATATCTGAAACCTAGAAAATTACCTTTTGAGAAAAGAGAAAAAATAATCACAGCTCCAAACTACTTTCAGGTGAAAAACAGCAGAAATAAATAAAACCTCCAGCATATTAAAAGGATAACACGAAATTAAGGTTTGTTCATGAAATGTGAAGAAAAATAATCTTCGTGTAAAACCTATTATTGTATTTTAAAAGATTAGAAAGTGAAAAGATAAAAGCATATGATAATCTATGTAAATAATAAAATGTTTGGTAAAACTTAACATCTAATCTTGATTTTTATAATTCTTAATTAAATGTATTATTATACCTTTATAATGTGTTTGCTATATATCTGAAAACAAAATCTGTGACAATGTGAAAATTAGAAGCATGCCCATTAAATTCAGTAACAATAAATAAGGATGCTTATTGTTATCACTATTATTCAATTGTTTAACATTGCTCTAGAAGTACTAGATAATATATTTTAAGATTTTAAAAGTAAACAATGTAATTTTTAGAAAGAGATATCAATACTGAAAGAAATAAAGTAACTTTTTTTAGATGATTATACATCTGGGAAACTCAAAATAATCAAAATTAAAAGAAATACAAATATTTACAAAAAGAGCAAAATATAAATAAATAAGTAATGAAAATTAATTCCTTTCCTAGACACAATCAAACCCAATTATAAAAATACAGACGTAAAATCTCATCTTAAAAATAAAAAGAGTAAACATCTAGGTGTGAAGTTAATCACAAATTTGAAATATCTCTGTAAAAACGCTAAAATTCTACCAAAGAATATATATATATACTTTAAGGGACTTCAAAAGAAAGAGACAAAACTTATTCTTGCACAGAAAGATTCAGTATTGTAAAAATGTAAGTTCAGACTAAATTAATCTACAGATTTCACATGATCCAAATAAAATACCAACAGCCTTATTTTTGGAACTTGAACAAGCTGATTCTAAATTTCTTATGTAAAAATAAACATGAAAAAATTGGCAGTAAGTTTCTGAAAAAAAAAGTAGTAAAAGAGAATACCTCGATAAGATAGTAAGATATATTTTAATACTACTGTTATTGTTTGTTGCTGGGGTCTGATATGCAGACTGATCAATTGGATGGAAGAAAAATTCAAGAAATAAATAGAAATACATATAAAAATTTTTTGTATCATAAAGTTGGCATCCTGAATCAGTGAAGAAAAATAACTTTCTCAATAAATGACACTGGGAAAGCTAGGTAGTTATTTTAAAAAGAAGCTGGTTACTGCCTTAAGAATAGACCCCAATAAATTCCAGGTGTATCAAAGATTAAAATGTAAAAATAAAACTTGAAACATTAAAAAAATTGGCATTAAAAATTAGTTTTGGTATGGGAACACTCTAAATAAAAGGAACCATACAGAGCAACATTAGAAAAGACTGGCAAATATGACTACATAAAAAATATTTTCTATCCAGTTCCTCAAAAATTTAAAAAAAAATTGTAATGCTCATTAAATGGGATTTTCTGTACATGTCATAAGCACATATATAATTTTAAAAATAATAACTAAACTGTAGAATAGGCAAATTTAGCCCTATATATCCAATTGTAAACTTACACAGCCTTTGATTCAATAATGTCATTTTGAGGTATTTGTCTTGCATTTTACACATGCCTCTCTAAACAAAGAAATAGGAACAAGGATGTTCATTGCAGCATACTCTGAATAACAAAAGTCTGCAAAATCTCTAAATGTGAGGGGTAATAGATGAGTTAAATCAATTTCAGGCCACCTATACATGAAATACTACTCTGCAGCTGTGAAAAGCAAGGGGAGCTATAGAGCTGGTAATGAAAATATTACCAAAATATGATGTTAAAAAAGAGAGAAATATTTGTGTGTGTGTGTGTGTGTATGTATGTTTTGGAAATATGTGCAAAAGACATTACCCTGAAAATTGAGACTGGAGGGCATGAATGGAGGGAAGAATCACTTTTCACATTATAATTACTTTAATGTTTGGAATATTTTGCATATGTATAAATTGCTTTTTAAAATTTTTAAAAAAGGAAAATAAAATCCAAACTGGGAAGTTAAGGTCAGCATTAATTAACTTCCTTATAAACTTCATATTTTCATAACCTGACAATCAATACTTTTTACAAAATTATTAAAACAGATTAGTAACATACTTTCACATCACAATTTCTAGCCTTAATATTTGTCCCCTCAAGGCAAAAATAATCTTGGGGACCAGTGAAAGACAAAGAGACATAATATAATAAATGCAACCTTTTTAAATCCCAATGATGCAACTTTGAAAAGATTCATGGGTATTAAATTAAACTATATGAACTTAATGTCGTGTGTAATTTAGAAGACAGAGAGCTAGAATTACTTGCAGATAATCTGGACTTGAAGCTGACTGTACCACTTATTTGGACAAGGTATTCAATCTTTAAAAGCCTCAATTTATTGAATGACAAAATAGAGATATGAGTAACAACTGTATAGTATAGTCATGAGGATTAAACTCTGACATATTAAAGTGTAACAAAGATTCCAGGACATTGAGAACGATGGGATGACTATCCAAAAGAGATTATCTTTGTGGTATTGTCTACAACAGAATCTTCAGGCCAAAAAATGGTTAGCGGTCCCAACAGATCCAAAGTAAATTCCAAAAAAGCTATAAAAACAAGAGAATGGAAACCACATGCAACTTAATAGAGTCTCAATTCACTAAGCAGCTCCTGACCAACATGGGAAGCTCAGAGAGCTGTGTGGGTTATATTCGGCTGGATGAATTTTGAATGCTTTTTAAATACCCTTTAATTTGTTGTTGTTTTTAATGATCCGATTGAGAATTTTTAGGGTCTACTAAAGGAGCATTTTATTTATTACTTAGCACTAGCTCTTCTCTTCCAATTTTCTTCTCTCTCTGTTTTCTGCCTTTTCTTCCATTACATAAATAGATAGAGCCATGCCATATGTGTAATTTGCTTCAATTTCACTCTTTATCCCCTTATAGAAAGATGTTTTAAATGGACTATACCAACAGAACTAGAGGTGCTAACTAGATCAAACAGTTAATTCTGAAAATTGTGAAGGTTTTCCCTGACATTTGTTTATGTTGGCTTTTTCATTTAGTTTCTAGGAAAGTTGTATCACTATGACAGTTAATTCAAATCCCAGCAAGACCTGGTAAGCAAATAACTTGCCAAGTTTTAACTAGAAGTACTCCTTAGCCTTTACCAAGAGAAGGACCAATTTGAGGTGTATTTCTATAATGGATGAGCCTTCTGTCTGAGTATTCCATTACCTCATTCATTTTAAAGTCAATTTAGAAATTGTGGACAGTGCCAAATTTACAGCCCTGAGTCCAGACTCCCTTTTTTAGTCTACAAAAGACTCATTGCATAAGTTGTCATGCTGCAAGCCTTTTGAGCCAGCTCCACTCTATCACATACTTTTTTTTCTCCTGAGGGGCTCAAAGGTTTCAGAGTCTTAGGCTATCCAATAATGTAAGCACCATTAAAGATCGGTAAATCTAGCAAAACACTGGATCTCTATCTTATGGGGTATTATCATATACAAACAGAATGGGTTGGCAAAGGCAACCAAGCTCTAAAATACTGGAGACTTAAGCCACTGAATACTTTTGTGTTCACTCTATCATTACAAATTAGTAAACAGGACGTTCATAAAATATTTAATTTTCCCGATGTTTTTAAGAGCTATCCCCTGAGAGATTTGTACCCTTAAATGTGAAGAGAGCAGGTTCAAGAGATGACAGATTAGACCATCTTCTCTAAGAAGAAATGATGTCATGGTTGTTTAGGGAGTTAAGCTTATTTGTGTGCATACCCCACCTATAATTAGCATTCTCTGAGGGATGGGCATAAGAATTGCTGGGGTAGGATTACCCCTGCTGTTCCACAGTATCACTGCTGTTGTGAGGCTGGTTACATAATTCTGTCAAATGTCCTGAGGCACAAGGGCACAAAGAGCATTGGCCTTACCAGAAGGCTCATTTTTCACCACACATGTCGTGCTTTTTTGCTATCTAAGTCTTTTCCCTGTTTCTTCTCCTGAAAATATTCAAGTTTCCTCTAGATGACCAATGTGAACTTTGCACCGATGTTGGTTCAGTGATTTCTTGGTCCTAGAGCTTTGGTCAGTAGGGTAAAATCTAACTGTGTCCACATGGAACTTCAAAATTGGGAGAGATGCATTTGTTTTCAAGTGCCAGGGGCAAGCAACAGGAAACATGATCTAGGAACTGTGATTTGAGAGAGGAGTAAAATCCAAGCTTGTACAAAGAAAATTAAAAAAACAAAAAACAAAAAACTGAGAAGCATGTTCAAGGCTCATTTTTAATAAGAGAGAATGGCATAGTTCAAGGAAGCATCAATCTGCTTGAAAGTCTAGAGCCAGGATAGCTGTGTGCCTTGTATTTTTTTTCCACCTGGTGCTGCTGTTTTCATCCTCCACCACGTAACTCAGATATCATCTCTCTGCAGACTTCTGAAACTCTCTTTCCTGACTCTCAATGGAATGAATCATTCCCTCCTTTGAGCTCTCTCAAGACTTCTTCAAATTACCTAGTTTGGAACTTATCATTTTAATATAGTTAGCTACAGATTTATCTTCTTGAGTTGAGGCCAGGTATGGTACTTTATTCCTCTTTATATCCCTAAAACCTAACCAACTCATAAGGTAAATGCATAATTTAGATTAGATGAATTGAATTCAGATATTACTTGCATCCTCCATGAGATCAGATTATGCATATAACAGGTCACTGAAGCTATAATGAACAAGAGCTTATTACCTATTTGATTAATTTTATAGCCATCATGAAAATGTCTTAGGATATCTTTGAATTAAAGAGAAAATCTGTTAACAAATTGGGCACAGGAAAATAAAACAAAAAAAAATTACTGGAATTATCATGAGTATATGGATCAAGTGAGGTGAAATTCAGTGAGAAGATAAATTTATTTTCAACAGCTGACTCGAGGAAGAGCGAGTAGGATGATGGGGAGAAATAATTCCATAGAGCCACCTACTGTGGGAGAATATTAAATATCTATGATAATTGCGATACCAATAACTTTCAAAAGCAAGGAGTGGTATTTATATTACTATAGTGGCTTCTGTGAAACATTTGGATAATTTTAGTTCAAGGTTTTAATCTTTCTAATTTTCATAGCTTTCATAGTTGCAGTGCCCTGTCATGTTCGAGAAAGAGTGCTTATTCATAAGAAGCTGAATCTTCATTCTTTAGTCATTAGTAAAAATGGGTCATAGATCATGTCATGTTGTCTATAACCTAGTTATAATTCTGGCAGGAGGGAAGTTTCAAAATCATAATTTCATATAGAAACCTTTAAAAACTCATTAGTTTCTGATAATTATACTAATATCTAAAGCATTAAAATCATGGAGCTAATTTCGGCAAAAGATCAGCAGCGAACGTGTTCTGGGGGAAGTTTTCTCTTTCAACTTCCTGGGAACAAAATAGAAGGCAGTTCAGGGCTCTAACATAACACCCTATTTCAGATGCAGAAGAGACAGAATTTCACGGAAGCATCGCATCGTGAGTTAGCGGATTCTAAAATGAAAAGCAAGAATATTAGAGCAACATCTCTAAATGTGACTCTGGGCACTGGAGAAGCCTCTCCACTTGTGATTGATTTGCATTTCTGCCTATGTCTGAATTCATATTCCATAAGCACAGATGGAGGTGTGATAGATTTTTTTTTGAGCACATCTATTTATTCAGATACCGGATTCAGTCTCTGAGTAGGGAGATGGTAAAGGCTGCTGTGAGCAGATGGCACATAGGCACTATGACTTTAGAAACAACATTCTT